>NC_071344.1:20869285-21182142 GCF_027744825.2 Synchiropus splendidus
GGACTTCTTATGTTGAATACTTACATGACTCACCCTGAATGACGCTTTGGTGGCTGCCTTTGCATTTGTGGTCTGATGAGAGAAAAATGACTTGTGTCTGGACAACTGGGATTTTAATTCATTCACCTTTATCTTTCTCATCTCGCTTTTCAGTGGAAAGTCAGTCTCATAGTTCTTATGAGCACTCTGAAAATGCAGCTTCACATTTCCCTTCTTTGGAATCTCAGTGGCACAGGGACAGGTGAGGCAAACGCACTAGCAATAAGACGGTGAAAAAAAAGTCCTCTTCCCATTCCTCATGGAAGTGGTAGGTTTAAGGCTTGAGAAGTTAGCACGGTTTATGATGTGTACAGTGACACCCCAAATGTCAAAAAGTGATCAGATGTCAGATTGGCTGACCTGTATGTCAGTCAAATGACAAACATCATTGTGCGGATTGACGGTAGCCTATCATTCATCTTTTACTTTTCAACGTCATGCGATCTACCCACACTCCCTTTGTTCGATCAGACAGTCCAAAGTCCTGCGTCAGAGAAATATTCCACAGGTGGCCATCTCGAGAGTGTGTTGGCTGGAATCGCAGCTGCCTAGTAGAATCTCCATAAAGCTTGTTTACAGAAGGAAGCAAGAAGTGCTTCTCACTTCCCCGGTGGATGGCAGTATTAACTGCAGACATCTGGAGAGACAGTGGGGCAACACCAACGGATGACATGGTCGCCCAAATAATCACAGACTATAGAAACATTCCTTTCACTTTTGATTTCCGTCCAAATCATCACCATTTTACGAAACCAAAGTGTAATACACTTCATACATCTATATACTATACCAGTGTTTTCATGTTTTCTTGATACTCTCACTTTTGTCTCCCTCATCTGCTTGATAGACTCATTTGAATATTGCGGATCAGCTGGTGTGTTGGTGGATATGTACACACCTTCCTCAAAAGCCAAAAAAAATCATCATTGTGATTCAGCATTTGAGATCTGATGGGCAAGACAGTGACTAATTAGCTTAATGAACAGGTGCTTGTGCACCTGCCACTGCTCACTGCTGATGTAGCGAAAATGACTTGTTGACATGGCTCAGTAGGAAACTGCAACAGTTTGTCGTACAGTGTCTTCCGACAGTTGAGCACTGTTTCTCAATGCTTCAAGTTGAATGATTTAACTGTCTTTCTGCTTTTCCCCGTACACAATTCCTTGGTTATGTTTAGGGGCTGTGTTCGTCCCTGTAGAGTCCAGAAAAGAAGAAATATATATTTCAATATATTTTTCAGGATTGGTTGGCAATGGGTAAACCTAGAAGGGATTTTGCTTGTTTGTTTTCTCCACTCATTTCTATTAGTCCCTGTGAGTGGCCAGTCATGTGTTAAAGTTTCAGTCAAAAAACATGTGACATATGTGGATTTGCCAACATTTTGATGAACTATCATTAAATAAACAGTTTTCCTTTGATAACCGGAACAACCTCTGCACACAATAAAAGCTTTGTCACATTATAAATATTGTATCAGCACTTCAAAATGGCTTTAGGTTTGCAATCCGCTACTATTATCATTTGATCAAATTAAAGCAACACACCTAGCACATCCCCGGAACTCAAACACAGCACAGTGGAACAATCAAAACTACACCCAGCTAGCATTAATGCTAATGCTAATGTGATGTATGTGACGGATCACTCTTAACGTTCCCCTGAATGTCTGGTTTCCTCCCACAGTCCAAAGACACGCTCATTAGGTTATTTGTTAAAAAAAATTGCCCCAGTGTGTCTGTGTGTGTGTAGTTGTACTTCTACCTTTGTGAGAACCTGAGTTTTTAATCAACAGAGTGAGGACATTTTGGCCAGTCCTCCCTTTGTCAAGCCTCAGTTTGAGGGTTAAAACTACAAAACAGCCAGGTGTACTCTAAAGGGTCCCTGGTTGCTGATGAGGGATTGCTTATACAGTTTCACGGTGCCAGAACTGCAGCAGCAGTAAAACGTAACTGGATGTCACAAGTCCAGTTATGAAGATATACGCTATATTACCAAAAGTATTTGCTCACCCATCCAAATGAATCAGATGTCCTAACCACTTGGCCTGGCCACAGGTGTATAAAGTCAAGCTCCTTGGCATGCAGACTGTTTTGACAAACATTTGTGAAAGAATGTGCCGCTCTCAGTGAGTTTCTGTGTGGAACTGTCATGGGATGCCACCTGTGCAACAAATCCAGTCGTGAAAATTCCTCACTCCTGAATATTCCACAGTCAAATTTACTTACTTAACTTTATTATTTAAAAAAATGGAAGAGTTTGGAAACTACAACTCAGCCATGAAGTGGTAGGCCATGTAAACTGAGGGAGAGGGGTCAAATTGAGGGATAGGGGTCAGCGGATACCGAGGCGCATGGTGCATAGGAGGTCACCCACTTTCTTCAGTCAATTGCTACAGAGCTCCAAACTTCACGTGGCTTTCATCTTAGCAAAAGTGCAGTATGCAGAGAGCTTCATGGAATGAGTTTCCATGACAGAGCAGCTGCATCCAAGCCATACATCAGCAAAGTACATTGCAAATGCCGGATACAGTGGTGCAAAGCAGGCCGCCACTGGACGATACAGCAGTGGAGACGCCTTCTCTGGAGTGATGAATCATGCTTTTCCATCTGGAAAGTGTGCTGTGAATGAACTTGACTCTCCAGCACAGAGTCCTGACCTGTACCCAATAGAACACGTTTGGGATGAATTAGAATGGAGACTGAGAGCCAGGCCTTCTCAACCAACATCAGTGTGAGACCTCACCAATGTGCTTTTGAAAGAATGGTCAAAATTTCCTGTAACCACACCACTCAACCTTGTGGACAGCATTCCCAGAGGACTTGAAGCTGTAATAGCTGCAAAAGGTGGACTGGCATCATATTGAACCCCATGGGCTAGGACTGGTTCATATGTGAGTCAGGGCAGGTGAGCAAATACTTTTGATAACATAGTATAGATCTTTTTCACGTTGTCTACAGTAAATTTGAGTTTTCAATTTTTAACATTTCTTGAATGTACATTTACTGTTCCTAAAGCAAAACCAGGTTTCTGAAGGATGTAACTTTAAAAGATTAAGGAATATGATCAAGAATACAAACTTGTCATTTTCACAGATCCAGTTATTTTCAACCCAATTTATACTCCTGAGTTTGAGGTAGATTACTCCCACTCTAGAAGCACTCAATGTTTTCCCTAGAGATGGGCATCGGAACAAAGTGTATGCTCTCCTTAACAAAGAGGTCGTCGAGCTGGTGATGATCAACAGTTTCTACTGCCCATACTTCCTGGTGCTCAAGAAGACTGGGGGGTGGCGGCTGATACTGGACATCAGTCATCTGAACCAGAACATTGTCACTCGTCCATTTTGCATGTTGACCATTTGACCATTTGACCATTAAAAAATGCTAGATCGTGTCAGACAGGGAGACCGGATGACCTCTACAGACCTGACCGATGCATACTTGTCCTGATCTTGCGCAGACAGGAGGGTCAGTTGTTTCAGTACACTCCTTTTGGGTTGGTTAATCCTCGCCAGGTCAGAAGAGGAGTCACGTATACGCACGCAATTGGTGTTGGCACATAGCCGCTTCCGTAATTTGTGTCCCGTGAGAGCGCTAGCGTGCTAGTGGGTGCAGCAGTTCAGACGCACAGATTGTATGCTGATCTGTTTTGGCGGTGGTCGGAAAGTCGAGTCGCTGGTCCCATAGCACATATCACTCCTCTTAGTTAAGATCTGCCATTTAGCTGGCTTACGATGCAGTAGGTTGTGAATCTCCAGGGTCAAGCCTCACTCCATTTGCCTGCTCAGTGGCCCTCTTTGGCATTGTATCTGTGAAGGACATTTGTGCCACTGCGTCATGGTCCTCCGCCTCCTCCTTCATCGGATCTCAGGACCTCTTCTACACTTCTAGCTCACTGGTGGTGCATTTTGCTTTTCGCCAGACCTGACGGTGTAATTCTTTCTCAGATCAAACCAGTTTGCAGGCCATCAGGGTCCCAGTCTGCTGAGGTTTCATCTGTTGTGTATAACTGCTGCTCAACGTTACAAACTGATCCAGATACGTGTGGAGCCTTCTGTCCATGCTCTGTGTTCATTTTGTCTATATTTCTGCATGTTTCCACAAAGTTTACGCATATGGACCAAACGGAGCAGTACCACAGTAAAACTGTGGGACTGTTGTTGTTGGCACTAACTGATGAGTAGCAATGGCACCTACCAACCACCACGTCCTGCAATGCTGCCTCCATCCTCGTCTTTTGTGCAAGGGTTACTTGATTATTTTTCATTGCCGTTTTCTGTTGATACATATTATCGTTGTACTTTCAGTCTGAATTAACCGACTGTTCCTGTCATGACTCCGCTTCCTGGCTCAGTGTCCTTGAGCCATGTTTTGCTTTTTTCCCTCTGTTCCTTTGGCACACGGCTGGAGCTGATTCTCCCCTAATCAACTGAGTACTTAAGCACCTGGACTCTAGCAACAGGTGCCAGATCGTCACCTTCTCTCTGTTCCCCAGGAGTGTCACTTCCAGTTCCTTGGACTCACCCGTTGTTTCCCTTTCTTGGGATTTTGGACTTCTCGTTCCCCCGTGGTAACTCCTGAGTCGCGTGTCTCTCCCTCTCTGTTTGGCTTCTTGTTTTCTCATGCTAGCTAGCTCATTTAACTCCAGAGTCGTGTGTCTCTCCCTCTCTGTTCGGCTTCTTGTTTTCTCATGCTAGCTAGCTCATTTAACTCCAGAGTCGTGTGTCTCTCCCTCTCTGTTCGGCTTCTTGTTTTCTCATGCTAGCTAGCTGGTTCTCGTGTCTCTCCCTCTCTGTTCGGCTTGTTTTGTGTGCTAGCTAGCTCATTTAACTCCCGGTTCTCATTGTTTCGGTCTCTCATGCTAGCTAGCTCATTTAACTCCTGATTTGGTGACGCTTTTGGTTTGGACTTTGTTAGTTTGGTTACTGTTTTTTTCATTCTGTGTTTGCTCTGTTTCTCCCGGTTCAGTGACGCTTTCTGTTGAGTTTGTTTGTTTAATTATTAAATATTATTTCTAATTTGCTCCTGCCTCGTTGTGGCTTTCACCATTTGCGTTTGGGTTCCGCTCCACGTCCCCTCTATTGATCCGTTACAGTTCCACTTCACTTTTGAGGCATTTCACTGAGTGATACAGTGGCATGAAGATTTATAATCTACACAGGATCTTGCTGAAATGTGAGCAGTGTCAATGTCAATGATATAGTAATAGATAATAGTTTCCAGACTGGATCGTGTCACCCTGTTAAATACATGGAAGATTCCTAAAGGATTATGATTCCATAGCAGAGTTAAAATTGTTTTCTATTTTGTATTCATCTTTATTGTTATGAAGATGTGTCAGCTGTGCCTCTCAACTGTCAAGTTTTCAAATTGATTACAATGGGTGCCATCATGCAGCAAAATTGAATATAGCATAAAGTTGATTGATGCAAGATTCAGGTGTTTGGGTGTCATCCTTCTTTCTTGTTCTTTTAGTAGTCATGTATCTCATGGAATAATTTTATCGCTCATGATCTTTTAATCATATGTATATATGTCTCGTGTATTTTAAAGGAAAACATTTCACTGGAGTAGTTGGTGTTGGTGTGTTTGCAGACACAGAGAGAATCAGGATTTTATGAACTACTTTCTGGAGGAAAACATCTATACAGAGTTCACTCTGTCATTAACTGAATACTCAATTCAAATATGTGTATGAATTATGGAGATATTTGGGCAGACAGGCTGCTTTGGTTAATGGCTACATGACCTGTAGGTGTGAAAGGGAGTGTGAACGATGTGTGTATATTCTCTCTGTGAGTGCTGATCTTAATCTCAAGATAGGTGATACTAAAGATGAATTAATGACACAGGATATGCATCAATTTAGGTTTTTCTGTTTAACATTAACAACGATGATCAATTATCAGGAGTGTTGTGCTGAATATGAAATTAAATGAAATTTTATGGAGCCCACAATAACAAAATTTGAAACACTCTGAACTGTTCCTGTTCATTGGCACAACTAAGATAGATTTAAGATGGATTAGTCTATGGAATGATGTGGTTTTATTGGCATCAGTGATGGGGAAGCGTCAAGTATGTGGTAAGGACAGAGTGAGGGGCAAAGAGAAAAGTCAAAGTGCTTACTCCCCTCCCCCAGCAGTCTCGGCATGTAGTAACCTAAAGAACTATTCAAATCTGAAATAAATATAATAATATATAATAACCAACAATACATATATGGTACATAGTGGAACAACCAGAGATTTACTTTATTTTATGTTACAGATCAGGATCGAACATGCTAGAAACCCGGATCTGTTTGATCTGCTTGTCCAGGATTTCCTGCATGAAAAACTCCATGTCTCATCTCCTCTAGGTCTCATCTCCTCTGTATCATCAAAATCAGAATTCATGATGAGGTCCGGCTTTGAGGTGGCCATCTCGACTTCATCTTTGTCCATTCCGACAATCTGTGGAGGGATCTTCTTCCCAGCAAAGTGGTGCTTGTTTTCCTCAGCGCATTTCCAGGCCACTGTCTCTTACCACAGGGGAAAAGGTGAATTGACAAGTCCTGTGTGTAAAATGGTAAGGAATTCCAATAGATACAATATTATTGATACACCCATTGATTCCTTTTGAAAGTGTAATAGTAAATTTATAAACCCAAAGCCCACGTGCAAGCACTTTCACCTTGTATGGCTCTTTTTTTTTTTTTTTCTTCAAAGACCTCCATCCATCTGGCTCTATTGGGATAGAGGGATGGATTTACTTGGAAGAAAAGATGACAAAAGTTTTTTTAAGCAAGGATATATTCTCATAATGTATCATAAACATTACCCTGTATTATGTATTGGGAATTCACAATGTGGAGATTTCATGTGAAGAATTTGTCTGAGCAAAATAGCCATGGTCTGGGTCATGTATAGTGCATACTGAAAAATAATGTCCACATTAAAAAGCCGCATTTGGAACACACAAAGACCATAACATTACAATTCTAAAACCACTGACCATCATCATGTGTACCCCCCAGTTATTCAGTCCCCCACTCCTGAGGTGCACTCTTTCAAGGTATTTGCCTCTGTATATTTGTTGACTAATAATTCTTCCTTAGTTAAGCTTCATTATTGGCATCTTTATAGGTGACCATATCAATACTTCACTTTTGACCACAGCAGGATGGAGAGGTTTTTCTTATCCGTTTTAATGCCACAGTGGTTGAACGTCACCACCAATTGCTGGCAGGCACAAAATTGTACTGATGATGAAGCTGAGAAGGGGCTTCCTCTGCTGTACTACGAGTGGGTGCAGGAGGAGTATGTAGCTCTGCTGGTGATAGTGGTGGAAACTTTATATGACTGGATGATGGTTGCGTGACAATGACACCATGTCTCTGCTGCCCAAACCAGCCTTAACTAAGAAATTGTCAACTCCTTTGGGAAAAGTACTCATCTTGCATTTGACAATATTTATAATAAATAAAACCAACTAAAATTATATAATGTAAATATACACATGTTCATACTGGTAAATAATAAAAATTAACAGGAATGATAGGTCAAGACGTGAACAAATGAATAGTCTATACATTTTCAGTATGCTCACAGAAGTTACTGAGAGAATGAAATTCATGTTGCACAGCAATGCTCATGTGATTCTGAACATGGTTCTTGATCTTGTAAGATTTCATGAATATATTTGAATGCATGTCAGAATGACAAACATACGCAAGTACAAACATTTTCAACATGCATACAAAGTAATGAGTGCACATAAACACAAAACACACAGCACAACGATACAAAGACTAGTGCGTACATTCAACTGGTGATGTAACACGTTGCTTAGTCTCATAAAAATGTATCTGTGGTCTCTTCAAACTTGAAACAGAACATGCTGAAATTATGTTCATTTTAATTTTTTTGATATTTGGACATATTACTTGAGTGCCTACGACAGCATGTTCCTGCAGTACCGCACTGGGAAGGTAGCTATCATACAAGCCAGGTTACCATGCAATTGACCGCACACAATGCATGATAGACATCTAAAAAAATAACTTTGTGGATACGTAGAATTAACACCATCTCTAAGAAACAGTGAATGAAGTCTATGTTCCGTTCCGTTCAGTTAGTTATGTAAATTAAGTAGAAAATTTATATCGCTTGTCGCTCCCTGTCAGTTGGTTCAGATTGAAACTATGGCTACAGTTCGAACCTGGAGGCGGGGTTGCATCTGGTCCAACCTTGCCCATCTGTTCTGCAGTGAGGAGCCTCTCAATCTAGGGCCCAGATGGTACCCCCCTTAAGCCAAGAGCCCACTTCATATAAACACCAAACATAAAATCACAGGTGGATCTAAAATACAGTATGAACTTCCCTCAGGATCCCACACAAGACCCTGTCAGATGCCACTAACTAAGCCTGTCTTGGCCACCACACGACCTGAATGGATCCAAGGTGTAAGCCACATGTGGGGCCTACAATTGCAGCCCAAATGGGGATCCAAGACACCACATAGCATTCCTGATGAAGTGAGAACGAAGAATGTTCATCCATTTCAGAGTAATTCAGTTTGAAAAGGCTGAACTTACTCGATACATTATCCCCACCACGATCTGTTCACTTCTGGACATCATGAGGCTTGATGTTACAAAGCTCGCTCATGCTCCTCGTGTAACATGTAACATTTCAATCAGCACAGTGAACGCTTTAACTTACAAACTTCATGGAGCATTGTTTTAACTGTGTTTATTTCAGTGTGTTTTTGGCCTTGAGGGAGAAGAACATGCATTCACCTTTCCTAACTGGCAGCTCCATCGATTAACTTTGTTTTTGAAGGCGTGGCAGTGGCTGCAGGATCCATCTGCTGCAGTCTCACACAGGTCAGCAAATCGACCATTTCACAGACATGACCAGCTGCCGCAGGTTTTGTGGAGAATCACTCGTGTTCAGTATGGAGCTTTTCCAAAGATTGTCCTGGAATTGTCTGCAATTTGTGAATTCACCTGCAGTGGAACAGCTGTCACTGAAGTGGTTATGGACATGATGTTGCTTAACAGTGATCAAACTCCCTGTAGACAAATAACACTGAAGTTTCTGGTGTCCATGACAAGAATGAGGACAGACAAATGAATTGAGGAAAGAAGAGAATATCTGATACGTTGATTAGACTGTTTTTATTCTTGCCACAAAGGGAAAATTTGGGTTGTCACAGCAGCATCCAAACATTAGTCATCAAAGACAAAACATTAAACTTTAAAGACATCCACACAGCAACAACACAACCAACACAGTGGAAACCAAAGTCCGGAGGTGCTGCCCTGCACCACCAGAGCAAGAGAGAAGCATTGGAACTGGAGCCGGAACCCATCTAATGCAACGTAGGCATCCAACCAGTCTGGAGTACTACAATACCTCAGTGCAATCTATTCCAAGCTCTGCTTTTAAACATTGCGTCAATTGAACATTAACTGAATGATACACATTTTGTCACCTCACACATAACAAGAGTAACACTGATTGGTGTGGGTAATAATAACAATCATAATTTCATGAACACATTTCACTACATGTCCTTTTCTTTCCTTGTCCTTGTCTTCAGCGCTTGCCTACCAAAATGTCAGTAACGTGCCTGACCTGAAACTCTTCTTTCCATCTGCGGTATCAGAGTGTTCACACTCAACTGTCAGCTGTCCAACAGTTCAACCATCAGCCAGTGTGACTCAGACCGTGAATTGACAGTTCATTAAGTCCACATGACTCTCTGCTTGGTACAGCATTCTCTCAGTGTCTGTCCAGACTTCAAGAGTCAACAACCATCGTTGCTACTTGACTTAGCTGTCAGTCTAAGTCAATCTAGGTGTAACTGTTCAAATAAGTCAAGTTCCTCCATTTTTCTTAGTCTGCTACTTACTGTGAATGAAACAAGCATTCAAAGAGAGTGATGTGTTCTTTCAGTGAGTGCACACGCAAAGACCTCTCTGGCCAACTAGCGCACGTGACTGCTTCACTTTGAAATGAATTTTGCTTGCTAGCTTGACATGGCTTTATTCAATCCATCACAAAATAATAATAGTTGTGTAGTGTGATTGTTCTGATAATGTCAAACAAAACCTGCTTTGACTGTGAGATTCACAGGCGTTCAAGTTAGATGTTCATATGCAATGAAAATCTAAGTGAGCGTTGACAAAGCAAATGAAATGCTGTCTACAAATATGGTTAAAATTGTATAACCTGTGTAGCCTGAACAACGTTTTAAAGTCGATTTATTACTGTTTGAAATTAGTACTGGTTTATAATAGAGCACCACATGGCTAAAACTACTCAACCATGTTTTTAAACTTATCAAAGTAAGTAGATATGCTATTAAAATGTTAAAGTACTACTAGAAATGAAGGGATTTCAAATTGAAGTTATTAGTTAATAACTGCATGTAAAGATGATGATTAAGATGATGTTAATGAATGAAAACCAACTTGTTACCCATACCTTCTGTTGCATGTGATTTTCTGTAAAATACTTAAAAGAGAAGTCTGACAGATGGCAACATGAAGTTTGATTTTGTGTCTTACACTGTTGAAAAGCGTTAGTGCGCTCAGGTTTGCAAATCTAGCTCAGGGCAACAAACAAATGCAAAGTTGCTCATCTCAGTTCACTTAAGTTAGATTCATTTTGACTTTTTGCATACTCTTAATCTGCACTTTCATAAAAGCATGTATTGTACTGTTGCATAAGTAGCATCAAACAAAGGCAAGGCCAACTACCTCAACGTATTAATTTTGTTTGCATCGTATCTCACCTCATATGGATCATTTCTGTCAATTCCTTCCTTTGAAAGTGGCTCTAGCTTGTCTCATTTCCACAGATGGACCATAAGTCTAGGGACTGTGGCATTGTGAAATCACATAACCTTTCAAGACCTATATAAAAAATAAAATGATAAAAAAGAGGCCCTTGTTTGAAAAGCTGGGTTAAACCCTTTACTGAAGACTAGAGCTGGTATCTTGGTAGATACCATGCTGCAGAAACTGAATATGAAAAAAAAAGATTTGTAAAAGAGGGAAAATGTAAAACTCCTATCATACTGAGGGCAAATTAGATAAGAACATGAGAGGGAAACTTGTCTGGAGATTTGCTATCAGTGATGACTCTTTTGAGAATAAGCTTCTTAATTCATCTTGAGAGTGAGGATCTCCTCATCCTGCTGGCGGTATCTGACAGGAAGTCAACATTTAAGTATATGCATGTGTTCATCTCTATTAGCATGAGTTTATGCTGAAGTACTGCCTGTGTATGGTTTATGTATATAGCGTGTGTGTCTGTGTGAACAAATGAGGGTGTGACTTGCGCACACTAGGATCACCCGTAAGGTCAAAGTCATCAGTTATTTGCATGCATCATGGCAACTCAGACCATTTCTTCCTGCACATCTGACCCTATCTGACACAGCATTATAACCATCACAACATTGAGCAGCACAGACTTCACTAGATGGTGACCAACCTCTGGCTCTCTGACCATCAGCAGGGTTTCAGATCTGAACACACAGTGATCACCTCTCTTAACCACATGCCAGAACCTCCGGTGTCCCGCAGAGAGACGCTCCTGATCACCAGGCTCCTGTCAGCAGGAGACATCTTGTCTAGTCATTGATACTCCTCAGCATTAAAGACTTAAAGACTCTGTTGGTTCTGTTGGACCTCATGAACCAGTGAACATCACCAGTCTGATTCCATCGACCACAGTGAAGAGTGAGTTTATTCTAGGCCCACTAAATGTTCTGAACTAAGAGCTCTCACAATGCGGTTGTCGCAGACGAGGAGAGTGGTGTTCTTCTCAAGCGTCACATTGCCCCAAGTCAAGCACTGCTCCTGGTGCTGACCCGAGTAGGAAGCACCCACTATGAAGTACTATGAAGAGTTTCATAGAAGCTCTTCCCCCTCACCGGTCCATCTTGACACCAAGCCGAAGTCATCCGTGTGGATGTTGGAGATGTACTCCAGCATCAGCACCTACATGTATTCCATATTGTTGTTATTTTAATTGTCTAACGTCCTTATTTATTTGATATTGTTTTAATTGTTCATTCTATGTGCACTCACTTTATGTACATCTTTGATCTCTTGTGTTTGTCTTTAATGTATTTCATTTTTGTGACTGTGACAAGTCAAACTTACCCATTGTGGATAGCATAAAGGCTATATAATAATTTTGGGGAAAACACAGCCTAATAATGCCATGCATGTCTGTGTTCAGCTGAGTGTGAGGTTGGATGAGGCTGAGCCAGTGAAATGACTACTGACTGGGAGAAAGAGAAATGGTGCTTGGAAATTTATGAGGAAGAGGGACTGAGACATACATTAGTTTTGAGATAACCAATACACCAATAAAAGACTGAATGCAGTGAAAAGAATGACATATAAGATTAAATAATCATACGAGGAGACAGGTGAGATCAAATGTAAAACACTGACTAGCAATGGGTTGACTGGAATGGGGGTGAGGCAGGTAAGATGAATGAAAATCAAAGAAGTGAACTGGCTATAAAGTTGGGTGAGAGAGGTGAGGTGTGAGGAACAAAAGAGTGAGACAGGAGAGGTGGGTGAGAGGCAATTGAGTTTTTGTCAAACTGTCATGAAGACGAAGAAATCAATTTCAAAGTCTTCAAGCTCTTACATCAGAAATCTTAAATAGCATGTAGCTCTTCTTTGATCCTCTTAGACCAGCACGTCAGGAATAGATAAAGGATGGTTTTATTCTTGTTCTGTTCAAAAAATATTCTGTGCCACCAAGAAGTTGAGGTATTGGTCTGATGTAATGTTTCGCCTTCAGAACATTACAGAGTTTGTTTTCATTATTAATCATTCTCAATGCTGGACCCCATTTTAAAAACTTGTTCAGAAGTGGTGACATGTATCCTCATGCATTTTAAGCTGGTAAACAGACAGCATAGACTGCACTGCAGCATCTGTGGCTATACCAGCAGTGAGAAGATTTGCATTGTAGAACATGGTATTAATGACATGTCACAGCAACCTCACAATCTCATGTTCAGAAAGAGTTATGTAAAGACATGTAAAGTCATATTGGTCTTTGTTTTATTATTAGACAAAACAGCTTAGGTTTAATTATATTCATTTGTCTGATATTTTCCATTTTTTTCAGTAGTTTGAAGGTGCTTTCTTCTGTAATTAAGTTTTTAAACAAAGAATGTGATCCTGGGACATTGAAGGTTCATGGTTCGTATCCAGTTCTGGACCTTTCTGGTTGGAGTTTACATGTTCTCCCTGTGTCAGTGTGGGTTGCTTAAACAGCCCAATGCAGTGTCAGGTTTTGAATTCTGCTTGGGTCTGGTCCAAAGTAAAATTGAGGAGGAAGGAGAGAGAGATCGACCAGTTGGTGTAGATGTGGCAACAGTTCCAAAAGCAGTGGAGGGAGGAACGCAAGCAATGAGGAGAAGGAATCATGTAGTCTCTGAGGGAGGAGGCGTAGGGGACCCTTGTCAGGGCAGGGCAGAAGGAGAGAGAGGAGCAGCTGCATCAAAAAACCCTTCAAGCACCCGAGACAACTGCTATAGGACAAGATTAGCAGGAAGCTCGAGATCACACATTCCAAGTGTTCTGTAGTACCTGAGGAACCTCATGAAAGTGGACTGGATGAACCAAGTAACCCCTTCAGAGTAGCAGACATCAGTAACAGTTTGTATTCAAAATGCTACTAACTCTACCACCAGCAACCAGATAAGGAGCATTGCACTGCTGAACCTGTCATTTCTATCCTGGTCAAGTGGTTGAGCTTCTCCCTCACATGCAACAGATACATTGACTCCAGCTGCCAGTAGGCAGCTGTGCCAGGTTTCGTCAGGTGTTCAGAACATTCTGCAGTGATATGGGAGCAGATCCAGAGAGGAAAATGTGAGAGAAGTTACCTGCATCTGTTGGTGGGACTGCACCGAGGCTCAGCTCTGAGCCCCTTCTTCTTGCCACGGTGATGGATGGGTTGACAGATGTAGTTAGACAAGAAGCTCCTTGGATGATGATGTTTGCAGATGACATTGTGATCGGTGGTTTCTTTTTTTCAGTAGTCAAAATTGTTCTTTGTAGCTTGAGCTGTCTAATTACTGAACACTGAGTTGAAGCTTGATGCAGTTGAAAATACAAATGTAGTATAACAAAAATGTAGCAAACATACTGCGCATTTCTGTAAACGTAACCATAAATCTGCCCCTGAACGTTGTAGCTCTAGCTCCTGTTAAAATTTGCACTGTGAAGCGTGTCAGTTATTGGATTTTCCCACAGCTCCATATAGAGGCAGTGAAGCAGATATAAATCAACACCTTTAGTTCTGCAGACTTCATAAATCCTGGATTAATTTTCTTGATGGGATTTACAACAGAGTTGTGTCATTTTGCTTCTGTTTTTACGTCAGCGATCTTAATGACTTAACACAATGTAAAACAATCTCACATTCAAATCTACATCGGGGTGTTTTCATATCACCCTTTCTTCATTGCACAGATATACAGCAAGCGACAGCAAATCACAGCAGTAGCTGTGTGACTGGAGAGTCCTGCATCTTTGGTCAAGTCTATTACATCTCCCAACATTACTGGTTTGACAGAACTTATTTTCCTGACATGGGTCCAGATATCCATAAGGCGATCAATAGAAAATATTCACTAAGGGGAAGAAACCGGTGTATTATTTACAACTCCAGTGACTGAGGGCATATGGTGATACACTGTGTTAACCTTTCAAGCATGTCGCACAGTCTGAAACATTATCATTGTTTTTAAAATATTGTGACATCACAACAATCTACAATCCAAAACTCCTAATCATTCTTTTTGTATCTGGACAGTGAGTCCAACATGTGTCAAGGAACATGTCGTGTCTGATGATATCAGAGTGGTCACTCAAGCACTAGCCAATGTTGTGTCAATGCAAGACAGGTAATGTGACTAAAGTTTACAACCTTCAACAGCAGCTGTGTACAGCAGCCATTTTACACTTCCACTGCCATGTTTGGACACACACGAGAGCTCCACCACTGACCGCTGTCTAATCCTGCTGACAATGCATCATGGGATTGGCAGCTATTGAGTTTGAATAGAATTCACTTTGGGCTTCCCCTGAAAATGTAGACGACCAGCAGCTCCCAAGGGAGACAAGCTATGTGTCACTGTTACCAGTCACTCAGGGATCACTGAGAAACCCTGTTAAGGAGAATGGGTGTACAATGTTCTCAAGTCAGAGAAAGTCATGAGGTTGTCACCAGATGTCAACTGAACATATGTTATAAGGTAAAGTGCACATATACTGAGCTGCCTTTCAGTGGCATCATTGATTGATGATCAGCGTTGTACATATTGATCACGGTAAGTGCAACATATTGATCTCCGAGGTTCTCTAACGCACTTGTGCATGACCTCGAAAACCTTCAAAACTCAGATTGCTTTGACGTTTTTCTACCACTCTTCATCCATCTTCAAGCTTTTTCTCTGCTGCAGTTTGACTCACCATGACCCCACTAATATGTTTATGACTTGTACGTGGCCTGTTGTTTCTCCATCACTTTTTTTCCTGCACAGCCATCAAAAGGCAGCAGCCCAGCTCTCTATTCTTTCCAAAGAAGAATAACACATGACTGCCACCTTACTCTTGAAATGTATATTGCACAGTGATCCAGTTACAGTCATTTGTGACCTCATCATCACCCTTGTGCCTGGGTGGAAGTGTGAAAGTGGCCTCTGGCCACATGCCAAACACACTCAGATGTGCTCCTCCAGGTCTCTTTCTTGAATGTTAATAGAGAATTATTGCACCCCTGATTGTGAGCCATACAGTGTTTGGTCTCTTTAAGTGAAAACATGCCCTGCTACATTGTAGAGGGTTGATTTTACTTGAATCATCACTGGACTCTGGCTGACCGATCATAGTACTTAAGAAGCTGCTACAAAAAATGTGTACTGTTTTACTCATTGTGCCACTGGTCCTATAAAAAGCTCCACAGTCAGCCCCACTGGTCTTTCACTATATACCTCAAGGATCATCCAGGTGAAGTGCAGCATTTCATGAAATAACTTCTTAACCACTGCTAAATATTGTCTTGCGTGATGACCAAGTGTGTTGTCATCGACACAACCTCACTCCCATGGCGTAAGATATTGACGTTGGAAAAGTGTGCTTCCTATACCAATGACAAAGGCATCCTTCAGTGTTGTATGTTGTCGCATTGGTGTTTCAATGGATTTAAGACTTTTTCCTTCCCATGTAATGCTCAAGACAGGGGGTGTGGATTGCGTAGCACGTGTGGGGAGAGTCCAAGGCTTTGGCAGAGAAAAAAAAGTTTTACTTCCGAACAAAAAGATGGCAGTGAATACATGACCCCTTTATCTATTTAGTGGAGTGCCAGCATTACAGTGAACCAGGAAGTTTTGTTTTTGATAATGTGAACTATTGTTTGAGATCCGGTAAGACTCTCAGGTCAGGGTTAGCAGGTTTAACCTCCAGCTGCTGTTCCGTCCCAACTTGTTCCAGTAACCAAGAAAATCTCACAGTTTAGTCAGGTGAGTGCAGATTTGTGATAAAACCTTTATTGGAAAATTGTATATAAGAGACTGCTGATGTATTGACCTGACATCGGTGTCTGCTGCATCATCCACTTCATTCATTTACATTCTTGGTTTTAAAATTGTTGCTGACCACCTTCCAGCCCTCTTGGCAGACTGTCTCACAGTAATTGAAGCTGTACATAACTGCAAGGGTGAGCCGCACTATCACAGAGAGCCCAGTTGCATCCCTGTCAAAAGAATGTTGAAAATATGTAAATATGTAAATTCTTTTATTGCATAATATGTGGGCTTTGGTTGTTGTTTATCCTGGAAATTGATGATAGGCTGAAAGGCTACTTTCATGAAGCCTCATCAGCCAGTCATTAAATCAAAGTTAAAAATGTCATTCTGTTAGGTTGTGGTAAGATGAGGTTGTTGGTTTTCTACCCCGGGTAATGACCACATCCCACTGTCCCGAAGGAAGAGACTGATGTATCTGGCAACCTGGCTCATCCAGCACACCAGAGAAGCCAAGAGAACAGCAACATGCTCGGTCATTTGGTGAAACCATACGGAGTCCAATTGTCTCTCACCTGCTGATCCGAAAGAAATTAGATCTCTACCAAGAGCCATCACATGTCATCAAGCTAGAAATGTCAGATAAGGATTGTCAGTGGGAGGCCCCATCTTAGCCTGGATGAAAAACATCTAAGATGGACATGGATGGTTAGCAGAGAAGGAAGCGCATTTTTATTTCTGCAGTAATAATGTACATCAGTTCTTGTAAAATGGCTCCATCTTTCTCTCACTTGGCTGGTCTGAGGTTCCATTTCCCGAGCTCCTATCAGGTCACTGCTTGCTAACCTGTCTGTTGTTGGTTCGGGCTGAAAGGCAAGCTGGCAGAGCACTCCCCCCTGCTGGTTCTATTTCTTCCCCAGTCGTCATTATTGATCCTGACTGGCTGTCACTGCTGTCACAGTCGACTGACTGGGCACATGACACAACAGCCATTCCTTTTAAGGTGATTTCATTTTCAACTACAAAAGCACTGAGACCATGCATACATTTGCAGAGGAGCTTATTTTGCAACACAGTAAACAATTAAATTGATAAAACAGTTTGATGATTCCTGATTTGAGTCAGCTCACATGTATGAACAGTTTCAGCAGTTAGTTCATTGCCATGCCTGTTTGGTACCCGTATCTGTGTATTTCAGACTAGAAATGTTTTGACAATTCACAAACATGTGCAGTGACACAAACCTGAGAACATATGCAATGTCATGTCATGTTTTTGTCGTATTTGCAGAATGAAGCAGGTTGATGATTCAAACTATTGGAGGACACATCTAAAACTACATGAGCTATAGTGGACTATTTATTATTAATAATAATGATAATAATAATAATAACAATACTGCAGTAACATCTTACCCCAAAAGAAAAAATCTTCCATATTCCAATCTTCTGATTTCAAGAATGAAATATATTGCTGCATGTGTCCTGCATGTGGCTACGCTACACATTATAGATTGTTTGCTCTGAATTTTCTCCCTTTCCGTGCCTCTTTTAAAAGACTCAATTAACAGTGCTCTTCAAGAGCCCAATTTATCAGTCACAGGTGTCATTCTTGATGAATTGGTGGGGACTATCACGCAGACTAATGTCTTTGTCATTGCTACTGCAGAAGGTGCAGAGTTGTACACTGCTAAAAGGAGGAAAACATTTGGAAGGGACAACAACCCCTAAGGCATGCCAGGAGAGGATACTTTAGAGCCCAGTGGGAGCACAGCAGTGTACCCTACTCTACAGATGCCGCAAACATTATTTAAAAAATCTGATTTGCTTGAAAAACTTCAAGAGATCAAACCATCAACTCCCAGAATATATTAGTCTCATATAGATAAATAGACTAGAGAATAGAATAGAGTTTGCGCTATGTATTCAAGAAATGATTCGGCTTCAGTACATCAGTCCTGAATATCTGAACGCAAGAATTCAGAGCATCCCATATCAGCACAGGCTTGACAAACCAAAACCTATTGCTAAAATTTTGCAGCTAATTGGCCGACATGGATGTGAAAATTCAACTTTGTTGAGATTATACACCTCTGTTTTTTGTAATTATTGAGGGGTGCTACGGTGTGAGCCAGCCTGTGACGGATTAATTTGTGTTACCACCCAACTATTCCTAAAAACCTCTGCACGCTTTTCAGTTCTTGGGGCGCAGGGAAGGTCGACACGGCCCTGACATTTTCAGGGTCGAGTTCAACACATTTTTTGACAGGTTTCCAGATGTTCAAGGTTAGGTGGCGCTGATGTAGTCTTTAAAACACCACAGGTCCTTCAGGTCCTTCAGCTGCTGTAGACAAAACTAATGCTACCTCTCGGTCTGCATCAGTCACTGAAAGAAAGACTCCAGCATTCCTTTAAGACTAAACAGGGGTAACTTTAAGTTGGAACAGACCAAGATGGGTAATCGTGGCTGTTCTAAGTTTGCTTCCCCCGTCCATCTCCACTTTCCAGTAGCCGCTTTGCATGTCTAAGGAGTTGAAATACTTGGTACCTTGCAGGCACTCCAAGACCTCCTGCACAACGGCAATGGATAGGCATCATGGTGAGTCTTGGCATTGATGCATGTAAATGAAATGTGCATGACAGGTACATCTCTCCTTGCACCATAAGTACTGCAATTGCACGTTGACTTACCCTTTTGGTTTGATTTGATAACCTCTCATGACAAAAAGCATGCACTCAAACTTTCCACAGTGATTTGGTCCATTCTTCCTTTAATTCTCAGTTCTCATCTTTCTCTTTTTTCCTTTGCGTTCCATGGTCCATAATACACACCAGTTTGCTTACAACAGCCACCAGGCTATAACAGAAATATTTGTCGAAAGAAATGTTGAAATGTATTGTACTCATTTTTGCAACATGTGAAGACATAATCAAATTAATAATTAATAAACAGTTCTGTATTAATTATGTTTAACTATATTAAAACAAAAAATATTTGCCCCCCCCATCATTTTTTTAATTTTCACACATATTTGATAAAGCCCCAAGGAGCCACCAGGGGCGCGCTAAATAGCCACATGCAGTAATTGCTGTGTTGTTTGACATATGGGCGTGAGGGGGCATCTTCCCCATCCTCTGGTGGAGATGGTTCATCAGGTGATTCTAGATAGAACCACTGGACAGTGCCTCAAGGCCAGCTTGCTGTCTAGTGGTGACATGGCAGATCCTATGCCCCGCAGTGTCTGTTGGTGGAATCTCAAGCACTAAATCACTCGGAGAATAAGGAAGTTTGTCATTCATAACAGTGTCAACCCATCAAGATGCCTGCTGGTAAACAACATGATTTCTTTTGTTTTCGAGTGAATGTAATGCACAACTGAACGGCAATATGCAGCAGCTGTATATTCCCTACCCACCCAAAACCAGCACCCACTTCCAGTTGGCCAACAGGAAATGTGAAGCACTGAGACATACTCAACCATTGTCTTGTACAGTAGTTAAAAAAAAGCAGAAAAGTAGTAAGATAATAATAATGAGGGTTTTTATTATATAAATAGCAATATATTACTTTGTTTTGTTTTTCATACTTGTTTCTTTGTGGGATTTTCACTGGGTTAGAGTGTGTCAAAATAAAACACTCTTTGTACATTCATATAACTGAGTTTGTGCTGAAAAAATGGCCTCAAATTTGACATAAAAAAATATTGTGAGGGAGTAATCAGAAGTCTTATTACTTTTTCAAAGTAACTGTGGCAACACTGCTCATGTTGCCAAATGAGCAACAACAACACATTTTGTCACCATGGTCACATGAAAGTAGATTTTGTTTCACTCACATTGACTACAGTTGAAGTGAAAACGTGTATATCGTGGCTAATCAAATCGGTGTTAGGAAAATATTTTGTGGATACCACACACTTTCTTTATCTTGGAAGGTGAACCACCTTTGGCCATTCAAGTGAATAACAGTCAAAGCCCTCCTAAATTAGCATGAAACAGATGGACACTACAAAATTCGAATAACTTCTAAGTACTGTTTACATGGAGACATAAACAATCGTCAGTCAGCTCTTCATCAACCTCGGATCACTGGCCCGAAGGTGTTTTTTCAGTCTCGGAAAGAGGTGGGAGTCACTGGGGGCAAGGTCTTGGTCTTCATTTTCAGACACTTTGCAATATTTGATCATTTAGTCCCCGTCCACACAGATGCAAAATCATTGTATGTGCTCAAGTTTTGTGTCAGATAGGCTTTTCGTTCACATGGATCTTGCGTTTTCACTTATCATTTCAAATATTTTATTGACACCAGGTCCTAAAGATCCAGGTCCAGAAAGATATGTGCAAACACAAAATAACAATATACTAAGTTACTTTGTCATTATAATGATGAGCAGATGATCCTCGTGACACATAAATGCTGCAGAAAAGCACACACAAGTTTAATACTTCGAACAAACGTTCATTTTCTCAAACCATAATCAAACAAGCACTTATGGAATTGAAACAGATTAGTACAGTTGGTGTTGATGGAGCACACAGAGGGTGACTGAACTGCTGCTGAACCGCTCAAAACATGGAAAACACGTGTCCCTGGCACCCTGGTCGATTTGTATTTCAGTGTTGACTCGAAAAATAAGCTCAACCACACCATCAGTAAACACTGTTACTGTGTTAGTCCGGCTTAGTTCACAGTTTTAAAACACATTTAAACAGCTTAGTCTGACTACAAAGACAATTCAAATTTCTCTTCGTCGGACTACACGACCTGGATAATGCAGTTAATAGCCCGGCCTATGCCATACCATGTAGCTGAGTAGCTCGACTATCTGCTGTGTTTCTCTTCAACTTCCTTTAACCATGTCATCTCTACAGTATTATTAGTTCCCACAAGAACATTAGAAGATGTAATTTGTTGGTTTTAGACTACATTACCACGTTAGCAGTCGTTAGCTTGGTTGCTAAGTGAGTCAGGGCTCACAAAACGAGTGATCAAAAACTACTATTCATGTAATACATAGACAACACAGTCTCCAAAATATTATATTTTATTCAGAAATTTGTGAGTCTTTTCCCAAAACCTGCTGAAGGAACTGTATTGACGTTGATGACAGCTCCATGAGGGCGACGCCGTGGCAGCCAACAATTTCAAGAGATTGGTCACAGGCAAATCATCAATGAAATCACTGCAAACTCAAAATCAAGTTCTTTTGGATCGTATTGATGACCTCGACCTCTCGTTCGGGGGTGGTTGTTCAATGGGTGTAGATTTATTGGTGGGGTAGGGGAACAACAAACTAAAGGTGACATGAATATCTTTGTTGTATGTTGTTTGTGTTCACATTGTCACATACTGTATGTCACATGTTTTATTAAACAAAAGGAAAATAATGTCAGTAAATAACGCATGATTTATCAAATGGAATGTAAAGGGTCTAAATGGGCCTATTAAAAGAGCCAAAATATTTATCCCTCTTGAAGTAACAATGCGACATAAAATAGACATAAATACATTATTTTCATATTTCCTGCGATATGAACAGTTAAAAGTCCCGGCGTCAGACTCTCCAGCTCTCTGATAAACACTGCCTTGGACTATGTAACTTTCTCTGGGCGAGCCACCCTGGGGCGTGTTCTGTGAGGGGCACATAACTCCACCCCCACCGCAGCAAGTTCCTTCACAGCATAGCAGAACCAAGGGTTCGTAGTGAGGAGTCCAAGAAGAGAGAGAGTGAAACAGACAGTATAGGGGATGCATTTACACTCTGGCGAAGACTAAGAGCTACGAAAGGCTTTTCTTCTGATCCTGAAGTGGCTATGTTTCTACTCGACTTGTAATTCATTCTTTGTGTTACTGGTCTTGGATGTGTTATCAAATGTGGGGAACATATTTTTGAGATGCTAACAAATGCATATTGTGTATCACAATATAGTGTAGATATAGCCGGCGAAACAGATTAGGCGTTTAGCGGCTAACGTCTGCTAGCATTTATCAGACAGAAAAAATAGTCGATTTAGTGTCATTAGCCGTGTGTATGGGCCACCTGGTTTCGACAAGTGTAACATGCTATATCTCATGTTCTATCTGTAGATGCTGCAGATGAGTCTGATCTGCAGACCAGCTCAGTGCTGGTGAGAGACGCGACCAGTGCCACGTTTCATCATCCCCTATTGAAGAGTATTTTCTAACTCTAACGTCTGTGTCCACAGTCAACTCGGAATAAAAGTGTGAAGGGACGTTTTGATGCTCACGCTCTGATCGCTTTATGCTCCTCCTTGAAACATGCTGAATCATGATGTATTACTCTAGTCTATTACTCTACAGCGTTGTAAACAATGGTGTCATAACACCATTGTTTACAACGCCACAGCTTTAGTGATAGCCGCCAGACCATCAGAAAAATGTTCTCTCATTGGAGATGTACTCTCCAATCAGAGCTGATCAAACGTATTGAAACAAAGTAGAAACAGTTTTCAGCCCATTTTTCACGGAAGAATCCCTTAAACATCACAATGACTGATTTCCGTTGCTCGCAGAACTCAAGTAATGCATTCCAGGCAGACATGTGACGGAGACGGACCCATGATGCATCTTACAGATTCATTTCTCAAAACTAAAAGATAGCAGTGTGTGCTCAACAATTCAGTAAATGTCAAAAAATTCCCCTTTTCGTTATTCTGAAATGTGCAGTCAAAAAAAACTATTTATCTGGGTCCGTCAGTCTTGCAGCTGCTTCCGTTTCTTGCTGGATCCTGGCTCTCCTCACTGGCTGAATGACAGAGTTTGATTCCTGATATTGAACTCTAGATGTTTCTAGAGTTTCCTTCGCAAGTATAAGCTGGACAGTGTTGTGTATATTGCCATCTGTGATTACAACTTTTGCTGTTTCGCCACGGCGTTGCTCATAAACAGATAAACGTGCGATGGGAGGCGGGACCAGAGACCCAGCTTTACGACAGCCAGCAATTACACACATTTCCACTTTAAGATGAATGTACTCCCCAAATTCCTTTACCGTCCCCAGTGTATCCCGCTTTATCTAGCAAAATCATTTTTCACAGATATAGACAAAGCATTCATCTCATTTATTTGGAATGGTCAAAATCCAAGAATTAGGCTGGAGCTTTTACAGAGAACTAAACTTCAAACAATATACCGACTATCCAAACATTCTGTAAACCCCAGGTTTAGGTGATACACTCTTATGTGTGATATAAATTTTGAGGAAATTAATATCACGCATAAAAAACTGCATAATGTTATTAAATAACACTAGATAAAATCGGTACAATTATGGTGGATTGGGAGGAGGAGTTGAGAACACCATTAGAAGAGGATGCTAGGAAATGTGCACTTGAAAAGATCAACAACAGCACCACCTGACATGACAATGTTGACGCTACCTGTGAAAGATGCCGTACCAGCCACACTAATTGAACTCATATGTTCTGGTCATGCTCTGCATTTAACATGTATTGGAGTGTGTGGTAATCCAGGCCACAGTAGTTGGAGGAGGCAGTGACCCGCTATTTCCTCGTTTTCCCTCCGCCACTTTGTCACAGAGTGTCATCTTTAAGACATTATCCAAGTCCTTAGAACTTGATTTACAACCTATTGCCACCATTGCTATTTCCCGGATTATCGAACAAGAGCCACCGAGTCTCAAGAAACCACATGATAATATTATTGCCTTCACCACATTTCTCTTACTTTACAGGAAAGAGGAAAAACCCTCTAAACGCTTGTCAGTGGTTGGCTGACATCCTGCAATTCAACAATTGGGAGAAAAAAAAATTCTCAATGAGGGGATCAGGTGGCCAGTTCTTGAAGATTTGGAACCCTGTTATATCTTATTTCAAAACACTTGAAGTTCTCACTGATTCCGTCTGTATATTTGAAAAAATGTCTATGCTGTTTAATGCGCCATCTTGACTGAAGAACCCCAAGTATATGACTCTGCATTAGACACGTTAATCCAACTCTTACTTTTCTTTCTGTCTCTCAGATTTGTCTCTTTCAGATTATTATTATCACATGGTGTCAAATTACTTTGATGTCATTCCCTTATTCTTGTTCATCTAGATGCATGTGCTCTTGTTCTAGTGGTTGGGATAAAAGGGGAAAATAAGAAGTATATGTTATTATTTTCTGTATGTGTACCCCCATGTATGGTTTCATATTATCTCCAATAAATAACTTATTCATAAAAAAAATTTTTTAAAGTGTTAAAGGGCAAGGTGTAAAAACAACACCCTTTGACACCCGCCACACCCTTTGACACTACATTATCAACTGTTGCAGCGGACTGAAGGCAATGTCAGCAGAAGCAACGGTGAAGAAGAATAGTCAACATGGTGGCCACAGTAACGGTGCCGGTGGTTCTGGCGTTATATCTGCGTCTTTCCCTGACAAAACTCAAAAATGCTCAAAGAAGATACCTTTGACACTTCCATGGAACAATTCCCGGTGTGTATCAGGAAAATACATTCAATGAGCGTGAACAGAATGACAACAATAATTGACTCCAGCATAGCCTGTTGCTGATAACTTTTTTCGGGTTGCTAACCTAAACAATTCCGAGTAGTTCTGCAGGGAAGGATTGAACATTTACAAACACATTGACATGTCACAGACTGGTGCCCGTTCTGTGTACTGCAGAACCAACGTCAATGTGGTGATACTCTGCCTGTGGTTCAACACAGAACCTGAGCTGAGGCAAGACTTCTTGTCTCACAGAAAGGGACAGAATAGTCTGCAGAGGTTTAGAAAACAAGATCATGGATGGCGAAAGGATCTGGAAGTACCCTTCCACCCATTTCGCCTGGCTCATGGACTAGTGAGTGGTATGTTGGGTTTTCAACATACCAAAGTCAACAGCCTATCGAGTAAGTGGTGCCGAGACATATGGGTCAACTTGGGCCAAGCATGCTCCTTCCAGCCATCTGCAGAGCTGCAAGCGGTTGGTCAAGTTATTGCACAATTGTCCAGAACTACAGTGTCGGAGCAGTTGAGTAACATAAAGATCAATCACCACAGAGCTACCGGTTCGACTATTTAAACTACAGGTATAAAGGATTGTACTCCATAAACATGCAGGCAATTTGCAATTCAAGGGGCAGATTTCAGATGTTCTGGGATATCCAGGTTCTGTTCATGACACACAAATCATGAAAACCGCATGTTTTATAAGGCAAGACCCTACGCACCACCAGGTTACACCCTTCTATTGAAGACAACACACATTATATTTTAGGCTTGTTGGGCTGTCACCTTATCTTGCAGGCCCAGCTCTTTCACAAGTTGTCTCAGAGACCCAATAACAATGTTTTTTTTGTACTTTGATTTCAGAAATCTCTGCTCGTTTTCATGTCTGAAACATGTTTTCTCTGCCGACCCTGTAATGTAAGACAGTTTGTTATCAAGGAGTGTTCAAAAATACAATGGTGTTCACGTGAAAAAAAATTCTTCCACAAAGCTAGCATCAAAGATAAAGCTAAAACATAAGCTTGGCAAGTCCGCTCTGTATGATATCTGTCGACACACAACTGCAGAGTAGCGATTCCTCCAACTATCGGATTATTACATTCGGATTTGTTACTTCTAAAAAAATACTCATGTGTACTTGAATGGGTTCTGTGTTGAGTCGTAAGTCAGGACGGTTTGAATATGAATACAGTTGAGTTTGTCAGAAGAAGTGACAACCAGGAAGCGGCAATCTTCTGAGTGAGGGCTGAGATCTGCTCGACAGGGGCAGATGATATGGGAAAAAAATGCATAATCTCATTACAAAAACTCTCCAGGGAGGAGATCTTGGTGCCTAAAGTATAAGCAACCTTGTGCCAGTCCTTGTTCTCTGCTGGGTTCATTCTGGCCAGAGTGTACTGTGACACTGAGAACTAGCATAGAAATCCAAGAACAGATGAAGGAGCTGAATAACAGGAGAACTAAGCAAACAAAACGGCAGGAATTGCATACAAAATGCAGCCCGACATTGGAAAAAAGACGACTCCAGTGAACAGGTGACAGAGTAAGTAGTCCACAGTCAAAATCTCGAAGTCCACAAAACACTGAGAAGCCAGACATGATCCAAGGAGGCTCGAAACACAACCAAATAAAACAAGAAATAACAATTAGTAAAAAAAAAAAAAAAAAGAGCACTGACAAACCCGCGACAGACTCACAACGACAGAGAACAGGGTAAACCAGGGAGGAAAAAAACAACAAAAGTCCACTTGATAAATGCGAGGAACACACCATGAGGAACAAACAAAAACACTCTGAGCACATGTTGCCACTGGCTCGGCATTGCAGCATGAAGTAATTGGGGGAATTGCGGCCAGGTGCTAATCTGTCAGTTTAGAAAGCAAAACAGTCCAGGAGAGGGAAGTGCACAAAAAAAGAAGCAATATTTTGTTGCTATAAACAGTGTTGACCTGTACTGTAGCTGAATGATGTTATTCAGGAACATTTTCTGCATTAAAATATGAATATAATATATATTCCAAAAGAGGCTGTGAGAAACTGCGGTCAACTTCTCACAGAATTTCGAGATTGATCATTTTAAGAGAGGTAGTGAAAACAGAGAGCTTGTAACCCGTCAGTCAAAAATAAGTTCGTGATTTTGATGCGTCGTTAATCATGCACCACTCCTTGATGAAATTGGGATCGATAAGGTTTTCAGTGTCCAACAGCAACAATAAATCATCCCCCTCCCCCATCCCCAAACGTCATGAATGTCAACCGCAGCAAAGTAAGAAGGGACAGATGAGGAGAATGGAAAACAATTCACAACCAAATACTGCTGTTTGATTTTATTGAGTTTCTTTCGCTGAACCATTCAAAAAGAAAGTTTTGACGGGGGAACCACATACGATGTGACAGTCAACATCTATTTGACTATGAAAACTGGTTGGTTTGTGAAGTTTCTTTGTTTTATTGTTTATATTTGTAGATGGACAACTGCAGGTAGAAAGACTTATCAGGTTACAATGATGGGCGGATGAGGTAAACTGAAATGTCCTCTTTTTCAGATCTCAGAAGATGGCGCACTTGTTTGATGAAAAATGTATAGAAGGATTATAAAGCACAGAGTGCCGTCTTTCTGAGCTCTGAAAATGAGGACTTGGCAGTGAGGAAAAAATAAGGTTCAACTTCAGCTATATCATAGCAAGTATTGTAAATTAGTTCCACCTGATTTGATCAGTAAAGGACTGTGATGTCTCTTAGTGACACAGCAAGGAAGAACGCAGTCATTGACAAGCCCCCTCCTCCCCTCCCTCCTCTTTCTCTTGACATCCTGGAGCAGGCCACACCAACGGAAAGCTGTGGGTCCGGACAGAGTTTCCCCTGCCATCCTGAAGTATTGTGCCACTGAGCAGGTTCCAGTATTCACAGACATGTTCAATGCATCCTTGGATTCCTGTCATGTTCCAGCCTGCTTTAAATCCTCCACTATTATTCTCCATACTGTGGGATCCCGAGATGCTCCTAGGTCAGTGTAGAACTATAATCCCTCCACCTGTTCCGGGGTCAACCCCCCTGACTCCTCCCAGCTGGCTGTGCCTGAAACTCCTCTAAAAGAAGAAGTCCAGGAGTCATCCTCATGAGATGCACGAACCACCTCAAATGACTCCTCTCAGCGGAGAAGCAGCAACTCATGACCATTAGTGAGAGTCAGTATGAAGATTGATAGAGAGTAGAGTAAATAGAGCGCTTTACCTTTTGGCTCAGCTCTCGCTTACTAACAACAGTGCGGTAGAGTGACTGCAATTCCGACCTTTCTTCTTCTTTTCCTTTCGGCTTCTCCCTTCAGGGGTCGGCACAGCTGATCATCCTCCTCCATCTCACCCTGTCCTCTGCTTCCTCTTCGCTCAAACCTACAAACCTCATGTCCTCCTTCACCACCTCCATAAATCTCCTCTTTGGCCTTCCTCTCCACCTTCTGCCTGGCAGTTCCAACCTCAACATCTTCCTACCAATGTACTGGCTCTCTCTCCTCTGTACATGTCCAAACCATCTCAATCTGACCTCTCTGACTTTATATCCTAAACACCAGACATGTGCTGTCCCTCTGATATACTGGTTCCTGATCCCATCCATCCTAGTCACTCCTAGAGAGAACCTCAGCATCTTCATCTCTGCAACCTCCAGCTCTGCCTCCTGCCTTTTCCTCAGTGCCACTGTTTCCAAATCATACAACATTGCTAGCCTGACCACAGTTGTGTACACCTTCCCTTTCATCCTTGCCAACACCCTTTTGTCAGCTTCCACCACTTTGCCTTCTTCTCTGCCTTTGCCCTCTTCACCTTCCTCTCCACCATGGTCATCCTGCACACCACCATCATTTGTTGTCTGGCCACACTCTCACCCACTACTGCTTTACAAACACTAATGTCCTTCAAGTGACATCGTCTACACAAGATGTAATCCACCTGTGTGCTCCGACCTCCACTTCTGTAAGTCACTCTATGCTCCTCTCTGTTCTGGAAGAAAGTATTGACCACAGCCATTTCCATCCTTTTTGCAAAGTCTACAACCATCTGACCTCCAGTGTTCCTATCCTGGATACCTAACTTTCCCATCACTTCCTCATCACCTCTGTTTCCTGCACCAACATGTCCATTGAAGTCTGCCCCAATGACCACTCTCTCACCTCTGGGAATACTCTGCTTCAGTTCATCTAATTCACTCCAGAAGGTCTCCTTCTCCTCAAGGTCACACCCCACCTGTGGGGCAGAAACAACAACTACATTAAAGATGACCCCTTCAATTTCACATGACCCCAGTAGTGTCATGTGACCTGAGCGGTGTCATATGGCCGCAGCTGTGTCATGTGACCCCAGCTGTGTCATGTGACCGGAGATGAGTCATGTGACCGGAGATGTGTCATATGCCCCCAGCTGTGTCATGTGACCCGAGCTTTGTCATGTGACCCCAGTTGTGTCATGTGACTGGAGATTTGTCATGTGACTGCAGTTGTGTCATGTGACCGGAGCGGTGTCACGTGACCCCAGCAGTGTTATGCGACCCCAGCTGTGTCATGTGACCGGAGCGGTGTCATGTGACCCCAGCTAACCAAGCTAAAAATAGTCGACTCACATATGCAATATCAAGCATCATGCATATCAAGAATCTTCCAACACAACAAGTAAACTAACTCTCATCATTGAAGTCATATGACACCATTGAGAGCGCTGGATATCAAGGAACTTCAAACAGAGTGATAAGGCTCCTGAATCCGTCTGTTGTGAGACTGAATTTTGTCCACCTGAGACCATCGTATTCTGTGACCGCTCCTCATGGGACAGTGAGCCTGTGTGGCTCAGGCTAAAATGAAGAACGAACAGGTTTCTTTCACTGGAATAAGATGATCCCGATGATATCGTGATGCAGATGTAAACCAGTTATGAGGTAATGTCAAAGCTGTGTCAGAAGCGTGTGTAAACTGATGGGAAAGTTGAGACGTAAAGTAGTCTAAACTGTCAACCTCAGGTGAGTAATAATAACACTGAACCCCAACACCAATCTGTGCAGAAATGACAAACACCGGCTTACGTTGATGAGATGAATGATGGGGTGAATTGGATGGATTGGTGAAAGGGTGATGAGTCACTGAAGTAGGTCGGTCAGGAGATGAGGGAGGAGGCAAGCGGTTATGGAGGGAGGCCTCCTGGTTCTGACCGAGGTGACTTGGAGACGATTTTTTTTTCAAAAAGAAGAAGAGGTAGGAGAAAGAAGAACAAACATGCAATAAGCAGGACCTGCTGCACTGATTTGCCAACCAATCTTCAACTGTCTAACCCCTCACTCAAGAACAAGACCCCAAGATACTATCTCCCTTACAGAGGGTGGAACGTCGGTGTTAAGGAGTTACTGAAAGTGCTCTTTCCAAGGGCCAATTACATCCTCAGTTAAAGTCAACAGCATCCCTACCTTACTGTAAACAGCTTGGATATTCTGCGGTCTCAAAGGGCATCGCCTGAAATGATGAGGTGGGAGGCTGCACAGCAGGGGGCGAATCCGACTCAGGCCACCCAAGACAGTGGCCTGAAAAGTGGCGGTGTGAAAAGCCCCATAATTAAAACAATGATGTTGCTGTCCCCTCTGTCACTGTTCTCTCCCAGAATGTCAGGTTACAGAGTGCTGCTGATTCAGCAACTGCTGTTCTGCTGTTCTAAATACTAATCATATACATCTAGTCTTCTAGATATTGTCTTCAAATGATCGCAAGCTCATTCCAATTATATAACTTGAGACTTGACTTGGACTTGTGAACAAAGACATGAGACTTGGCGTGAGAAATACTTACAGATCATCATTTAGCTCTTTTTGCATCATTTTATGTTAGTTTTGGGGAGTTTACAGACAAATCTCGGCATGGTCTTATTTGCGTATCTTTTTCATCCAACTGGGCTGATGGGGACCCAGACAATTCAGGTTCGGCACTCGGATAGGACCAGGGCCTGTCTGTAGCAAATCACTATCATCTCTATTATACTATAAGTAACATCCGACTTACGGCCGAGATCGGTTCTGACCAACCGGTCCTAAGTCAGATTGGACGTAAGTCGAATGCCATTCAAAATAGCCGACGCGAGGGTTATAGGTACTACTGTAGAGGTAGATCGCTGTGTGAGAGTGAGATGCTGGGATACTGTGCTGCATCAGCATCTGCTGGCCGTGGTCGTAAGTACGGGTGGACGTAAGGCGAGCAGGTCTTTAGTCGGATGTTACTTTCTAGTTTAATTCAAGAACATTATCGGTGTGAAAGGAACGCACCTTTGATTTTGACTCTAAATTGTTATTGACAATTTTTTTTTAGGCTGAAACTCCTTACAAAGGGCAAAAAGCGCAATTTAGAATTGACATTTCATTGGATGGAGGACAGACTTTATTTTGCTCTTCACATACTCTGGTTCTCTCTTAAATGAGTTGCAATAATGCAATATTCAACACACAAGACCAAAGACTAAATATGGACCACACGGAAACCATAACATACATGCCTCTTGAGAACCTCGGCAGGAGTGTAAGACATGAATGCATAAGACTCACCTGCTATAAATTCAGATATTAAATCACGATTGATCCAACATAGATGGGCGCAGCACATAATCAGATCTCGCATGTGGGGTGTGTGGGGTGATATGTGTGTGTGTGTGTGTGTGTGTGTGTGTGTGTGTGTGAGAGAGAGAGAGAGCAGTCTAAGCAGTCCTGAACATGTCAGCCAATGTGTAATTGGGTGCAGCACAGCTCGTAGTGCTGATCAGACTCCCTCAGATATGTGTTAGCGTGCTGAGAATCAATATCTTGCTCTCCTTGAACATGATTCCTGCTGCACTCAACACTCATTGAAATGAATCCTTGTGTAAATGGAGACATACCTGAATCTAGCCGGATGGTGGACACCCTTATACTATCAATGTTTGCCAACGTTTCTTTTCTGAAACTGGTGGACATGCACTTGTCAGTGTAAGTGATGGAAGAAACAAAAATGACAAAAATATACAACAAAAATATATTTTTGGAACTAATTTGTTATGGTTTGGATAGTTAACCACTGTGAGTTACTCTGATGCGTTCTGTTTCCTGTGTATGGGATCTGTATAAATGCGGCGTGTGTGTGTGGGTGATCGTTCAGGGATGTGTCACAGATGAACTGCAACCTACACCCAAAAACACTGGATTATTGGACTCAGTTGGACTCCCTACGTTTGGTTGGGGATCCAAATTATTTGGATAAATTTGACAACTTTATCAAAACATCCAACCACATTATGCTCATGATCACAAACAGGATCCAGACTACAAAAACCTCTCTAACCAGGAGCTCCTCTCCTCAGAACTAGGAGATAACTCAGTCAACCGTCAGACAGTTTCTCTTCTTTAAGAAGGAATCAGTCTACAGGACTTGCACTCATTGGTTAATGCTTAACTTAAAGCCAAAATACACTTTATAAACTGCTTGCTCCAGAATACATGATGCGCCGACATTCAGCAGTAGCGAAACATGCGCTGGGTGGTCACCAATCATCTGAAGGGGTAAAGCTTTGTCCACTAATGCAAGACTCCTAAATGTGAGTCCAATGGGCATGAAAGGAAATGCTGACAGCTTTTTTCAGGGTCCTTAAGGTATATCCTTGGAAGTGTTGCGCCCAACAAACTGAACACTGAGGCACCCAACTTCACATTTACTCAAGTTTTGTTATTTTGCAGATATTTAAAAACTGTATTGATATTTCTGTGGTGATCATCTTTTATTTTGGTTTTATTTTGTGCCTGAACTTCTGCTCTCTTCTCTGTTTTTGAGCATTACCTTCGGCACACAGCTGGAACAAATCGCGAATCACCTGCTGGAGGCAGCAGCCTTCAAACTCCAACTGGTTCCAGTTTCGTGCGCCAAATCGTCAACTTTTCAGACTGGTAACATACTCAAATATTGTCTTGTCACTTGGACTTGCGTTTACTTAGTTGCGTTTTTTCCCTCTCACCGTGTGTTGTCCTGATATTCACGTCTGCTGTTGATTTTTTGATTTGCTCTCCCTTGCTCTCCACAATATGGTTTTGATTTTGGACTTTTGAGACATTTGGATACCTGATATTTTGTGATTGTGTTTGTGGACTAATATTGGACTATTGTGAATTCTTTTATCAAATCACTGTTCCTGCCTCATTGTTTCCTTGACATTTTGCTCTGGGGTCACAGTTCATTTTAGTGACTCAGTTCATTGAATCTTGTTGAGTAAAAAGAATGTTTTTTTGAGTCTTGCAGTTTTGAGTTTCGCCACCTACTGGCAACTTTCAACACTCCAGTTGAATGGTAAGTGCGGTTGGATTTAAATGTAAATTTAATTGACTTTGCCAGTGTTTTACAAATAAAACAAAGTGTCAAACATGGCATGCTGTTAAACAAGTTTGACCAAATTTTTTGATTTCTCTGTTTGCAGACATACTGTATGCAATTTACTGCTTGAATAAAGAAGTGGTTGGCCATCATTGCATGGTATAAATGTCCAACCAGCACAACCTCAGAGCCGCTGATGTAGGCTCTACATCGGTCTAATGTCTAAACCATAGTCTGAACCATCTTAAAGAGTTGGCCTGGCGTTTGGCACCATATGAACAGTAAAAGGTCAGAAAAATATTGCCACTGAGGGAAGAATGCAGGCACTCTAATCAGAGAAATGTTGGAAGATAAATAAAATAGAGGAAGATTTTATAAACATAACAAGGATAAATAACGTAGAACAAATGACTTCCCAGCAAACAGAACGGGTTCTGTACATAATCCTCACGTTACAGACGTGCAAACGTGCCTCGACAGCACTGAGGTAGGTTGTGGCGTGATGCATACAAGATGAATGATTTCACTTATTTCTTTAATACTCTCTTCTAAAGGACTTCCCATGGTTCACGCACATGAGAGAAGCTGCTAAATGGCTTCAAACCAACAAGTGTTTGCTCATGGCTCCAGTTGAAGAACCACCGTTCCTCTAAATGGATGAAGAGGAACAAAATGATGCCATACAGACTTATTACACTGAGTCAAATATAAGTCATCAGAGAGCCCTTACATTCATGTTTAGGGCAAGATGTGACATGAAACTTTTCATTACCCATTGTGACAATAGATGCCTAAAGGTCAACATTGTCTCAGAAGAATAGTTTGTTTTACCCTCTGTTCAGTTTTCAATGGTTTTCGATTTTTGGATGTTCACTCATGTAAATAAAGATTTGTAAATGAACAGTGCTGCTGTGTTTCTCACGACTTTGATCAATATGGATTTGTTTAAAAAAAGAGTGAGTTTTCAGAATAAGAAAAATAAATTCATTAAATGACAAAATTTCAGTGAATTGTATTGTTACTTTGTGCATTACATTTTTCCACAGTGCCAATTGTGTTGCAGATAAAATACAGACAAATGAATGAAGATGTGTTTTTATTCATTTAATACATTTTTATTTTGGATCTGTAGCGTTTTGATCCAATCTCAACTGTATAGGTGTCAGAATTCTCACAGTACAGATTTAAAAACAAATCTTTATTGAAGTCACTTCATGTGACAGATATGATGAGAGAATGCCATCTGACTGGCTTTAATGTCAGGAAATTCATCAATCCATCGTTCTCAACATTTAATCTAACTCCCCAATTTCATTAAAGTGCATTGCGTTGTCTTGTATGGTCTGAAAAAAGTTCCGTCGGATGCGTCATGGATGATTTAAAAAACACGCGTCCAACTTTCAGGTCTTTAAATATGGAACCGTTCCGCCGCTTCCCGGTCCAGACGCCGACGCCTGGAACCACTTCCGGTCTCAATCATCTGCCTGCGCAGCTGGTTATATTTGGGATATCAAGCATCGTTTATTAGTCAAGGGAAGTTAATGACAAGACTCCACTTCCGGTAGCGCCTTTCAAAATTAAATAAAAATGACGGTGATATGACAAAACTGTACCTGCGCATGGGCAAAAGTGAACTATTCCATCCCTGAGATGACTCGTACTTCTCAGGTTATTTTGAAGAGTCGTTCAAATGAACAAATCGTTCAAAAAACAATACATCACTAGCGACACTCTGCTCAGCAAACCATTACTATTTCTGTCCTCGCTCACTGGAAATTTGAGTTTGGCTTTCATCACTTTTATTTTGAAACCACTATCTTTGATGGCCAAATAAATACCATAACTGGCCTTGTTTTGCCAGCTCAGTTCTTCAGTATTTATTTTCAGCCCTCCGCCGAGATTAACTGACACTATTGTTGTATTACTGCGTCACATTCAGGGACAAAAATGTTTTAATTGTTCAAATAAATTCATCCTCTTTTCCCTTAGGTCAAAGGAGATTGCTTTTATATGTTAAAATAGTACTGTTTGATAAGAAAAATTGTGGTAATTATTCAAAAAGTTGTCTTTTTATATGAACTTGAGTTTTCAGTGGAGGCATTAGAGGTGAAATATGTGTGTTCTGCCCTCTTATGGGCTTTGCTATGAGCATTACTTCCATGGCAGCACCTGGGCACTGCACTCACCATCCAGGGGGTGGCAGTATGGTCTTATTCTGTGTGAGGCTTCTCACACAGTTAAACCCAGCAAGACTTTGCATGGTCAACTTCAAGATCTCTGCTTTGTCTTTTTAACTACACTGACAATGGTGCGTGCTTGAGACCCATAGCACAGCCGGGTGTCTCACACCTGGCTTTCCTCACTCATATTGGCTTGCTGCTTGTTGAATTCAGAGCTCAGTGCGAGGCTTTTGTCACTATGGAGAGGCATGTGAAAACCTTGTGCATCCTGGTCACTTGGTCAGCAATGACAGGTGCTGCTTTTAGTGTTTAACTAGTTCTCACTGTGCACATAGACCCCCATTTTATTTGGGTTCAGCTAAGAAATTTGCTCTCTCCCGGTCTTCCTCATTGATCTTTGCCAGACTCCAGATCTGGCTCACGTATTTCAGACCAATGAAAAGGTTGCATGCCTGCACCCTCCACTTGAAGGTTCACCCAAATTTACAGTATATATACACATTAAAAAGAATTCATATTGCACAATTTTCTGTGTGGTTACTGCACTACAAGAGTTATTGCACACTGGATGACACTGCACAGTCCGATGGCCACAAGTAGAAAAGATTTCCTGTGGCGGTTTGTAGTGCATCGCGGTGTAATCAGTCTGGTGCTGAAAGAAGTGAACGGAAACACCTCCGTCCACCCTCACTCCCACATCTGCTGCTCAGTGGATCAGTTTGTCCAGTTTGTTGGCGTCCACTATGCTCAGCGATTTGATTTAACTAAGCACATTGTGGAGTGAAAGGTGTTATCTTTTAGTGCAGTGGAACCGATAGCAACAAAAATCAATAGCCAAAACTTGTGTGATGTCTCTTCCATCAATATACAGTGAAAGCACAGGAAGAGGATTTAAAATTGTCTAAAATTTGTTATCTGCTAAGCCACAGTGCTCTGGGCTTTTGAAATAGTGCCTGAAGCATTGGGACAAAAGCTAACGTACAGCGCATCCAGAAAGTATGCACAACGCTTCACTGCTTCCACATTTTATTGTTACAGCCTTATTACAAATTGCATTAAATGCATCTCGTGCCCAAAAAGTCTATACACAATCACCAATTATGACGATGTGAAATAAGTTTTGGGTGATTTTGACAAATGTATTAAAAATAAAGAACTAAGACATCACATTTTCATAAATATTCACAGTATTTACTTCATTCTTTGTTGATCCACCTTTGGCAGCAATACCAGCCTCAAATATTTTTGAATATGATGCCACAAGCTGCATTCATCTTACCCTCTATCCTGACTAGTTTGCCAGTTCCTGCTGCTGAAAAACATCCCCACCATGCCATGGTGATGAGCAGTGGTTGGTTTCCTCCAAACATGATTCCTGGTATTCATACCAAACAATTTAATCTTTGTTTCTAATGGTCTGAGAGTCCTTTAGATGCCTTGGTTGGTGGACTGCTGCAGAGATGGTTGTCACCTCCCTGACTAATGCAGTTCTCTCCCGGACGCTCAGTTTAGACGGCCGGCCAGCTCTGGGAACAGTTCTGGTGGTTCCAAACTTCTTCCACTTACGCATGATGGAGGCCACTCTGCTCAGTGGAAGCATTAAAACAGCAAATTGTTTTCTGTATCCTTCCCCAGATTTGTGCCTCAATACAATCCTGTCTGAGAGGTCTGCAGACAATTACCTTGACTCTCAAGAATGATCGATGGAAACCGGATGAAACTGAGCTCAGTTCTGAGCTTTATGCCAAAGGGTTTGAAACGTATGTAAATGTGACTTCTTAGTTCTTTATTTTTTATATATTTGCAAAAAGCAAAAAAATAAAATAAAATCACATTGTCATAATGATATACTGTCTAGAATTTGTAGGCAAGAGATTTATTTAACACAACTGGCTACTTTCTTCCTCTGCTCAGTTTGTGATTCATTTTGATCAATGAACAGAACTTTCCTGGTGTTGCCAGCGTTTCTGGTTGTGAGTTTTCACACGTGTGACCGTGAATTGTTTAAGTGCCGCCAGTCTACGAGCCCCAGCCTGCATCAGCCTCTTTGGTTTTCATCTTCTCTTCGACACTGTTGTGGATCTACACTTTGTCTGAATTCATCTGTTTCCTATGGATATTGGATTATTTTCTGGTTGAATTCATTTTATGAACTTTGAAGTCACTGCTTGCTTCTGCATTTGGATCTGAGCTCAGCTACAACGCACAATTTTCTCAATGTATGTAAACACTTCACTTACAGACCACGACTCTACAGTATACATGAAATAATTCGCTTTGTTCTTCATTCAGACTGAGGGAGAAGCATTTGTCATGTTGCAAAGCGGCAACAGCGACCACATTACAAACCATCTCTGTGGTCACTGATGATAGGGTCAAGGGCTTTAGGTTTTTGAGCTCTTGCTAGCAACTCCTTGGTAACATGTGGCCTCACTCCATTTCTTTCATCTGAAAAGTAAATTTAATGACCTTGCGTGGGAAGTGATGCTAAAGTCCCTTGTTTTGTGCATAATTTAAAGGAGAGCCAGGAGTGAACAACTCCATCACAAGTCAGTAGCAGGCCGAAAAACAGACGTGAGTGAGTTTGATCACCCAACCTGTGCTGGCAACAGGTCGGCATCACCTGTCTCAGTCATCGATTCAGTCAACCCCTGGGCTTCATGATGCTGCTAAGACAAACTAAGCAAATTAACAGGAAACACAATCCGCAGGTTCTGCTCTGGGTGCCAGGATGAGGCTGCTTTGACATCTGTTCACAAGCACATGGGAGCCTTTCTGACACTCACAAATAGAAGTTTAATAAAATTGGCGCTTGATCAAGATGAATGAATCCCTCATGACATGCTGATGCAGCAATTCAATACAGCTTTGCAAGCTCAATGCAAAGCTCAATTACAAATTGTGGAATTCCTAAAAGAGCTGGTGAAAAACACGGTGTTGTTAATGAGGCAATTGAAATGCAAGCAAACTAAATTAAGACAAAGCTACTTAATGAATCATTGACTCTGATTTAAATCACTGTCACATGCGGTCAAATCTCACATACTGTATTTAAGGGGAAGAAGCTGCTTGTTTGCTTGGACAATCTGATGTTGACTCTGCTCCCCCCGAATGAAATGGACTTCATGGTGATCAACAATGAATAATGCACTAAATGCATGACTTGTGTTTAGTTTAGACAACGCGCAATGCTGAACTAACCAACTTTTAATCTTCAAGATGGCGTCCTCTCTTGTGTACTATCAAGTTCTCACAAACATATATACAAGATCTCTTACACAGGTGCATGAGCTCATGGCAGTAGGTTGTAGATGTGAGAGAACTTGGTAGTGTGCATGAGAGAGCTAGGAAATATAACTGAGAGAACTCGGACGTAGATGTGACATTACAAGTGATTTTAGGCCCAAACCGCACCTCATAAAAAAATAGATTGTGTACATGAGCTTGTCACTGCATCCCCTAATTAATCATGTGACTATCCATATCTGCAGTTTCTCCCTCAGAGCTTAATATTAGAATAATTTGGAAAGCTATTACTGAATATAGACGATGTGTGGCTCTCTGGCTCTCTGGCAGGATTTCCCCAGGCTGTTTTCTTACCTGTGCAGTCTGATGATTTGTGCCGCTTTGGATAGCCTTGGATGGAAGTGGTTACTGGGATGTTCTGTTGATGAAGAAAACTTCAAAGACATGATGGGGATAGTATGTGGACCTTTGTCTGTGTGTTTCAAAATAAAATGAAAATGTAATGCATGTTAATTGTCTTTGCTTGACTAAAACATAAAAAAGAAAATAACTAAAATACTATCTAATATCTAGGTTTGTTTGTTTTTGTTTTTGCTTTACATGTTTCTGTGGTTGAAGGACATAGTTAACCTTTTTAGCACCAAAGTCACAAAACTGCAAGCCTGAGGTATTAAATATTTTACTCTTCTCACCTCTAACTTCAACAATCTGAGCAATATTTATGAGCATTTTGGGACCATGACTGACTCTAATTCTGAAGAGGAACATTCATCCTCTGATGAAGATGTTCAAGCAGGCAGGACATGTCAGTGATGCAGGAAACTGGACTCAACTCAGTGCTCAACTCACACCAAAGGTCAAGGTCTTTATTCCAGGAAAGGTTGGGTACACGGGTGATCAATCCAAACAGGCAAAAGTATCTAAGGGGGTCGGCAAAATCAAAAACTTCCTACAGGCAACGTTTCAGGGATCACAGGTCACATACAGGGTACACAATGCTGGAACTTTCTCACTGGGACAAGATGAACTGGCACTAGAGAAAAGAATCACGGAAACTAAATAGGAGTTCAGCAGGAGATCAGTGATAAGGTGCTGATTGTACAGGTGGGTGGGACATGACAGGAAGGTCAAGCAGGAACAAGACATCAGTGCAACTCTACAAAATAAAACAAACAGATAAACACGACAAACTAAACATGGCAGGACATGCTGGAGCCAATGCTTTGCTGCGTCCGGGATGGAGGAACAATGGTACAGGAATGGTACAAGCAAAATCAATGAGGCAGCCTTCATCTCTAACTTTCCATAAGTTTTACTTTTTTACAATAATTCCATTGCAATTCCCCTATTTTTATTACAAGTTAATACAATCCAAATAATTGATTAATGATCAACACTATTGATTATGATATTAAATGAGATGAAATGTATGATATATGTGATTAAATGGTAAGAATGTTAAAATAAAATTAAAAAGTAAAATACAAATTGAAAAGAACTTCTCAGAATAACATCCTCATACACCCAATAACATCATCATACACAAAGTAACCAAAAACACATCAAATCATTTAAATGACAACAGCATACCTTTTAAACAAAAACAGTAGGAAAAATATCGAGTTCCACCTCAACAGGCAGAATGGCATCATCATTCATCAACCTGGGGAATGTTGAGTGTGATATTGACTGGCAAAGAGACATCAAGAGGTTGAGCAACTTGTCTAGCCATAGCTGAAGTTATCATCCGGGAAATCAATGATCCTACCAGAGGAACCACACAGCAGGCAAGTATTAGTAGTATCAAAAGTGCTATGCCAGTTAGCGCACTAATCTTAGTTACTCAAGTCATCCATCCCCCACCTGTGATCCAGGTCCACCAGCTCCAGGTGGATGAGGCAGCAACGTCATCTTGTTTCATATTCATAAGCAGTGAATTCAGTTGGTCAATTGTATGTGTGATATTACCAGAAATATCAGGAATGAACGTGCAACATGAATCACCTCTCACATGACATAAACCTCCCTGAGTGGCAAATAAAAGGTCAAGTGCCATTCAATGTTGCATTAGCATGTTGCAAGAAGCTACAATGAAACAATTCATAGCTGAGAAACCAGCAGTCAGTAAAGCAGTTACATTATCGAGTCTGATGTGTAGCTTATCGATGTTTGTGAGTTTGTTAACTGTTCCCCACCAAGGAAAGAACCCTGACAAGAATTTACTTCCAGGGCAGGTCATGAGTCACTTTGAAATGTCAGAGGATGGCGGAAGTGTGGATAATGATGAATAGTGTGTAATAGGTCAGACAAAACAGTTAAAGACAGACTTAAACGTGCCAGTGAACAGATGCCACTCCATCTGTGGGGACTGATATAAGCTACTCCTGCAGACGCAAAGCGCATGCGGTGACCCAAATCCAGCATCACTTGGCCATAGCAGATTTTTCATAGACTGATGAGGTGGCGGAAATCAAAAATTCAGCAGTAACCCATTTTACATCACCTCCCACGAGGCAAGCAGAAGAGTTGTATGGAAATTCGCCAGAAGTGTGATTGACAAGTTTGTCACAATTGGCGTTCTCACCTAAAAACAGTCAGTTGTGTTGCTGGGCTCTGTGTACGCAGAGTGGAGTGAAGTCATGTGTGTCGGGTGGGTTGCTGCAACAGGTTTATAGAGATTTCCACTTTTGGTTCTAAAGGCACTGGACGACTTAGGTCTGAGCACCCCTGAGTTTGTTAGAGACAACAAAGAGCAGTACCATTCAACATCAGTCGGAAGGTGAGGTTTGACTGGCAGAGAACCAGGATCCAGGATCTAATTGTGTGCCACCACATGTTATTTTACAGGTCAGAAGGGTGAACATTGTTATCAATAATGTCGTCTGTCACGTGACCAGAAGAGGTCATGTCATGTCTCATCACTGATAGGAGTTTGGTGATTGTAGCCAAATTGACCAGTTAGGAGTGAAAGGAACAGAACTGATCGAGTCAGGTGATCGTCCTTCAAGATAAAAGTATCTTATCTTATCAATACAAATTCACTCAAATTACCCTGACGTGTCGTTGGGGACAGTGAATCCCCAATCCTCATACCCAGTGCGTCAGACTGCCTTTGTCCAGTCAGAGCAAGGTGTCTGGTTCCACACAACCTCATAGCTGATATAGATCATGGCTCTGGATGACTAAGTTGGACCTCCACTGCAATGATCAGGTCAGAACCATTGAGGAATTGGGTGGTGTTGGCACAAAGACTGGTGATGGTGGTAAGATGCCACAGAACCACAGAAGCAGGAACACAATGGTGACTGCCTCCACAGTTAGGCAAATCACTTTATTAACATTATTTTTGTCTGTAATGAAAAAGACTGAAAGTTAATCAATTTGACTGAAATAGAACAAAAAATCATTAGTAGATGTGCAATTACACTTCATTCTACTACGGCAAAAAAATGTATCTTCCAAGGTCACATGGCATCGCTCCAAGCCCCCCCAAGGACTGCACTAAAGCAAGCAGTGAATCAGTCACAAGCAGCTCTTCATTGCAATGAGCAATTTCATTGGTGCTGCAAGTGTGCTGTGTTTTGTTTCTCTTATCTGGTCATGGGCAGCAGCACTGTTCTCATTAGAGCGTCAGTCTGAGAGAGGGTGGGATGACTGAGCATTGTTGTCATCTTGGTGTCGTCCACTAGATGGAGTGCCATATCCACATCCATGACACTTTCGTTGATCTCAGTCTCTCGTCCAGTGTCCCACCGCAGCACAGTTGAAGCAAAGCATCATCATTAGCATACCAGTACCCACGCCCACGGCCCCTCGGAGAAGAGTGTTGGACCATTGCGAGGTTCTATTTCATATGTTCTCCGCCCTCTAACGGCCTTCGCTATTGGCTAATCCACATCGAGGCACTGGCCTCGGCCTGAGACTTCGCCTGTGTCGTCTGCTTGGGACTTGATCTGGGACTTGATCTGTCCCGCCTGCGTGGCTCTTCAGAAGAGGAGCGCCGCAGGCGGGCGGGTCTAGCACGTTGGAAGGGAGTGGACCTCTCTCTTCCAGCGACTCAGCCTCTTCAGTCCACTCCCAAACCACCTCTCTCTGCACTGGAGGTAAGCAACGGCTCCCTGAGGAGAAAGACCGTACTACCGCCACCTTCCTGGACCGGGCTTATGCCTGCGGCATGCATGTGACAACCCTTGCCAACAACATGACCTTCCTGGCAGCTTCCACGGATAGGCTGTTGTATGAAAAGGAGACTTTGCAAGGGGACAAGCTTCGGAGGATCCAGGTATTGACGGCGGCCTTCCAGAAGATGGCTTTGGCGGCCTCGGTTGACGGAGCACACACGTGCACCCTCACTCAAATGGCGGCTCGTAACCAAGACGGGGCTTAAGGAGTCGTAGAAGGGGAACTTAATTGGAGCACCAATCACCGACGACACGCTGTTTGGCTCCAACGTCTCGGGTCTGCTGGAGAAGGTGCAGACGCAGAAATCGTCGGCCAAGCTCTCCGAGCACTTCCGTCTGGCACAACGCACTCAGTCCGCTCGTTCCAGAGAACGTTCGGGCCAAAGAGATGTCAAGAGATGGCAAGTTGAGTGGGCTACTGTACATCACGTGAAATAAAATAAAATAATGAAATAAAAATAACCCATTGAGATAAACATTCACAAAATAGATACGTATACAACAAAAATATACATTTACAAACAAAATAAATGAAACATTAAAATAAAATAATCAATTTACACTCTTTTCCATACAATTTCATGCATGGAGATGTCCACTTTGGTTCCTCCATTTCACTCTGGTTGTTTCCCATTCTTTTTCTCTGTTCTTTCTTTCTTTTTTCTCAAGTCCTCATTTTTAACCACGGAACCCAGGTGCCCGACCACGTGTTTACACCGGGTGCCTGACTTGGATTTATTCGCGAATGCGACACAGATCCCCGACCTTGTCTTTACTCTGAATATCTGTGAAGATAAGATAAGATCTCAGATAAGCGCTTCTTTCCTTCACAGATGTGAAATCCCTGATTTCACTGCTGGGTCCCGGACCATGAACTGAGTCCCTGACTCAGATAAGAGCTCTGTCCCTTTTTGTTAATTGAGCAACCAAGATCACCAATCCCGTTCTAACAATGGATCCCCAACCCAAAGTTCACCTGACCCAAAGTTCATCTCTTTCAGGTGTATTGGAGTGAGTTGCATGACGCAGGTTGGGTCTTGGTCTTGTCTTTGAGAATTTCTCAGGTGTGGGTCATTTGACGTACACACACACACACACACAAACACACACACAAAGCAGTTTGACAATTCTTGCCGACGGGTATAAACTGCTTCATTGCGGTTGTTGTCAAACTTCTCTTTCAAAATGTCATCATTTCAGCAGTACAACTTTCAAGAACTCTCCTGTTTCTCCATTTGTTCCCCACACTTCAACTAAAGCCTCCTTCCACTCTGGAATAGATGTTTTTGTCGCTACAATGCGTTTTGTTGATGTTCTTTTATCTATTTCTTTCTCTGAAATCCACTTGTCAAATTCCCTCTGATCCTCTTCTTTCCTCTGGCTGTCCATTCAACCCAGACCTCAACACCACCCTCACCATAGCTGATCTCTGGAGTATTGAATTGTTCAGCCAGGTGTATCCGCTATGTGTGTGACTTCTACCTGGGGGGTATTGACGCAGGCGCATTAACCAGGAGACATTGCACTGCCCCTGCACGTCTGCACTGAAGAAACCTGTACAGTAGTGAGGGCAACAAAAGACATATTAGATGGGGCACCACTCCCCTCTAGAGGTACATTTTAGTAATACACGTAAAATTCTTCAAGAAATAGTACCGCTTTATCTAAAATAACATTTCAGTTTTTTGTTTTGAAATAAAATAAACGATTAGAAGATTAAGATTAAAAGATTAGGACTTGAATACAAGCCATTCACATTTATGTAGTTTATATAATTGTGTTATTATTATTATTATTATTATTATTATTATTATTATTATTATTATTATTATTATTATTATTATTATTATTATTATTATTATTGAACCATCCAAAGAAAGTTTCCTTTCTTTTTGTAATAAATGTGCAATTTAATTTTATTATAAATGGTGGAGGCACAAAAACAGGGTCCCAGGAATAGCACAAACAGATCTGTGCAATGATTTGAATGACAAAGATATAAAACAAAAATGGAATAAGGAGTCTTCCCATCTCTATTAGAATGATTGTCCATTGTAGGTTGAGTAATGTATTAAATACATTGCGCATTAATGAAAGATTGAAATAACCTTAAAGTGAAGATAGACAATAACTTCATTAAAACCTACACCCATGAGCAGGAGAATGGGTGACACAGCTGAACACCCAGTTCCAGGAGTGGCCAGAGAAACAGGGAGACCACAATTTTTTTGTACTTAAACAACAAACCCTGCACAATCCATATCATACATATCCAGTCAGGTGTCCAGCTCTGGCTCAAACAGGCAGATACCGGGCATTTTGACTACTACATTAAACAGAACATACGAGCCAGTCATAACATAAACGTGTGACTGTGGAGACAAAAGGTGGATTCATCATTTTGAAGGTTCCTCATTCGTTCCTGTGTCACTGCCTGATCTGGTCCACCTTCCTGATGTGGTCCGGAAATTCTGGTGCTGGAACCGAAAGTTAGTACTACCAACTGATGTTTACTGGTAAGCGCATGCACACATGGTTATATCACAAGTTTTGTTTCTATGTTTTAATTGAAATAGTCTACATTTAACATTTTAATTGATAAATCGTATGTTTTTATCTGATATTCTGAATCAATAATCACTTCAAACTCCTCTACTACTTTTGACCTGCTCAATGCATTATTTCCGATACCTTACAGAGTGTATGGGAAACATTTCTCTTTACTTTTATTTCACATCGATTTAAAATGAGCAGGAGTGAGCACTTTTGCCTCTTAATACACTTTCGCTGAACAAGGTTTATCCAGCGACTGACCATCAGATCAGGCAATGACAGATTCAGCTGTGACAACAACATTAAGGTAGAACTTGCGCATGCACGTTCCTCTCCTCCAGTTCCAGCACCAGAATTTCTGGACCATATCGGGCTGTGACACCCGTTGAGCAGTCTCTTTTTTTTTGTCTGTTATGTGTGTGTTACAGTCACCCCGCAGTGCTTCAACCATCTGCTGTCCATTGCAGCTCCATGCATTTGTAATATTAAACATGAAATATATTGATAAAATACATATAAGGCCATACTTTACGTGTTTCCAAAAAAGACAGTTTACCTTTACTCAAATCTTCAAAGCTTGTCTTTGTTGGACAGGAACACAACATGCTTCTGAGACAATAAAAGAGCAGCGATGTCATTCCCACTGAAACAATCCAGTTCATTGTTTGAGGCACTTGTTTCATCTTCACTTGAATGTCTGGTTGGCTTTGACACATTTGTTGTGGTTTTGTATTTGAAGTCGTATATTTGCATAAGTGAATTAGCATAATCAAGCTATTGTATTTGTTTATTCAAGTGTTCAGAAGATATGCATTCCACACTACGGCAAAGTGAAGGAGCTCCAGCAGCAGTAAATAAGCATCACCGTCAGTCAACTCTATTTTGTTCTGATTTTTTTCCCACTTTCTACATCAACATGCATTAATGTATGTGTTTGGCATTCTGTATTCGTATCTGCTGTGATGTTCAAATATACGCTGGATGCCATCACTATACCTCCAAAACAATATTCAGTCTTAACTTTCATTCACGCAACAAATTATGGTGTAGCTGCAAGTTAGTACAGGATAAATATCCTACTGCCTTGTGCTGGGTATTTGAGGTTTGATGACACAGTATTGAAGGGATGGTGAGGTTTCATGAAACTGTGTCCTGACTGCCAGAGGCCAACAGATGGCAATGCCTGCCGTAAAATGTTTGAATGACTAATTCAAACCTCTCATCCTTTCTAAACCAACCTTTCTACTTCAACGGGACTCCAGGGCATGTAGTGACAATCACCTAACTTTCAGTTGTAGCTTCTGCGTGTCATATCACTGGGTGTGAATATGTTTAATGACAGGGTCGTGTTTTCTGACCTGTGCTTGGTCTACTAAGTTCATCAACATCCAATGATATCTTTCATGAAGGACACATTGAGGTCTGTTTATGTTTGTGACATGGGATTCCCTCATCAAAGTGGAAAGAGTACAGATAGAAAACACAGCTATAGAAAATAAAACATTTGTCATTTCCACATAACACTTGTTGGTCAAGCTCATACTTCAGAGCAGATATTGACCCGATCAGTCTGCCTTCCACCTGTCCACACCTATAGACAGACAGACAGCCCATTGCAATCTAAGAGACATGCATGCAGAAAATGATCAAGGAAAACAACAGCCCAGCAGGGCAACAGCAGACAGACAAACAAGCCAAAAGAGAAGCCAATTACTGCTGCCATCTGTCATTGAGACTGGTGCAAGTCTAGCTCTGGTAAAATAATAAGAGTTAAATAGCCACCTCTGCACGCCCATCATGTCATGGTGCATATGCTGAGAGCCCAAGCTCATGAAGGTTGGCAGAGGAGGGGAGAGAAGCAAATCAAAAGTCTACCAGCAAGGTCATCTACACCACATGAGGCATGGCTTCTGTATTTTTGCCAGAATGTATCCATGAATTATGCTGATCATAGAATGGAGTGCCCAAGGCATTTACAGGAAATGTTTTTGGATTCCTGAATTTAGTGATTTAACTTCTATTGTGCAAAATCAGACCTAGCCCTTCAGCAGCCCTGTGGCAACACTGATGCCTTCATCAACCAAAAGGCTGTTTCTTCAGTTCATTGCTGACTCTAAACTGCTAATCCTCCTAGTGTCTAAATTTGCTCACACTGTTAGGACAAAAAAAACGGTGTCATGTCCCCTGGAAAAATAGAAGAGGCGTAGATGTTTTGCGGAGTACCAGGGCACGTCTGAGACGGCTCACGTGATTGACAAAAACTATTGATGTCTTTGCTGCTGCATGCCTCCCTCCGTGGTTAGTCATCCTGAGCATCAGGGTCGCAGAACTTGAACATGGTCAGAGTGTATTGGAAGATCTACAAAGTTTTTCCTTTTCTGTGAAAATGTCAGTTCATGAGTAGCCCCATATGATACCTGCTCGGACTCCTGTCTACACTACAGCTCAGACTTGGGAACCCACTTTTTCTCTTCCAGAAGGTTACTCCATTGAACTTCCTGTAGCATTTTTTATGACGCTGTAACTTAGTGTCAGACTTTAAACACTCATCTTATGCAGAATGGGTCATAGTTTAGACGTCAAGCATGTAGTTCTCTGACCTCCAGGACAAATAGGGAAAAAGTCAGGCGCCCTAAACAGCAATACAGCTCTGACAAAAAGCATCGTCATTTGTACCTGTTTCTATCTGTGGCATCAGGGCCATGGCCCAACCTTGCCGCACCTAATATTTTGACTACCAAAGGGTTTTGTGCCGGCTGGTTGGAGAGAACACACTAGAGCGCGGAGGATGCCCCGCCTAGCTTTAGGGGGTTCTCTCCTTGGCTAGGGATAGGGTTAGCCCATGGGGAGCCTTCCAGTCACCCACAGCAGGCCTCTGACACCCAGAGGAAGTGGGACCGCCATTAGAAAAGCTTACATCTCCCGGTGCTCCCAAGCGGTCTCCCATTCAAGTACTCACCAGGCCCGACTCTGCTTGGCTTCCGAGATCTGACGAAATCCAACACGCGTTTATTTTGTTTTTTTGTTTTTTTTTACTATATATAATCAAAAAACAATTTATCATCAATTATATTTCAAACTTAAATCCACAATTATCTTCTCACTTCAGGCTTTCATATATTTGTTAATAAATTGTACTTTTTTGAAGAAGAAATATAACATAAATCAAAATTATATATTATTCATTCTTCGTTAACTTTTATTAGTTGGGCTCCTTGTAAAAATCATTTTCAAGTCATTTTCATAAAATCATCATCCAAAAAAAATGGTTTTTGAACATAATTTTAAAATCCTCCATACATTCTATTCCTTTTCTTCATATGTTGCATTTTGCCTTACTTTTGTTGCATACCTCTCTACACGAAGCATCATATTCAATCCCCTCTTCTGTCCTTTTCCTTGGCATTCCAAAAAAACTCTTCATCATTCCACTCCTTCAGTTCCCAGTTTCTTTTCCCATGTTCTTTCATCCTCAATCTGTACTCCAGTAGTTTTGTACAATCATAGAATTCATGTAAACCAGTAAACCAGTTTCATTATTTGTTTCAATGTCTCACATTCATACCTCATTTCTAAAAGCTTGTTCTAATATTTTCCCTTTCAAAACCATAAAACATCCAATTTTTTCACATCCAGTTACATTCTTTATGTTTTCTTTTAAAACCCATTTCCATTTCTGGTTGTTCAAGTTCTCAATATAATTAATAATTTTCTTTACTTTTACCACTGTTTTCAATCATTAACATTAACTAATTTTAGTCCAATATTTCATCCATCTCCATCACTCTTAAAACATTTAGTTCATTATAACAATTGTCCCTTTTAATTTCATTTTCCTAGTTCTCCATACAGCTTTCTCTTTATACCATTCTTTAGTTCTTTGTATTGTAATTTTGTCACCATTTCTCATTTTCCGTTTCCCAATATATATTCCCAAAATCTTCATAATTTTTTTTTTTCCTTTCAAACCCAAGCCTTCAAACTCTGCCTTACTATTTCCCATGTCCATTATTTCCGACTTCGTCATGTTTATTTTTATAATATTTTATAATCTCTACATGTTGGGTCTACATTATGCACATCTGCCCTGTTAAAAACTAAATTGATAAGACCAGTATTCATTCCCTCTATTATTTTAGCATTTTCTTCAATTAAAAAAACTATAAAATTTATATAAAATGCACATCCCAAAGATTCTCAATGGGGTTAAGGTCTGGACTCTGTGGTGGCCAAGCCATGTGTGAAAATGATGTCTCATGCTCCCTGAACCAGTCTTTCACAATTTGAGCCCGATGAATCCTGGCATTGTCATCTTGGAACATGCCGTGCCATCAGGGAAGAAAAAATCCATTGAGGGAATAACCTGGTCATTCAGTATATTCAGGTAGTCAGCTGACCTCATTCTTTGAGCACATAATGTTGCTGAACCTAGACCTGACCAACTGCAGCAACCCCAGATCCAGGAGGCGACTTTTTTTTGGCCAGGCAGTATATTTTCTAATTTTGGAAAAAAGATTGGTACTCCTGTCAACGCCACGAGACTTTTCTGGTTATTGCCCCATGATAGTTCCCATTTCAATTTTCTTTAATTTTCTGTTTTAAAAGATCCCACCATTTTAATATTTGATTCATAATCTTCATTCTGTGTCCTTTTCCAAAATTGTTTTAATAATATCTATAATCTAATCTATCCTTCAATATTTCTTTATTTAAGCACCATATCAAACCCCCTCGGATATTCTCATGGACTCCCCATCTAAATGTTACTATAGAGTGATCACTCATACCTGTTAATTTAAATACACTAGTATATACCTCTTCAATAATTTCTTCACAAACTAACATTAAATCAATTCTACTTTGTTTCATCTACCTTTCTGCAACTTGAGACCAAGTGAATTTCTTTTCATGTTGACTTTTATTTCTCCACTCCTTTACTAATATTGCGACTCCACTTGTACCCAGCTGTCCTACATAAGAATACATTTTGGTGATGGAGTGGATTGCCATCTGATTGGCTCTAGAATTTGACAACAATTGGACGTTTTACGTTCTTCAGTCACAAAGTTATTGTTTATAAACAAATGTTAGGTACAATGCCAAATACGATGACAGTTGTAATCAATACATTTGAAAGCCATTGCAAAATTCCCATGAAATGTAAGATTGAGCTCTTGTTTAAAAAATGATAATGAAAGTTGTCATATCATGTAAACTTATGCTATCACACAATATTCACATTTTTTGTAAGCTCACGAATTGTAATTGCACACTGAGGTCTGTTGACAATGATGGATAAGGGCCATGGCATCTGAATCTGTCTCTCATCATCACCAACGGGTTGGTCATTCCTGGCGTTGAGGTGTTGTATTCAATTGAATAAGCTCCTGTTTGGGAGATGAGATCCTGATGCTCCAGCAAACTGCTACAAGAAGCAGATTCTGTCAAATATCAAACCATGTCAAATGAGTTACCTATTCTCGAACCCCTCCTGTGGCTTGACATATAACACGACACGTGATTCATGGTTACAGTCAAGGCCAAGGAGAAGTATCTAACTTGTGGACAATTACTTAGACCACCACCATTTGCTTAGAAACATTTAAAAGAGGTGAGACATTTCAAGTGAAGCTGTTCTTTGATTGGATAATTCCATCGTATTAATCAGCAATGAGAACCATTGGTTAGCAAAATAACTACAATAACAAGCTTCATTTGCTTGAGGTTTTCCACACCTTAGTTTTGAGCAAACATGATGGATAAGGTCACTGTTTTCTTCAGTGATTCCGAGGGTGTTGTGTCCAGATGCAGGTCAGCAGGGAGACTGCTGAAAGAGTGAAGATGGGGGAGTAAAACATGGACATTTACTATGGAATAGGATGTGGCACATTTACTGTGTAGAAGTACAGAAATGTGGTAATAAAATAGACAAAACATGTATTAAAGAGAAGTAAGTCAAAGTAAAGATGGGGAACTGCCATAGAGTTGGACACATTCATCTTCATGTGTTTTTGCAATGCAGACAATAATTTGGCCTCTGGAGTTCTGGCACAAATCAGAGCTGCAGGTCACCATTTAGGTAAAGGACCTTCAGTTGTGGACAAAATGAGTGTACACTGTATAGTGTGCTTTGCTGACCCCTCAGTCACCTGAAGAGAGCTCAGCTCATGAAGGTCCTCTGATCTCACTCAGGTCCCCACCAGTTCCATCTCATCAAAGCCAAATTCTGCAATGAAGCTGGAGTTGGAGCAACAGAAAGGTAGAGTTACCGTTTGAGTCAGAGTTACAGGGAATGACACACTGTAATTCTGAACAATGTTAATGTTACAGAGTTCGCATATGAAGCCACCCTTCTGCTGCTGGACCTCACATGTTGCCACATTGGTCTCGACCATAAAAATAGGGTGGCTCTCTCTAAAGAAATGGAAAAGGGTCTAGGAGGGCTACACCATCAGATATGAAAAGCTGGGAAACCACCTACAAACGGGCAAAGGACGGGTCCCAAACAACAGCAGAGAGAAGAATCTCCTGGGAGTATATCACTGTGAGTGTTATCCACATTGGACATTTAACAGGGTATTGGTTAATGTGTAGAGGTGGGTTTGCATGGTTCATGATAAAAGAGTTCTGTGTAATATTTACTAACCCATTCACCTATTCCCTGGCAAATGGATGACTGGTGTAGGTCGTTCTGCAGTTGGGCGCGTGCCACTAGGCAGCATCGTGTCAACACCCCTCATCCCCACACCTGATCTTGGCCTCAGCCAACCCCAGCCAGGCCCTTCGAGTGTCAAAAAAGACAAAATGGGCAGGAAAAACAACATAAATTGAGGAAACCAGCTGTCTATTGTACACCTTTTGCTTTTTGGTTAAGTGGCCATTGACGCGGTAAGGTTTCATCAGCTGGGGCAATAGGGGATACGCAGAGTCTGCAATAATGTGCAGGCCCTCTGGGACCAACAGCAGAGGGTTGTCTTCCAGAATTTGAGCAACATCAGTGTAGCGGAAGGCTCGGGTATCATGCCAACTGCCAGGGTGACCAACGCTGACATGGCAAAAGCGCCGCTCACCGCCACAGACAGCAGTCAGTATCACTGAGCAAAACTGCTTCCTATTGTAATAGGCAAGGGCGTTCTCACACTGTGGCTTTCAAATGGTTATGTGACACCCATCACTGCACACAGAGTGTTGGCAAATCCTGCCTTCTCAAACCCTTGCTCTGATGCATGCAGGGCATCCCCTCTCTGGACATGTCAAACTGATCTGCCACACCTCTGTAGGACTCCTGGATGGCTAGGGTCCACGAGCAGGCAACAGACAGGCTGACCTAGGTGCATTAAATGTTTTGCATCTTGCCTTTTCTTGATTTGACTTTCTCCATGAGCGCAATGCAAAAAGGAAGAGTTCCTCCACTTCCAAATCCTCAGCCAATAAATCTGCACAAGAGATTTTCTCGCTTGTACAAACTACAATCCAACAACGTCCGCCGGGCTGTGCCCGAACGCAATATTTTACTTTCTCTTCCTCTTTCCTGTCTTTCTCCTATAATCCCTCCTTTCCTTGTCCTGCTGTCGAATCATCGCCATCCTCATAACTCGCCTACTCCCAAACTACCTCCTTAAGGTCCTGGTCTTCTGCATCTGGTTCACTTTTACTTGTTATACAATCCACTTTTTTCTGTCTGATCATTGTGCTCTTCATACTGTTGTTCTGATTCAGTTTCGTTCTTCCTTTCTGCTTTCCGTCCTCTGAATCACTCGATGGTCTTTTAAAACCTTTGTCCATGTTTTGCACTTCCATGTCCTCCTCCACGCACAGTTTCGATATATGTGTCCGGTTTCACGCACACTGGTATCTGTGGATTATCCTGATATATTCAGGTCCCGATGGTGTCCCAAACTTCATGGAGTAAGGTAAGTACTTTATTTCGTTTTTTCATTGAACTTCACCTTTCAAAACCTTGTCTTCAACGTTCCGGATATTGCCGTCACTCCCCACTCTGCCAATTTCATCAAGATCATTTCGTCTGACAACTAGATGCCACCATTGACAACTGACAACTGACAAGAGACCACCATTTCACATTCATCAATGTCCTTAGCCCACATGGTTTTTCCTTTTATATTTATTCTGTCTTTTATTTTCTTTTTTACATCATCATTTCCTATCTTTCTTTTCCAATTAATCTGCACACAGTAACAGTCTCACAACAGTCACCAAAATGTTTGTTTCTTCCACATCCATTCTTACTGTGTTCTCATATTTGTTCTCATATTTGTACTGTTCATCCATTTTTTCTGTCCTTTTTAGTTAAAGGAAGGAGGTTGTCGTGCCTCCACTCCCTTTTCCTTTCCCTTCCCTTTCTAGCACAATGAACTAAAGGTTCAACGTTTCGTTCAATTCCCTTTCCGGCACAATAAACTAATCGTTCAAAGAGTAGTTCATTGAACCCAAAAGGGAATTGAACAAAACCTTTGAACAACGATGAGCTTGTCTGCACTCTGTCCTCCGTCTTTATTGTAAACATCATTAAAGCAGCTGCGTTCAGCTTACTTGCTCGGTGAGTTTTAGTTCATTTAGTGAGTGATGCCACTGAAGTGGTCTGCCTGTAGCCATATAGCCTGCTTAGTCGGTGCGAGCAACCCGGGGATGATGCGCCTTCTGCGGGGAAGCATCTCAAGCAACTCTCCACACAATTGTGGTGGTTGAAGTGTATATATATATATATATATATATATATATATATATATATATATATATATATATATATATATATATATATATATATATGTATATATAATCCTGTTGCCCCATCTCTCTCTCTCTTCCCCCTTTCATCCCTCCGTCTCGCCAGACCTCACACAAAAATATATCTATGGGCAATACAAACGTCGAAAAGCCTTAATGCGCTCCACGTAACAAGCCAGCACCAAGGGGGTTCCAAGATGTAGTGGATGTAGCGTTCCAGAAAAAAAAAAAATCTGATAAAACCCGGAAAATATCCAAGCTGAAGGTGCAAAGACTTGAGGAAACCCAACTGAAAACAATGAAAAAGATGGAACTCAGGATACGCAGATAACTGCTACTGCTAACGAGAAATGTGATGAACCCCCATCGGACCACAATGAAGACATCACCTCAGCCTAAGAAAACATTGGCTGCAAGATTAAAAATGTCAGGACGGAAATCAAAAACTATCTTCAAGTACTGGGAGAGAAGGTGAGAAATCACATGAAGGAAGAACTGGACACTTTCAAAAAGTATAAACATCAGCGGTTAGCAACACTAGTCACCAAGAACGAGAGAGCTGGCGAGTTGGAGTCGCGGGTGGAAAAGTTGGAGAAATGCACTCAAGTGGCGAATGACTCACTGACACAGCAAGAGAAACTTCAAGACAAAACTCACAGACCCGGTCACGAAGGAACAACATTCACATCTTTAGGGTACCGGAGCGAGCCCAGGGCGAGTCTGTACCCAAGTTTGTTGAGAATTTGCTGAAACGCAAACTTTTCCCAGGTGAAACTGTTGTACTTAATATTCAATGACCCCACAGTGTGCTACTTCAGAAACCCACAAATCATCCCATCATTGTGAATTTTCTGGACTTCCCTGTCAAGGCAAGGATTCTGAGAGAGGCATTGAGGAAGAAAATTCAAGTTGGGAACCCATCGTAATCGTTCAACCATGACTACACTTTGGAAATCATCAGATCTAAGTGTTCAATTGTTTTTTGTTGTTGAACTTTGTGCTCTGTTTTTGTGTGTCATAGTTGTGACAATGAACTGTCTCATTGTTTGGGGCCTTTGCTGTAGAAAATGTAATGGCCACAAAATAAAATTGTAGAGATGCAAGCGTAAATGGTCTACATAATCCAATTAAAAGAAGATGAGTTATATCCAAAATGTAAAAAAAATCAAGTACAAATCATATTCCTTCAAGAGACACACTTACCCAAGCAGGAACACAAGAAACATAAACAGTTTGGTTTTAAAGACACATTTCATTTGGTGGTGGTGCTCGAAGAGGGGCTTCAATCTTCATATCCAACTCACTTAATTAAAGAAAAAAAGGACAAGGAGGAGCCATATGTCTTGGTGAAAGGTAAACTAGAGAATAATTTGATCACACTTGTAAGTACTTATAGACAACCAGGAAATGACAAATCATTCCTGAAATCACAATTTGAAACTATTATTTAAGAAATAGGGATTCTCATGTGTGCTGTAGACTTTTATATAATTCTGAATGCCAAGTAGGACACGACAAGTGAAACAAGGGCCACATCTCCGATGATATCTGCTCAAACTATTATTGACAGAACTATGAATGTTCAATGTCAGGGGAGAACTATTATTATTATTCTGCACCCCCATTCTGTTTATTCTAGAATAGATTATTTTTTCATGAACACAATTCACAGAAATAAAATTAAAAGATGTGATATTGGGTTCAAATCACAGTGTTATTTACATATGTCTTAAAATCTGAAGTAAAAACTCTCTTTGGAAGTTGAACATTGGCATGTTAAATAATAAAGACAGTGAAATAAATGAAAGAAGAGATACAAAACTATATTGAACATAATAAAGACAGCCAGGTTTATTCAACTATAATATGGGATACAATAAAAGCAGTATTGAGAGGCTCTTTAATATCAAAAGCTGCATACTTAGCAAAAAAAAAAAAAAAGGCGACTCAGCATGTGTTGATATGAACCAGAGCAGACGACTGCATCTGGAAACCTAGGACCAATCCATTTAATAAAACAAACACCGATCCAGAGAGTCAGAGTCAACCAGTGTCATCATCAAAAGTCTTGTGTTAAAAATGAGTTTAAAATTACGATCATGAACCAAAGTCCACCAAACTCCACAGTGCATCCACAGTGAGGGCGTCCAGGTCCTCCTGTCACACCCTCCTCTCATCCAACTCGTCGTACTCGTCCCAAAGCTTCCAGGGAGTCGGCAGGGAGGACACCCGCTTTACACGCTCTTCGTCTGAAAGAGTCAGACAAGTGGGACAAGAGTCCAGCTCCAGCAGATGCTGTAACCCAGTGTGCTTGACACAAGAATCGTGGTTATCGAAATCAGGCATCTCACCTTTGCACACGTTCAAAGACTCTGTACTTCCAAGCATCCAATGGTGATAACACACTCTCAGGCAGAGTGAAAAAGGAGGACGTGTAGCGGCGGACCGGAGGTCTTATGGGGAGAGGAGGAACCTTCTTGGGTGGAGAGCTAATCAATTGGTCTCAGGCACGAGACTAGTTGTCTGAGTGGGGGTAACCAATAGCGAAGCCTGTTAGAGGGCAGAGCATGTGTGACCACCTGCCACTGTGCCCGGAGCGGATCACGCCCCACACGGGGGCCGAGCGCATGATGCCAGAAAAAAATGACCACAGTGGCTACCTTAAGAGAGTCATAGTTACTCCCGCTGTTTACCCGCGCCCATCATTCACCCTCCGACAACATTGCAACAACACCCGCTGCGCTAGGTGCCAGTCGAGGCGACTCCTCAGCGGGGCAAAGCATCCTCGCAGGATCGAGGGTCAGAGTCCCACCACGCCCCACGAGTTGACGCACAGGTATGGGTCCCCCGAGCCCGCATTGCCCCTGCAATGACGAAGAGTGGAGGAGGTGAACAGTAGAGAAGTACCCAGTTGAGGACTAAATGCGACTGCACTTTTTTCGCTGGGAGATCAGTGCGACAGGGTGGCCACTGCATCCAGCTGCAGCCTGTGCCCAGGCCCGTTCAGCCCTTAGAGCCGACTTCCTTTACCTACCTTGATCCAACATGCCAGAGGCTGTTAACCTTGGAGACCTGCTGTGGATATGAGTATATCCTGGCATGAGATTTACACCTTCTCAAGGTCCAGCGAGAGATCACCAGATGACGCCGGAACTGTAACGCTTTCCATATGTGAGGAAAAAAGAGCTAGTTTAAGGTGGTAATGAATATGGCTGGAAGGTGGGACGGCTATTGAATTAGTCATCCCACTACAAAGAGACGAAAGCAACTCCTTGTACAAACACTGTTTTATATCATTCCCCAAACTCTTATTGCCGCGTATTAAACCTCCAACAAGAAGGACATGTTTTTCTCTCTAGCTCTCTAGCTGTCAGTCTGCCTGTTTTAAGGCATTTCAAAATCCATTTCATGAACTGTTGCTTGAGGAACAAGAAAGAGATTATCAAATTTTGCTGGTATTTCACATTATGCTCCAGATCCTGAATAAGTATCATCCTCTTGCCCACACTTACAACCCCACATCACTGGGTAAATGCCAATGATCAATGCAAGCTCACCGACTGTCTTGCTCAGTTGCATCATATAAGCGATGTTGTATAAGCGAACGCCTCTCTCTTCCAGCTACCTGATGGTGCACAGCAGATGTCTATGCTGTCTGAGGGCTTCTCAAGTTACCTCTGCCTGTCACAGCAGTGCCACTACCAGTTTGTATTCTTTGGCATGCGCTCCTCTTCACCTACCTCCTGTGTGCCGTCACCTGCATGTTGATCTTGGATGTATATATATATCTTATTATGTGATTATTCAGATCATCACAGATCATCATCTATGTAAATATGTAATTTGTATTTAGGCACTGTTTAAGGACAATCTGGCCATTTTATTTCAATTAATGTTTATTTCAATCTTATCTCTTATTTCATTACTTTTCACATTTACATGTCATGTCTTTGCACTTTATTACCGTGCTGTTGATACATTACAGGTGTGACAGAAGTGACAGAACATAAACAACCACAACCACACATGTGCACACACAGGCTTGTCACACCATCTTTGTGGGGTCCGCTCATGGCTTCATCATAATGCTTTTGTCACGCCTCTCATCCTAGGGGTCCGGTGAGTTGGTCTCAGGGGTTCTGCGGAGCCTCCGCCGCGTAGGTCACACACACCCGACTCATCGTATCAATTTGGGATGACGGCCCGCTTGGCCGTGTCAAGCACACTGCTGTAACCCAGTGTGCTTGACACAAGAATCGTGGTTATCGAAATCAGGCATCTCACCTTTGCACACGTTCAAAGACTCTGTACTTCCAAGCATCCAATGGTGATAACACACTCTCAGGCAGAGTGAAAAAGGAGGACGTGTAGCGGCGGACCGGAGGTCTTATGGGGAGAGGAGGAACCTTCTTGGGTGGAGAGCTAATCAATTGGTCTCAGGCACGAGACTAGTTGTCTGAGTGGGGGTAACCAATAGCGAAGCCTGTTAGAGGGCAGAGCATGTGTGACCACCTGCCACTGTGCCCGGAGCGGATCACGCCCCACACGGGGGCCGAGCGCATGATGCCAGAAAAAAATGACCACAGTGGCTACCTTAAGAGAGTCATAGTTACTCCCGCTGTTTACCCGCGCCCATCATTCACCCTCCGACAACATTGCAACAACACCCGCTGCGCTAGGTGCCAGTCGAGGCGACTCCTCAGCGGGGCAAAGCATCCTCGCAGGATCGAGGGTCAGAGTCCCACCACGCCCCACGAGTTGACGCACAGGTATGGGTCCCCCGAGCCCGCATTGCCCCTGCAATGACGAAGAGTGGAGGAGGTGAACAGTAGAGAAGTACCCAGTTGAGGACTAAATGCGACTGCACTTTTTTCGCTGGGAGATCAGTGCGACAGGGTGGCCACTGCATCCAGCTGCAGCCTGTGCCCAGGCCCGTTCAGCCCTTAGAGCCGACTTCCTTTACCTACCTTGATCCAACATGCCAGAGGCTGTTAACCTTGGAGACCTGCTGTGGATATGAGTATATCCTGGCATGAGATTTACACCTTCTCAAGGTCCAGCGAGAGATCACCAGATGACGCCGGAACTGTAACGCTTTCCATATGTGAGGAAAAAAGAGCTAGTTTAAGGTGGTAATGAATATGGCTGGAAGGTGGGACGGCTATTGAATTAGTCATCCCACTACAAAGAGACGAAAGCAACTCCTTGTACAAACACTGTTTTATATCATTCCCCAAACTCTTATTGCCGCGTATTAAACCTCCAACAAGAAGGACATGTTTTTCTCTCTAGCTCTCTAGCTGTCAGTCTGCCTGTTTTAAGGCATTTCAAAATCCATTTCATGAACTGTTGCTTGAGGAACAAGAAAGAGATTATCAAATTTTGCTGGTATTTCACATTATGCTCCAGATCCTGAATAAGTATCATCCTCTTGCCCACACTTACAACCCCACATCACTGGGTAAATGCCAATGATCAATGCAAGCTCACCGACTGTCTTGCTCAGTTGCATCATATAAGCGATGTTGTATAAGCGAACGCCTCTCTCTTCCAGCTACCTGATGGTGCACAGCAGATGTCTATGCTGTCTGAGGGCTTCTCAAGTTACCTCTGCCTGTCACAGCAGTGCCACTACCAGTTTGTATTCTTTGGCATGCGCTCCTCTTCACCTACCTCCTGTGTGCCGTCACCTGCATGTTGATCTTGGATGTATATATATATCTTATTATGTGATTATTCAGATCATCACAGATCATCATCTATGTAAATATGTAATTTGTATTTAGGCACTGTTTAAGGACAATCTGGCCATTTTATTTCAATTAATGTTTATTTCAATCTTATCTCTTATTTCATTACTTTTCACATTTACATGTCATGTCTTTGCACTTTATTACCGTGCTGTTGATACATTACATAATCATTTTGTCTTACATTTCTGAGAGATAAATGAGGAGTATGGAGAATAATTTCTTCTCCTTAGCTCTTATGATTTCTGCCTCTTATTCCCATTTTCCCTATTTTGCCAAACAGTGTGCACTAGAGATGGGTAGGTGAAAAAAAAAAAAAAAAAAAAACAATTGAAAAGTTGATGAACTAGTGGCCTAATTTTAAGAAGCCACTAGATAGCGCTCTTGGCTTAGAAATTAGGTGAAGTTTCAGCGAATTAGTTGTTCACATCCAAACATTTCACAGCAGACAGTGCCATCTGGTGACATGAACCCCCATTCAACCATCAGTCGTGAGCACGGTTTGTGTGTCTGCGTGCATTTGTGTGTGTTTAAACATATCTATCATAGTGAGGTCCATTCCATTTTTGTGAAAACACCTCTAGTGTGGCTCATAGTCTTTTTGTGGCCCTTTGTAAGCCTCAATTTGAGGATAAAAAAATCATGGTTAAGTTTAGTCACGTTTTGAATGCTTAGGTTTAGGAACCTTATTGGAGGTTCGGAACCCCATCAGTTTCATATGTGCATTCACCAAACCCTTATTAGGTAAAATAATATATATAATTTTTTTCCTTCAAATTCAAGACATAGTTAAATGTATTATTAATGGTGCACAAAATGCATGAACATCTCCTTGTTCAAAGAACAAAACCAAGACAGTGTGACAGTGTGACTTCTGCTTTGAGAGACTAGATCAGATATGCGTGGCTTCACCTCGGCAAGTGCCACACTCATGTCATTTTCAAAGCAGAGTCCGTTCTTATCCTTCATTTCTATGTCCATCATCCAACAGTGACATGTTGATTATTGAGTGCATTAAATTTCCGCAGCGCGGATTGGCCAAGCAATGTAACGTGATCATCTGTATCCATTGACGGCCAAGCGGGCCGTCATCCCAAATTGATACGATGAGTCGGGTGTGTGTGACCTACGCGGCGGAGGCTCCGCAGAACCCCTGAGACCAACTCACCGGACCCCTAGGATGAGAGGCGTGACAAAAGCATTATGATGAAGCCATGAGCGGACCCCACAAAGATGGTGTGACAAGCCTGTGTGTGCACATGTGTGGTTGTGGTTGTTTATGTTCTGTCACTAAGTACTGTTGACAGTCGTGTCCACCCACTCTAACATGCCAATCTCATCGTCACTTGCTTTAATCACTCCTCATTACTCTGTATGACCTATCTCTAATAACTGAACTTAACCGGCAAGTCAGAGTGAATAGGAGGTCCTCCCGCCTCTCCCTCACTTGCATGCATGTAGGCTGTGCCCCATTTCTCACCCTAACACTAGTACTTGGTTTTGAGTGCCCTCCACTATGAAGTGGCCTCCGAGGACCAAGTGAAGTGACTGACGTCCCTAAGAATTGGGACACCACTTCATGACATCACACATTAAGACAACGTGTCATTAGCTGCCATGTTGTGTTTTGTTTCCTGCCGTAGTCTGTCCTGTCTCAATTGAGCTTCATCCCTCTTTTCTCCAGCTCATACCACCATCTCTCCAGCTTATCTTTTCCACTCATCTTTACTCTCACCACAATCACTACGTCGTCGGCAAATATGATAGTTCCTGGAGACTCCTCCCAGTCTGTCAGTCAATAACAATAGCAAACAAAAATGGTCTGAGAGCTGATCCCTGATGGATTCCTCCTCTCAGCCTGAATCCCTCCATCACTCCTACAGCCCACCTCACCGCTGTCTCACTGTCCTACTACTCTGAGGCTCCTTGCAAAGTGCAAAGTGAGGACATTTTGGCCGGTCCTCACTTTGTCAAGCCTCAGTTTGAGGGTTAAAACTCCTGACCTCCTCATAGGTTACTACATTTTTCTTTAGGAACACACTCATTCTTTAAGAAGTCTCATTGGCTTTTTCATACAATACAACTCCTTCTAACCTTCTGTGTACTTCTCTATCAACATCCTGTGATCCTTTTAAATGTTCATTTTGATCTTCACCGTTATACTAGTATAATAGTTTTATGAACATTAGAGCTAAGTGTGATGTTGTTTTTGCCCATGAGTATTTTCCGGCCCTCTCCTTTTAGCCAGAAAGCTCTATGTCCCAGCTGTGGCTCATGTCCCACCTGTGGAGGCGAAGAGATGTCAGATCATCACTGAGTCTGTTTCTGCCTGTTGAAAAATGATGTTAAGTATCCTTGGAATTCTTTAAGATGGTGTACAGTCATCATGGACCTGTCCTAGTGGACGTGTGGCATATAACTCCACATCACCGAGTCAATGTCATTGATCACTGACTGGTGTCAACTATCAAGTGAGAGCGTCTTCCATCTGCTGCTTGGTGTCTTTGCTGCGATTCACTTTTATCATCTGATTTCCTGCAGTAATGAGCTTCTCATCTCCAACTGACCGGTATGGCAAACTGGATTTGGTGTGAGATAGGGGTTCTATTCTCACCTCGTGTCTTCATACAGTACAACTCTCAAGTATATGAAGGGTGCAGGACAACCCTTGATACTAATTTAACATGCAATTTGATATCTGCAGTTTCACAGCAATGGCCACAGTCTTTGGACAACCTGAATCCGCTCTAACTCTGTGTCCATATGAAACATACAGTACATGTATTACCTGGAATGGTGCCTCTCCAGCAGGTGAAATACAATAATGTACTGGTGAAATAATCACAAATGAAGCTGATAAGCAGCTCACTTTGAACTGGAGGCATATTTTAGGGATGATGCAACAAAGGACAACTCATGAATGAATTACTTTGATTGTAATTCAATTTGAAAGTACCAACAATGCAACAAAAAAGTCAGCTGCAAGAATGGTTGGAATTGTTGATATAAATAAATCAAGCATGTCCTCGTCATGTGACTGTTTAGTTACGTTCTTTCTCCACCGCTGAGTCCCGGCTAGCCTGGGCCGCGGGTTAGCTTAGACATTAAGCTACTCTCCTTAAAACACATCTTTAAACATGTCAGGTTTGGATCCAGTGGAACCGGACATTGAAAAAAAAATTCGGGATAAGGTACATCGATTCAGGACACAAGCTGATTGGTTCTTTCTTCGGAATCATTTTGCAAAGGCACTGGGCTTTTACACAAAAGGGCTTTGCTTGAAGCCAGATGACAAAAACTGCCTTCTGGGTCAATACAGAAGTAAACTAAGGCTGGGAATGCTTCAAAGTGTGTTAGGTGATGTGGATGCCTTCCTAAAAGACGACAAGTTGTACTGGATTGGAGCACTGCTCGAAGCAGAACTCCTGTTCTTTGTGAATGATGCTGATGATGCTATGCTTTTGCATCGAAGGGAGCCGAGAGTCTTTCCGGTCACAGAGCATAAGTTTAGTACTTTGAGAACCCAGAAACAGTTAAAAGAGGTGCGGAAGGATATCAAGCGTCCATCACGCCTGGTTGCGTTTCCAATACACCCCCGTCCATCCCTCTTTATACAGCGCTGGGATCCATTTGTAAGGAGGATCATTAATCAACAGCCCAGACTGCAAAGACCCAATATCCTTGGTGTTTACCCCTACAAACACAAGTTCTCTCTTTCCTTCCCCCAGTCAAAAGGTAACGCATAGCCAACAATGCCTTTCCCCACTCCTGGACTTCCTGAGCACCAGGACAGACAGATCACAGGAGGAACGACTCTAGTTTCCTCTGTTGTAAAAACAATCCAAAACCTGATTTAAAAGACCTGGAGAGAGATTCACAGCCTGAGACTTGGAGTTTGGAGCTCTTCTCATCTTGTGTGTTTGCCTATACCTTGAATCAGGGCTTATGACCTGACTGTATGCTTTGAAAAAAGTGAGAAATTGATGGTAGTGAAAAATCAAATGTGAACTGGTCTAAATGACCCAGAACAATGGAATTAACACCTTGTCGGATTGATTCGCGTCTGATGTGATTTTGTGTCACTATCTTAGACTTCAGTCAGTGCTTGTAAAGTGGTGCCTGTTTTACGCACAAGTACAATTCCAAATTCAAGCAAAATTCAAATTTAAAAAAATAAAACTGATGGGTATCATGATGTAACAATGTTTGTGGGTCCATATTTATTTATTCCATTATTTTCTCTTTCACTGTCTAACTTTGTTGAGTTGTCACAAAGCCCCTCATCGCAGACTACCTTGCACAGGTCTCTCAGAACTCAGAATCGTCTTTTTTTGCCAACGACAACATGAGTAACGGTGCAAGGTGACTGACTGCACAGTACAGAGTTCTGCACACGAGGGGGTCTCGTAATCAAATACTTGTGTTAACTGTTTTGGCTCCTGGACTCGGGGGGAAGAAGCTGCGCCACATTCTGCTGGTAATGGCACTCAGCAATCTGTTGCACCAACCAACTGCAACCAAAGCACTCGCTTGAACCGGTGACAGAGGTGCAGAGAACAGGCTGAATGATGGATTACTGGCACTAAATCTGCAGCGTCTGGGAAAGGTTGTCCATCCATCTGCCTTTGTGGCCAGGAGTACTTTATCTGCTGTTTTGTTCTGTTTAATTAGTACTGTCTAAGTCTCTGTGCTCCAATCCTTGATGCTGATGCTCCCCAATGTGACTGTCCCTGACTGAGTCACAATGACAATGTTCACAACACAGTTTAGAAAAAAAAATTGATGCCTTTGTCTCACCAAAATCTGACTTTAACTCAACAGTTGGAGCGATAATAGATAATCTAGTCGCTCAATTGCGCTACTGTGATTTTGAATGCATAAGAACAAAGAACTGAAGATGATCAAATTACATTCTATGCCTATGTATAACTAGAAGGTGCTCTGGTCCGTGGGTCTGTGTGGACATTCATATCCTCCAGCACTGAAGACTGAATTATGCACAGTAACAATATTGAATCCATGTTATATAATAGTTAAGCAAATGTCATACAGCTTGTCATGTAAAGCATTTGCAATGTGGAAAGGGAGATGGAAATAAAGATTAATTCATTCAAACAGAAAACAAACAAGTAGTCAAGAAACAAACATGGAACCTTAAAATAAGATCCGGGACATTGCCGCCAAACATCTGTCTGTGACCAGCTCCATCAGGCCTTGTTGGACAGTCGCGCCACCATCTTGTGGAAAGCCACCACTGTCGTCTGGGACTGCTCCAGGCGTTCCCCCTCGCTGCCCACCTTCTCGAACACCGCCTTGTCCTTGGCCACCAACACCATCATGTTGTTGGCAAGAATCTGGTTATGGAGCGCGGAGCAGTAGGCTCTGTCTAAGAACTACTGAGATCACGTCGCCACATGCGGCCCACCTGGTCTGGTAGCGCCAAGAGTCCAAGAGCTGCGAATGCTTTGAGACCAAACACAGGCATCATGATGGTCTGCAGTGTCAAGAACGAGCTCACATGACTCGCAGGAACGAAACATAACTATGTACCTAGCATCCGGTGATGATCACAAGTCAAAGGCTGAGTGGACAAAGAGGCTGAACAGCGGAAGACAAGGGGGTTATCGGTAGTGGGCAGTACCTACCTGTCAAGCCAATCAATCGAAGTCTCAAGCCAAGGCCAGTGCCTCGATGTGAATTAACCAATGACATAGGTCTTTCGAGGGCGCAACACATCTGACATAGAACACCATTCATTTTATCCAAAGCACTGTTTCCCCCCCCCCCCCCCCATTTTCACCTACTAATAATTTAGTACATAACCTACTGATGCCGTTTTGGTTCATTTTTCAACGATGACTTTGTCGGGTTTTAACAGCACAGAGCAGTGGAAAGCCACTGTTCTCCATCACTGCCGTCTTGTGGCGGATCATGCTCCCTGCCGCGTGCTGGACATCTCATGCTTCAGTCCGCCTTTCCAGCAACATTTGTAGGCGATTTGTCTTATGCGTGGAAACGAGTCTCATCTCGTTTGATTAATTAAAGTTTAATTAATGAACAGTGTGACCACTGGTGGCGCTTCGTGCAACAATGCACACAAAGAGCGAGCGTCCCAGACTAACTGGAGCCAGAAACTTGTGATACGTTCCAGAGCCGCAGTACGACCCACGTAAGAATGGAAATGTATTTAAATGTCATTCACCGATACATTCATATTCATCGAACCTGTTGACTTTATTTTGTGCGTCAACTAATTTATGATTGTGAATCTAGCTCGTTATTTCTTACTGTCCAAAGATGAAAACTAATTCTCATCTCTGAGTTGTCTCAGGTGTCTGTGCACAAGCTGCGAATATAAAAGCTGTCTACCCACGCTGGCGGTTTTGCTGGGTGGATGTGCGAGATTTGAAGTGAAAGACTTATGTGCTGTCAGTGCAAGGCGTTTATGTGGGAACTAGTTTGTTGGTGAGGCGGAGGGATATGCACTCATCTTGGGCTGCAGCCTATTTGTCTCCGGGAATCTGGAGGACATAGCATGGGGAGAGAGACGGGACGATCGCCAACAGACGGATCGAAGCTACGGTAGATTGATCACAAAGTCACTACCACCGTAAATAATCATGTAAGTGTGTCTTTACTAGAGAAATCTGTTAGTAGAATGTTTCACTTGCTTTTTAGTGCCACGGGATACATCGCTATTATCAGTTTACCTTGAGAGCTTGGCTAACAGCTAGCATAGCTTAGCGTGAGCTGTGAACTTCCAAAAGTTTGCAGATTGAGGAAAGGGTGTCTGTAAGGCCGAAGTCTCCCGTGGATAGCATCAAAAGTGGTTAAAGCTTGATGGACAACCATGTGTTGTCATGAGATTGCATTCGTTTTTTACTGTTAACGGCGTCAGATCTTTAAATCAAACGGCGAACTGTTCGGTGGTCTGTTGCCGAGCTAAGTAGCAAACCTTCGTGGTATATTAATGCTAGAGTCTTTAAGCACCACTGACATGTCTTTGTTACCCCAGTGAGTTCAAAATATAGCCTTTTGAAAGAATGAATAATGATCGAGCGTCACAACGGGGACTGCGCTGCTTTTTATCTGTCAAATGAGTCCCAGTCCACAACAAGACAAGTAGAAGAGTGTTACGTAGGTCGCATGAATTTCATGTCGCAACGTTTGACTCAATCATTTCTACCGAAGGGTCTGAATGTATTACCATGCCGTGGCTGAATTGTATGCTATGACACACGCACACACTCGGCGGAGAGAGAGTGCATGAGTCCATATGGGCTGATGTGTCATTCTAGAGCATGTGTCATGAAGTGGATGGACAGATTTGCACGAATAACGACTTCCTACTAAGGATGGGTGAAATGGGTGAAGTTATCACTATATATTGCCGTTCTGGCAATAATGATAAAAAGCACAATAAATACACTTGCATTGGTTATTTGCATTTGACTCTCGACATTCAGTATTGAAAGCCAAATTGTTTTATGAAAAAAAGAAAACTTTCCAAACATACATAAAAGTGTCAATCAGTCCTATTTCTAGTGTGATAAAACAAATATTTCTACGGTACTTTTTTTATTTTCAAAAGTACTTGTGTGTGTGTGTGTGTGCAGAGTGCAAGTTTGTTGATGGTCCTTCATTCCATGTTATAGCGCTGGCGCTGCCTATGAGACAGTTTCGGCGTGATCAGTGAATCGTATCTGGGGACGCAGCAGTACTGCCAGTACCAGACCGGATTTCTGTCCAATATGCAAAATCCAATTTTCACCACCGTACTGCAGGAGACCACATCAGAAAAAATATTTGAACTACTGGATCAAACCAAACCGACACTGGTCCAGAGACACTGGTCCCATTAAGTTTTTATGTTTGTATACACACATCTTATGTCCTGATTCCTGTACTTCCTAAGAAGGATTTTCCTCTTCATTCCTAATGCACGTAGTCTAATGAACTGCCCCATGGTCAGCTACTGTAATCACTGGGGAAGCATCAAAAAGCACCCAATAATTTCCAGTATTGCGTTGTTTTTGATATCATATGCAAATCACAGCTTGCCGCTCGAGCATGCAGCTGGTATTATAGAATAATCATTAGCTTCAAATCTAGAGGTGCTAACTGAAAATGACAATTAAGGTGATTTGTGCGGCTTTGAAAGAATCTCTGTTAGCTCGCGGGTTTAAACGCTCCATCCTGCCATCAAGATGAGGTCACAATAGAGGAGCGTCATCATCATTTGAAGTTTCCTCTTGGATTGAGTGTCAGACTTCTGGTGACTTGATGTTGAAATCTCTTCATGATTTTGATAGAACGAGCTAGGGATGGACGATAACTTATCGTACACTATATACCCCCAAAAACAATCTCCATCATGACAATTCTGCATCTCACGATGGATTTGATAGACACAGCTCACTCGCTGCATTGGACCTGCACATGTGAACATGATGAGACTGTGACAGTGTGCTGCGCTCTACAGCTCTGCTGCTCTGCGGCGTGACTGTTGTGGAGAGTGTGATGGACTTTGGTTGACAATCGTTTTAAACTTATTTTTAATACAGGGAACCTTTGATAATGACACTGGTTGACGCTGAGTCTCTGGAACTGTGTTTATTTTATAAGATCAAGTGGTCCTAATTTCTTTTTTTCTTATGCGGTGTCTGCCTTGGTGCATTACAACACATGCAGAGTGTCCCGCTCCGCTGGCGCCTTGGCGAAACACCATGGTGAAAATAGCTGGATATTGGACAGACATCCGCTCCGGTATTGGTGGCGACGTCGCCTTCCGCGTCCCCATTAGGGTTCACTGATCGCGGACACTGTCTCTCAGGCAACGATAATCCTACAACCCGGCATCAGTTGGGGACCATCAACAAATTCTTAAACGGTCCAAGTTTTAGTGAAATATTCAATAAGGCAATGAAAAGCAGCCATTTTAGGAGAGAGAATTATGAAAAGGTTTTTCATCACACAAGACAAAGGACAGTTTGTATAATGATTTCGAGAATATGACCAAATAATCATTTATTCACATTATTTCTAATATTCCTTCAATAGCATCTAGGAAATGTGAACTCTTAAGAGACCTGAAATAAAGAAGACAGGCGGCTCAATTTAATCCCTTTTTCTCATCTCTACACTTAGTTAACTATATTTAAACATTAACAAATAGTGATGATGGAGACAAACCCCACAAATAAGCTTTATGATGAAAAACAGAAGTTATAGCATTTATTGTGATTTTTCTTTTTTTTTTTTTTTGTCCATATCGCCCATCCCTAGACCGAGGGAAAGGAGGGATGTTGAGTCCACCGAGTGTTTACGGGGAGGCATTGCTGGAGTGCTGACACACAAATGCAGACTAATTGTACTGCATTGCTGTATTCCGCAGCAAATACGGAACGTTTTTGCTTTTGATTTCTGGTTAAATTGATGTGGACTCGCCATGTGTGGATGTTGTGTGTGTGTGAAGTATGCTTCAAGGACTGAAAGGCAGACAAGATAGCGGAGGGTGCTGTGGTGGTTTTGGGGGAAAAACAAAATTAATGTCTTTTTAACAGATAATCATAGAAGACCTAGTGGGCTCACAGGCTAGGCGTTGAGAACCGGTTCCTATTCAGAAGTAGTAAGAAATAGTCCAATTCTCTCTAATCGTAAGATATGTCCATTTTTGTTCCCCTTATTGGTTCCTGACTGCTGTCTGACTGTTAATCTTTGCTGTCACTGCATGCTGACGGCACCACGTCACCACCTACAGCTGGTCACAGTCACAGAGAAGTTCGAGCATCAATGGATAGTTCAAAAGTGTGGCTTTGACTATTTTCAAAGATGACACACCTTTAGGATGATCGAACCTCTTCAGCATCGTGGTATAATGATGAAAGAGTGTTCCGTGTTTCAGCTGTGATTCTGGACACCCAAGAGCTAACAGCTGTCAGTTAGCGCATAGTCTGTTGTTGGATCAGATGAGATTGATTCTTTTGTTTTTTGTGTCCAGGGTTGTAAATCCAATGTCATGACACGATGAGTAGGGCTTTATACTGGCACTAATGATCAGAAATGTAGGATGTCGTGCTGAGAATACAGAGCGTCCAATTTGTCATATTTTGCAGCTCATGTCCCCAGTTAAAACCCTGGGACACAAGAAGCTCCACCAAAACCAGTGTCCCTTCAAATCTTTCAGAAAATTATGCAAATGTATCATTAAGTTATTGAATCATGAATATCCTGAGCTGAATAAAGTATATCGTATAGTGAGATTAGTGTATTGCTACAACCGTACTTAGGAAGCATGTTCTTCACCGACAATTATAACCAGAACTAGGGATGCACCGATGCCAATCCTGGTATTGGGTATCAACCTGATATAGCCTCTTTAAGTGGGATCGGGCATCTGTGAAATATTGCAGATCCGGTATGTGATCCTGGCATTTAACCTTTGTGTATAGTGCTCACATTGATGTCATACACGGCACCCATCGTAATAACACGGCAGCAGCTCTGTGTGTGTGTGTGTGTTGAGGGAAGTGCTTCATTGAGTGATCGATTATGAATAGTAAAATAATACACAACAAAAGTTTAGTTATGTTAATATTTTCATTGAAAGAAGACCTTTTTAAGCATGACAGACCTCCAGAGTGCCACTGAGATTTTTTTCTCGGTCACACTGGTGTCAAGCCGGTCAAATGCATAACCGAGTTGTTTTTAAATCTGATGTGGCTCTAACTTGACCACCCACACCTTCACGACAGAACGATTGAGTTCGCCTTGTCAGACCCATGATGCTGAAGACTGCACCACAGAGATGACAAAGCATAATGGCTGACATGATGACTCACTTCAGAATTTTGACACTGACACTCAGTGTGTCAGTTTTTGGTTACTGGTTAAAAAGCTGTCTTAAAAACGAAATGCAGAACCAAACATATTTGCTCCATAATGCGAAGAGAGAAAGAATGAGTGCAGATATAAAGCAAGCTAAGGCAAAGAATGATTTTGTCTGAAAATGATCCATTCTAGAATAAAGTCCTAATTGTTGTAAATTCAAAAATACACAAGATTGTGATAACATTGAAACAGTTATTCAAAGTAAATGAATGCTGAACATTTGTGTGATCCATGATTGGAAACTGGCCACCTTCTTTGAGGATTCTCTGTCCACACTCGAGTGTGTGTGTGCGCGCGTATAAAGAACAATGACTGGGGCTGCTGAACAGCTGTGTGCTGGAAGGGAGTGTTTCAGGCAGAGATGGGATGAGACAGGAAGCAGCACTCTGCGGTCACATCCTTTCTGCAGGGGCCGGATTCACAAGACTTTAACATCTGCTGCTCCTACAGGGCACATGACTTTCTCTGGCTTGTATGGACCTGATGGATATTTTTTTTTAATGTTTAAAACAAATGAACTTAATCTGAAGTTGTTGCAGCTCATTCATGCAATGTCCCAAATATTGATATGAAAACCTTTTTAATTGTTTTAGTGTGAAAACTATTTGACACATTTCATTTTATTGCAATGGCACATTACATTCAAGTGCAAATAAGTAGTTATTTGCACCGTGTTCAACTAATATGCAGATGCCAAACTCTTCGACAAAAGTCAATGTCGCAACAGTAGAAAACTGGCACAGCTGTTCAGCATTACTTCCCTTCTTAAAGCAATATTTTTCTGAAACCAATAGTATTAATGAATTTGTTCTGTATGTATATGTGTCTATTAAATTGATTTTAAATCAAAACCATTAAATATTATCTGTTATTAATTAACTGATTGCATCATTTCAGTTTGTATTTGTAGGAGCACCATCACAAGTGTGATACCTGTTTGCCCAATGACTTGCCAATTACTCTGCTGAAATGCTTTTCCTCTTCATTACAGTTGGAGATCACAGAACGGACCAAGGTGAAGAGGATTTTCTTTTGTGGGACGTACTGGCCAGGTCTAGCCTGTTGGCCTGGTTAGAGTCTTACCAAAGTCTTGATCTCCGCTCAAAGCGACAACCCCCTCCTACCATCAGTGGTTCTGACCTCGCTGCGGACAGCTTGCTGCAGGCCCCTTCCTGAGCAGCAGCAGCTGTGTCCTGCCGGCTCACTCCTCTCCCTCCCCTGCTTCCTGTCCTTGGTCAGACAAGGCTAAAGCCTCATCCCATTACATCTCCCATACCCCACCACTTATCTTGCGGCACACACACACACACACACACACACATACATTTACCTTCGTTGGTGGCTCCTGTTCTCAACCACACGTTTTGTACAAATTCTTGCGCATCTTAAGTTGGAGATTGGTAGTTGTTTGCGCCCTCTGGCGTGATTGAATTGGACTCAACAGTTCACACTGGTGATTGGACAACAGCCTGCAGAATGACCTCCATGTCCAGTCTGTTCTCCTTCACGAGCCCTGCAGTCAAGCGACTGCTTGGGTGGAAACAAGGTGATGAGGAGGAAAAATGGGCTGAGAAAGCAGTGGACGCACTTGTTAAGAAGCTTAAGAAGAAGAAAGGTGCCATGGAGGACCTGGAGAAAGCCCTGAGCTGTCCAGGGCAACCAAGTAAATGTGTTACCATTCCAAGATCACTGGACGGAAGACTGCAAGTTTCTCATCGAAAAGGTCTGCCTCATGTTATCTACTGCCGAGTGTGGCGTTGGCCAGACCTGCAGTCCCACCATGAGCTCAAGCCCCTGGAGGCCTGCGAGTACCCGTTTGGGTCGAAGCAGAAGGAGGTCTGCATCAACCCGTATCACTACAAACGAGTGGAGAGTCCTGGTATGTAGTTTTGTTGTCTACTTGTTGCTGTAAGGCTTTTTTATCTTCATGTTTAGTGTTTAAGTGTTCACTTTTAGGCTTTACGACTGCAGAAGTGCTTTGACCATAGCCACCTGTTTTAAGCAGCATCACACGCTTTGTCACAGGAGCCTAGATAGAGGCTGCTCAATAACTCATCACCGTAGCACTTAAACAGCCGTTTGCGGCAGAAGTCAACCAGGCTAAAGTTGTGACAGAAAGCTATAGATAAGCTAGGCTTTTAGCATACACACACGCTTTTAGCGTTCCCAGTCCATTCCCCTCAAATAACAAACGTTAACAGAGATAAACTCAGTAGCTGTTGCCACAATAACACTTTCAGATGCAGGTGTCTCCTGGGCAGTTGTTTTACTTGACTGTGATTAATTAAAAGTAAATACGCTTCCATGTCGCGATTGGCCAGATGTGGATAACCACGAGATTACGCCAAATTATGGTGGCCAAGCTACGGCTGCAAAAAGGTTGAAAATTGGTGAATTTCAATCTTATAAGGCGGATTTATCTGGCGGAAACACCTTTTTCATGGAAACCATTGTGAGGTAGGACTGCAACTAACAATTATTTTTGTTGTGGAATAATTTATTATTTTTTCGATGTAGTATAGATTAAATACTAATTGCAATTACCATTTTTTTGGGCCGTATTTTGAATTTCTGTTTAACCTAAAGTTGCTTATATCGTCTCACTGTGATACTCCGACACCGTATATTTTTAAACTAGTATATTCAAATAATCCAAGAACACATACCCCTGTGAAGCATAGACCATGAAACAGTTGACGGAGCCCTCCAGTTATTTAAAAGAAAGGTCTAAAAAAGTCTTATTTGCATAATCTAAAACGATGCATTCAGTGTTGCTCCCTAGTTCAGTTCTGGTTATTATTAGGAGACACTTCACATCACTGTAAAAAAAAAAAAAAATCACTGTAGTGGCGCAAATGGGACGTGTGTGACATCCTTAAAAACACACCAATCTCCTCTTACAACAACAGTTAGTGCCGTGCTAACTAACTTGCGAGCTGTTAGCTCGAGGGTGTGTGGTAATCACATTCATGGGTGAATGGGAGTAATTGTTAGTATTTACTACTATATTATTGTGCAGGCCTGCATCTTTGGGGATTGAAGGGTTATGCCATGTGTTGAGAGAGTGTCCATGTCATTTTAAAATAAGATCATCATTCAGCCTCACTTTTAGTGACTCAGACAAAATGACGAATTGCTCGCCATCAGAGATTCCAGTCACAGCTCTGTTGAATCACAGTGCATAGTTCAAGAGGCTTGAACCAGTTGGTCACTCAGAAACTTGAAGGCCAAGGGAGTGTGGGCTCTCACTGTAGTTAATGTGTTTAGAAGTGTTTGTATGGCTGTCTGCTTCTCCACGTGCACGTTTTGAATGACACTGCTTCACTCCCGTATTTGGTACCATCACTTTCAGTCAGATAAAGTCAGCGTGTTAACTAAAATGTAGGACAAAAAATCCATATTATGAGATGAATCCCTGAAATAAATATACTTTTTTTTACTGAATGGTTTGGGCATATTTTCTGATGATATAAGATGTTGGTTTGTTACTCCTTTTTCTCTCTACAGCACTGGCTCAAAAGGGAATTGCTCATAAATTGCATCAAAATTTGCTTTGAAATCTTATGCTATTTTCTTGGCATGCAACATTAATTAAGTTTTAAGTTCTAATAAAGCAAATCAATGATTTTTTTGTGATTTCAATGCAAGTCAAAATAACTGATGATTTTTTCCCTAATCGCCAGGGTTTACAGCTTTGCAGCAATCTCTTCTCTGAAGTAACTTCGCTCGCAATACAATCCACAAAGGTCAAGAGGTTTCCATCTACCAGCCTACTCCCTTCTTACAACAGAAAATCAATAATGCTAGCCAGCTCTTTGCAGTCTTATTAGTTTATTCGCCTCAAGCAATCTAGATGGGGTGTGGCATGAGCTAGTGGCCGTGTGATTGCATCAACTACTCAGAATAAAGACGGGTTCGTCTGTGTTTAACTCATGTACATGCTTTGGAGTTGTAACGAATCATTTTTGGTTATTCAAATATGCTGACATGGCATGCGTAAATGGCCCTCAATTTTAGTTGTAAATGTAGCATTTATGTTGGACATCAGTTTTATCCCTAAGTACCAGGTAGGATTTCCACCAACGACCAATGGTTGATTAACTCCAAAGGAATGCTTATAATGATTTAAATACCCAAATAGAGTGAAGTCGGTCATCTTCACAACATAAACATACAATCAGTGAATTGAGAAGCAACAAAAAGAATCGTAACAAGTGGACAGTAGAAGACACGTAAAAATATTACGTGAGCATAGAGTGAACATAGTGATCGATCACATGTAGAAAGGTATGTACAGAAACTGGACTCTGATTTCTTTTGGATACAGTAAGGAGAGATTGTATCACCACCCTTTTATACGCCATCTCGGCTAATAGTGGCTTGTTTTGTTTCATCTAATATCGTAACTTATAGTTAAGCAATGAGCGAGAACAATGCCAGTGTTGAGGACAAAATCCCTCTTTATGATTGCAAACAGATTATAATGAAAGAACATACGAGTTCAAAAGTGTGCTCGTCTTAAATACAGTCGGTACTCCGGCACAACCACTCCCTGTTTTCAGATGCAATGTGTCCTTTCATTTACAGAAACAAGACATTTAAAAACTATGATGAACTATTCAACCTGTACTTTTTCTATACTCACTTGTAGCCAGTTGAACATGCCGTGTGTTCAAGTACGTTATAATTCCTTGTGGCGATGTTTGAGTAACGGCATTACCTGTAGTTCGAGTTTTAAGTTTCTCAAACTTGTAATTTTAAAGTTTGTGTCCATCTTTGCTGGCAAGTTATTGTGAATAGGACGCTGCAAATTGAGCTACATTAGTGTGAATAAAGACAAGGGTTTTGTTGACATTAACTGTGCTTCTCAATAATAAATACATTGAAATTGATGTACAGTTCCTTTTGTTTTGTTTGTTCTTGCAACATGAAGCTTGGTTGAAGTGGAATAAAATAGAAATGTATTTTAGTCATGAAGTAAAGTAAATCGGCAGCAACTCTGATCAATAAGTGTTTTTTTAATCATAAATTTAGCTGTTTTATTGCTGTTTTAGCTGAATAAACCTGATCCCTAAATCTTAGTCAGTATGATTTTTTTTTTTTTTTTTTAAATCTCATGATGCCAGCAGGATCCTGTCCATTGATAACTGATGCCTATAGAGTTGTTTTGCTTCTTTTTTTGCTGTTTTGACAAGCCAAAGTCAATTTGGTTATACGAATACATATGGAAGGATCAAGGAGATGGAGTGATGACAGTGAATGCACAATTGGATGCATTTAAAGTCTGAACAGAAATGATTCTGATAATCTACCTGAATCACAAAAACATGTCTTCTTCTTGCTCTTCTTCTGCACATTGTCGTGAAATAATTTTCTTCCACCTTTCTGTTTTCAGTGCTCCCTCCTGTCCTGGTACCCAGACATAGCGAGTTTAACCCACAGCACAGCCTGTTGGTCCAGTTCCGCAACCTATCCCACAATGAGCAGCACATGCCCCTCAACGCAACCTTTCCAGAATCCTTCCAGCAGCCCCATAGTGGCGGCAGCAGCAGTACGGGTGGAGTCAGCAGTGGCTCTTTCCCCATCTCTCCAAACTCTCCTTATCCTCCATCTCCAGCCAGCAGTGGTACCTATCCAAACTCGCCTGCCAGCTCAGGGCCCTCCAGTCCATTCCAGCTCCCAGGTACGCTGTGTTATTGATTTCTGGCCCCACTCTGAATTGCAAGGCAGATTGTATGCTCTCTGTTTACATAATCATAAATGTTTTTACTTGCCTAAACGGGACTGAATAATAATGTTATCCTATCTCTTCAGGGATTTGAGTATTCAAGATATTATGACAAATCAACACTATTCTCCTTGCTCATCCTGAATGTGAAGCTTTGTTAGTGGAAAGCGCTTTGCCTTCGATTGACATCTGACACCCCTACAATGGCAAATGCCTTGACTACCACAGCCCAACACCCTGATAACGTCTCTTGAACGTGTGTCCTATGAGTTCAGAAACATTCTCAACAATGCTGTGAGACAAAATCACAATTTCATTATTTCTGACACACCATTATTTCAAATCCGATTCAACAGGAACTTGAGTCCGCTCCATGTAAATGATCATGGTGCACTGCCACGACAAAATAAGAGCCAGCATGCCTTTATTTCTCTATCTTACAAATGTGTATTATATTGTTTGAAGATAGTTTAAAGTACTCCATGATTTGTGGCTTGAGAGGAAGTCAGATCTTCACCCCGTCACCAAACGTGGAACTGCCCGCACTGCACATGCTCACATGCCCACCAGACGTGGAACTGCCTCTGTTTCCCATTTCACTTGCTCAGACAAGGATTTCTATGTTGCCAATATGTGCCTTGTTCTCAGCTGTGCTGAATTATGACTTCCACCATTACTAATGTACGCACTACATGACACAAAATGACTTGACCTTATAAAACCAACAGTGACTCTCAGTCATTAATTAATTTCATTTCAAGTGATTAGTAATGTCAGCACTGTGAGTTTCTTCGATTATAAATACCTTTCAAACGGTTGTTGCGGAGGTGGGAGTCTGTGATGTGATGTTTGGTGCTCTCTCCTCAGCTGACACTCCACCTCCAGCATACATGCCCCCTGATGAGCAGCTGGGCCAAGATAGCCAATCGATGGAAACCAGCAGCAGTCTGGTGCCACAGACTGTGGCCCGAGGAGGTGAGGATGCTGCTGAGATGCTGGTCTGTCTACCAAAATTAGTTGACACACAACTGTTGAACAACAGCTCGACCAGAACTGACGGTCAGAATCATCTTTATTTTAGCCCAATAGCTTTCTGCTGTTCCATTATTAAACTGAGGCATTGTTGCTTAAGTGTAACGTGTAAATGCTAATGGTGGGTAAATGATGTGTCAGTCGGTGTGGCACCTCTGTATTCACACAGCTCTGACACCGTGACGGTGTTTCATTCATGCACCGTCTGCTACAATTAATTATATTAGTTTTCAGTATATTTTTGGTACACAGCATGAAGCATGTGGTGCAACAATAACAGATCATTAAACAGGGGGTTGTTATTTTTAGTTAAAAAACGTTCATGTAACGTTTTGGGTCAAAGGTGATTTAATTTATTACACAGAATATTCAATTCAGATTTTTTTTTTTTTTCCGTGTACCGTAAGAAAACAAATTCAATGTGAGAACACTAGAAGTTTTACTTTTATTTTACGACCTGGATGGGCAAGATGGAAGTGTAAGGTGCTGGGTGTTGTTGACATGCTTTGGCAATGGGAAGTACCAAAATGTTCTCACATTTTTGTGGCTGGCCGCTGCTGATGAGAGGAGAAAAAAAGATCTCTGATCTTCATTTGACTATTTCATTAGTAATCTGAAAATTGTTGAATAATTAATATTGTTCTTTTTTGTATGTTGTGTTTTGGATTCTGAGAAACCTCTTTTGTCTTTTGTGTTTGGCTGAACAGATGTACAGCCAGTAGAGTATGAGGAGCCGAGCCATTGGTGCTCTATTGTCTACTATGAACTCAACAACCGAGTAGGTGAGGCCTACCACGCCTCCTCAACCAGCGTGCTAGTGGATGGCTTCACAGATCCTTCCAACAACCGAAACCGTTTCTGCCTTGGTCTGTTGTCCAATGTCAACCGGAATTCCACGATTGAGAACACCCGTCGTCACATTGGCAAAGGTAGGATTTGCAGCGCTGATAGTTCTAACGTGTCTGCCCATGTAAGATTACCAACCCAGCTGTCTCGCTTCTTTATCTCACAGGAGTTCATCTTTACTACGTGGGAGGAGAAGTATACGCAGAGTGTCTCAGTGACACCAGCATTTTTGTACAAAGCCGTAACTGTAATTATCACCATGGCTTCCATCCTACCACTGTCTGCAAGATACCTAGCGGCTGCAGCCTCAAAATCTTTAACAACCAGGAGTTTGCCCAGCTTCTGGCCCAGTCTGTCAATCATGGCTTTGAGGCAGTCTACGAGCTTACCAAGATGTGCACCATTAGGATGAGTTTTGTCAAGGTACTGTCCTCATTACAAAACTTTTCCTTCCTTGTAGTTGAAAAGCACTAGTTGCCAGTGTGTTGAAACATTGCCAGTTCAATCGGCATTTCAGACATGTCCTTGAGCTGGACACAACTGGCGAACACAGCAGCTGGCACACTGTGCTGGAGTCTCCTGTGATATGATGTGTGACTTACAATAAAGTTCTTTAACATAGTTTTGAAGCTATTTCCTTATTATATCTTAACACTTGACATTACTGTGGAGGTGCAGTGAGTTGGCTTCTGTGTAATTCGGCATGCATTTTTCCACTTTTCAGGGGTGGGGAGCGGAGTATCACCGACAGGATGTCACAAGCACCCCCTGTTGGATTGAAGTGCATCTGCATGGCCCACTCCAGTGGCTTGACAAGGTTCTTACGCAAATGGGCTCACCGCTGAACCCAATCTCCTCTGTTTCCTAATGGTTCAGAAGTGCTTTGTCTTTAAGTCCTTTTTTTTTTTTTGTTTTTTTTTTATGTTTTTAATCTTTCCCTCATTTTGTCCACCCATTGGTGATTCATAATTTAAAGTGGTCTTAATAGAATAACTGGGGAAGGGAATGAGCTCTCTCTTTGGTATTGGAGAACAAAGCAGCCAGATTCCAGTGGTTGGGACCGAGAAATGTTACAGGCAGATACCAAGTGAGAGATTTCAAGCAGCAAGGACAACGTGAACACTACAGCTCGGAGAGCAAATCCTTTTGAGCTGCTGAGGCTCAAGTGTGAACTTGACTAATGTTGATTTCTGTGTCCCACTTATCTGGTTGTCTCCATTTTTTATTTCTTTATCTAGTTTTTAACAAAGCAGAACTGTTTCCTTGTGTCCAATAGATGCATTTACTGATTTTGTCACATTATCAAATAGTTTCTCACAAATCTCACTGTTTTATCCTTGGGATTTACTGTGGATATTGCAACAATGTTTTCTGTAATACAGTGATAGAAATAAACACTGAGATACCACCTTTTGGAAAAGTGATGGCCGACCAGGTATTAGATATGAGCAAGGAATCACTGAAGAGTTCTAACATGCCATAAGCTAACATTGTAAATGTTGCGTCTATTGTCATAGAAGTAGTCATTTATGATATAATCCAACATTGAACATCATTATTGATTTCTAGTCTGTACTCTCCTATTCATGTACAAGTAACATTGTCTGCATACTCACTGTACTAACAATATTGTGCACTTGAGAATTTTGTGGAGGCATATTGAATTGTGCCCTGGGTACCAAGACAGTTATTGCTAGATAATTGACTTGATGAAATAAACTTATTTGACTTTTGGAGCACGTGTTGCACTTCTTTCACTCTCCAATTAGACAAATCTGTTTCATTACTGATGTCATTTATAACTGAGTTTTTTAGAATTCTCTGTGAAAATTACTTAAGACTGTTTTTTTTTTTTTTAAGTGTGGAGATTCCACACATTCTTTCACCAGCAAGACTCATGGAGCTTTCAAGCCAGTTATGTGCTCAATGTTTTCTTCTTTTTTGGGTAAGGCAACTGAAACCACAACTATCGTACTAAATAGGTTGATGGGTACCACTGCTTACTTGTCCCTCATTCCATCCTGTCGCAGTGATCATTAGGTGAAACTGCAAACACTTGATGGCTGTTGCATTGAAACCGCTCTTATTTGTACTTTCGCAGGCCTGACCCTTTTGAGAGGCTTTGCTGTTGGATATCTCCATCATTGCACTGATGAGTTACACATGCCCTCGCCACCCCGCAGAGGGCAGTATTCCTTCCAGCATAAAAGACGGGGCAAATTGTTGCATCATCCGCATTTGTCTTCATGTGCACCTAAGAAACACGGCACTGAATTGAAAGTACTGATGAAGTTCCTCAGTTGTTGCATAATTGATCTTGTCTTCTGCTCGTTATGGAGATTGACTTCAAGGTGTGTGTGTGGCTCCTTTTTTCAACCGCCCACTGTGTTTCAGCTCATGGTGCCCAGACTATTTTTAGGTGAATTGGCCTGTCAGGCCCTTACACCTACATACAAGGTAAAGCAATATGCCTTCATTGTTTGGTACAGAGCTCTGCCAGTTGACCACAGAAAGATCCACAGCCCGAAAAGAGATCAGATGAGGGAGCATGTCTGTATACTGGTAAAGAGTCCATCTCTCCTGCTGGGGCCTTTCCTTCCGTGCTCCAGGCTTCACCCACCATCCTCCAGAAGGCCTTGCTACTGCTAACTCAATCTTCCAGTTCGCTGCGAGGCCCATTAAGACCAACCAGGCCCCAGCAGCTCCAACAGTTGAAACTGACAGTCTGACTTGGGAAAATAGTCGGTTGCTAGTTCTGCTAACACTGGCCGCGGGAAGAAGAGGACATTCTTCCAGTCAGCTTCTGAAAAACATTATTTAAATAATGAGAAGTGCCATACTGACATTGAGTGTTTTCCTAAAGTACGTGTTAACTCCTCTGTTGGCACTGAGATCAGTTTGGTCAACACTCCTAAGAGGGAAAATCAGGATGTTATGGTCCTCCCTGCTCTGTCCATGATCAAGGGGGATCACCCTTGACGGCCTTCTGTCAATTGGACTCTCTACCAACCTCTCAGAAGATGCAGGTCTGACACAAAATGGATCACCGCCTCTTCTGCTTTGACACAAACTGTTCTGGTGTCCCAGAAACATCAGGAGGACTCACACTGTGGACATTATGTGGCAGTCCATGTGAATCCTCCCCCTGGTTTTTCCACGACCTAAGAGGTTTTTGAAAGGTAGACTTTCCCACTGGATGCATGGACCTCACCCCCTGTGTAGGTTCGTCTGCGTCCAGCCTTCAGTTCATGAACCTCACAGACTGTATTGAGGAAATTTGGGACCATCCGTGCCCTCCTCTTCCTCCATAGGTCAGAAAGATGCTCAAGCTCTACAATTCTAGAGACAGAGGTCCAGGCGGCGTTCTACTCCGGCTGCGCATTGGTTCCCAAGAAGTCAGGCAGGTAGACACCCATTGTGGGCCTCAGCTTTTTGAACAGGTAGGGAGATAGGATGACCTCCAGAGATCTGAGAGACGTTAATGCCTATGGAAATATATTTCAAAAGATGAAATAAACTTTTTTTCAGTGCAAATTCAATGCTCATTTCTGATCGTCTGTTTGTCTCTGATGAAGATTGCAAGTGGCAGCTAGTGGAAACACTGCTGCGTTCAAGTGATGTCAGAACATCATTCAAGTTCCCAAAGTGCCAGGACTCCAAAACACATCTTTCAAAAGATTCCCGTTTTTTTTTTATGGAAATCAGGAACACGATCAAAATGTAATCGTGTGTTCACTTAGTTAAAATTTCAACTGAAATGTATTCTGTTATTTTGCTAATAGACAGGTAAAAACTCGGGATGCTCCGATTGATCGGTCACCGATCATAATCGGCCAATTTCAGTGGGATCGGTGAATACCGATCACTACCTGTCACTGCCCATCAAGTTCATTTTTTCACATCATGGACACAGAAGGTCTCATTGTCAATCCACATGATCGGTATCTGTGATCTGCATCAAAAATCCTGATCGGAGCATCCCTAGTAAAAACATAACCTCCAAAGGCCTCAAGGAAGCTCTGACTGCACTCTGCAAATGAAAATGAAACTGTGCTTCATGAAACTTTATCGGCACATCACCGCTAAATCAAAAAAATGTCACACTGAAATGGGAAGATTAATCGAGAGAGGATTAGAAGATTAGAAGCAACTAACTGGCAGCAACACACCACACAACATATAAGACATCACACACATAGTTACACACATGTTACACACAACCACTTTTCATAAAATAGGGGAAGTGGGTAAGGGGCTGTTCTTCACTCTGCTCCTTTTGAGCCTGTGAGATACACAAGAAATTTTGCCTACACTAAATGTAGAAGCAATGTTATATGAAGCAAAGATATATATAAGTCATGCAAATGTCAAATGTAATAAGAATGTTTTAGGGGAGAATGAAACAAACACTGATTCAGTCATAGTCATTGAATATTTGTGACAATGTGTTTCTTCAGGTGGACTTTGAAAGCATTACATTCACTGAACAGCACAGAAGTACTTCAAAAGTGAAACACATCAGTTCTCACGAGGGGAATTCTCTGACGTATTTCCCTCCAAAATATAACCACACGGACAATAGAAAGATAATAAAGGCTTTCGATGATTATGGAAGTAAATTGATTGAAAAAGATATAGGACACAAATGACTGTTGCCACATTTTCTGTTACATACAAAAGAACAGTTTTTTGATGTTTTTTTACGTTATTTTTTTCATAAATAGCTGTTATTCCGGATGTAGCAAAAAGGATGGTCAGATACAAAGTAATAATCTGTATCAAATACAGGAAGAAAATATCTCAATAGTGTGGAAATGTAACTGCTATTAAATGATTACTGTAATAACAATGAATGTAAATAATTATTAAAATAGTAGTTGTTACCCGTATGGTCAACTTGCTATTGGTCCACGTTGGTGTACATCGTAATTATTCTAAAAACAAATGCCCCGCTTGGCGAAATGTCACCGAAACAAATTTGATTCCTTCGACAGCGTGTTTACACATGACACTTGAAACACTATGGGTTTTTTTGAAGGCCACTGCAGCGATACTCATCTTTAAACCTCTGATTTGTCTAATCTGTTGAAGTTTAAATGTTCCTGCGCTTATTTACCGTAACAGCCGGAAATGATGTGGCTCCTGTGTAGCAAGCCCAAGATAAACACGTAGACAGAAGAACAGGGCGAGCGAACATGGCAGAGAGATAGATGCTGTCACCGATTAAAATGGAGTAAATAGTGGCAATAGTATAGTTTAGCGATTTTGGAAACAGGTTCTTACCCAGAAAGAAGTGAGATTTTCGGCTGCGTATTCTTGGTAAGTCCAGCAGAGTTCTGACAGCTGCTAACGCGGAGCTAACATGCTACCAAGCCTCAAAGCTATTTATGCTTAATAGTGACGCTGAAATGATCACTTTTATTAAATGCATTGCATCATTTGGGCTTCGTGTCAGACGCTGGGCCATTTGAATAAATGTAATTTGCTTGAAAGATAACAAATGTAATACGAGGCATTTGAGACTTGTAATCAGGTTAGCTTGAACGCCGACACGCTAATGTGTCTTCTGTGTCTGCTTGTTCATTGAAAGTGGCATTATTATTTAGTTGAAGATACGACCCCACGTAAAGTGCATGTGTTCGGGAGCTAGCAGGTGATTTTTACTTAAAAATACTAAAATCTTAAGGTAAAGCTTGGTGCTATGTCAAACTGCAAAAAACGTACCACAGTGCATATAGATAAAGCATCACTACACTGACATTTGTCTTCCAAAATGTTGTATTAATTTGTACGCCTCGTTTCATGCTAACCTTAGCTTTTTTTTATTGTTATGGATGTTTATGGCCTTGCAATGAATGTATAAAATTAAAGGAAATGTAATTGAGCTGGGTACAGATGTCTGAAAGCACCCTGGTCCTGCAGTGTACAGGTGAGCCATTTGGCTTCCTACGTCATTCCCACTTGATGTCATCTGATGTCAATTTATGATGCAAAATCTGCCTACCCAACTGTGGTTTAGATTTCATTTGACTCACAGTCATGATTCGTTTGGCATCTGTACAGCGAGTGGTCTCAACTCCCAGTTCTGTGCCGTGGTACAGCACACCATTTAAACAGTATTTTATTAATTAATTCATTTTTTATTGAGATGATTGTCTACCACAATATCAAAACGTCCTGAAATTGACATAATATAGCATCCTTAATGAATGAGGAACTCTTTTCATCTCTTCCTAGCGACAAGCTCATCAATATGGTGTAATGGAAGCGTAACTGATGTTGAAAATATATTTTGTCCCCACTGCCAAGCACTGGAAATATTGTGTGCAATATCATTCATCCAACATCTAGTTGTAAAATTGTGCAAATCTAATTACAGAATGCATGTTGGACACATACCATGTCACATCAGAGGTCAGGTCCTTGTTATGCTATTGTACTTGGTGGTATATTTCTGTCAGCAAAGCGTCATCAACCTAATTCTGCTCAGGTGAACCTTTGCCCTAAATAGACTAAATTGTTAAGTTATTTTGTTTTCTTATATTAATATTCCTAAGTACTAGAGGGGTCACATGTTGTTGTACTTGATTTTTCATTATCGAACCAAAGAATCTGGGCATGCTTCTTTGTCTTGACCTCCACGTTTCCCCCAAACAGGTTCTCCATTTGGTCCAACATGGTGCGAGCGGTGCTGGTGACTGCCACCAGTTTAGCTCTGACAGGTGCAGTGGTGGCACATGCTTATTTCCTCAAACACCAGTTTTACCCAACGGTGGTCTACCTCACCAAAAGCAGCCCCAGTATGGCGGTAAGACCACTATGTTGCTACTATCAAATTTGTTGCCCCTATGTTATCAATGCTTTGTAATAGCTCACAAAAAGCCTGCTTTTTTTCAACTCAGAGAGGAATGAAGTAGTGGATGAATAGTGAATAGATGCTGCATTGGCCCTCTGGTCTAGTCCGTTAACATAAAAGAGCTACATTTGCTAATCAAGTCGGAGCTCTCATATGGCAGACTTGGGGCTCTGTGGTGTGAATATTTCATTATGTAAAAACCTGAAACCAAATCAAAATGTACTTCTGATGCTTCAGAACTCGTTTGATGGTCTCTCCGTTGTTGTATGACCGCAGTCAAGCGTTCATCTGACACACAAACGGAGTAAATATAGTATAGCTGTTCTCACTCTATTGACTAGTTCAGTGGAACCAGAAGGACTCCAGAGCTCATGGCGCCACCCTTCATCACGAAGGTGAATTGCGCTGCTTGTAAATACCAATCAGACTCTGCATTATTTTCTTTTACTAGGTTATCGTTCATGTGAACTTGACAATGTTGTGTGTTTCCTCTGAGATGGATTTAGTTAAATTCAGAATCTCATAAGAGACACATGTCATGTTATGTTGTGGAGGATATTTTCTCACAATGTATCAAAAATCAGGCAAAATATCGTAATAGAATCATACTGAGAATGACCTGGTGATACCCTGCCCCAGTGACTTGCTGCTTTCCAGTTAGCAAATGCCTCTGTTGTACTTTTTCATTCTAAGATGCTTTGGTTAGACACTACATCCACACAACAGATATACCATAATTTCCAGACTATAAGACGCTACTTCTTTCTTGGGGTGTTAACCCTATGGTTTATACAACAACACGGCTAATATATGGGTTTTTACAGGCTAAAGAGCCTCATGATGCCAAGTCTTGTCACATCAAACCAATGTGTTCACAGACATTTTATTTATCTTAATGCTCTCGACTAAACAGGCAAAAACAGCATATTTTGAGAACTATAAATAAAAGGTGTGACGAGTTCATGATTGAAGTGCAGAACATTCCTGAGTTTGTTGTCGTTGAGTCACTCTCAATACTGGACCCAATTTTCATAACAAGTTTTCAACAATCATCACGCATGATAGGCTTATAGACCAATGTATATTATGTATGTACAAGATCTATAACATTTAGTGGGTGCTGCTAATACGCCTGTGCGCTCTGTAGTCTGAAATTTACGGTATGTAGCTCAAAAATACATATTTACAGGTGGTTATCGTCATGAGACCGAAATATGTTCTGGGTGTGATTTTGGTCTATTTAAAGTTGAACCGGTTCACTTAAAAAATGCATTGTGAATGACAGAGACATCAACGTTACCTTGTGTTGTGGGACTGGTTGTTCAGTCATGCAAAAGCAGAACCATTATTTTTAAGAGGTTAATACTGAGAAACACAAGATATTCCAATTATTGCAGGGATGAATTAACGTTTCTCATTGTGTATTTGCGTCTGTTTTCTGCAAATAATGTTTTTGTGTTGTAGGTTTTGTATATCCAGGCCTTTGTGTTGGTGTTCTTGCTGGGGAAGTTCATGAGAAAGGTGTTCTTTGGCCAGCTGCGAGCTGCTGAAATGGAGGTGGAACATATTCTCTGTGGTTTGTCCTCAGGTTTTACAATCAGTCCAACAATCTGTGTGTTTTTCTTTTTTGTCACCAGCATCTGATAGAGCGATCGTGGTATGCTGTGACAGAGACATGTCTGGCTTTCACTGTGTTCAGAGATGACTTCTCGCCACGATTTGTTGCCCTTTTTACCCTTTTGCTGTTCCTCAAGTGCTTCCATTGGTTGGCTGAAGATAGAGTAGATTTTGTAAGTATACTTCCTCGAGTATATTCACAATTCTACTGTGAGTCCTGTGCCGAAATACATTACTACCTCCTATTATTTTTTTTAGTACAAAATGTACACCAATGACAAACACATGATCTTTTCAGTGCCATGTCACATAAATGTCACATAATTGTCAACATTTTAACATTGCTGAGAAAGTGAAAAAAGAAAAATAAATCTAAATAGGGATGCTGAAACGTTTGCCAATGTTCGGAGTGGGAACTGTCATAAAAGCAGCGGTGGAAGACAGCTGCTTCCACTGAGTGCTCTCCCTCTTTCTCAGAGCCCCGCTAGAAGCTTCACCCAACTGCGACATCTCACGTCGAAAAAAATGATTTTCAGTTGTCCGTCTGACAGAATTATTGCTGTATTGAGCAAGGTTTTTCTATTTTATCCTCCTTGAAGGAGTAGAATCATGTCTGAATTTAAATGACTTAATGGTTCATTTTTTCACATCATGAACACAGAAGGTCTCGATCGTTTTGATTACAAATTCGTCGTCAATGCATGTGATCGATGGTGATTGGCAGCCTGGCTGAACGGTATCGGTGATCAGCAGGAAAACTCCTGATCACAGCATCCATAAAATCTAACGTTTGTCTCGAAATGTATTAAATAGATGTGTTTCTTTGTTTATCAGATGGAAAGAAGTCCAAACATCTCCTGGGTTTTTCACTTCAGAGTGTTGTGTAAGTACAAACCATCTACCAAAACAGATTCTCTCTTTCCTTCAACCACATCACCTTGTCTACTTACTCCATTTGAATATTTGTGAGGACAGTGCATCACGCTTGCATGAGTCACATAGTAAAGTAAAGAGTCCCAATTTTTTCACTCCCACAAGATGTTAAATGAAAACAAAAGATGTGTTTCTGTGCTCCAGCCCTAATGACTCTGCTGAGTATCCTGGATTTCCTCTTTGTCAACCATGCTGCTCACAGCATCATAACCCGGGGCGCCTCGGTTCAGCTGGTTTTTGGCTTTGAGGTTTGTCATGTTCTTATGTTATTCCTTCCAGTTCTGCTGTCTAGACTAGGGGTGTGAATCTTTTACTCTCATGATTTGATTCAGAATTTTGGGACCACGGTTCGATATAAAATTGATTTTTGGATTCAAAATAATTTTATTTATAACGATTTCTGATCATGATTTACTCTCATAAACTTTGATGACAGAATGACAATTACAGACATTAAAGTTTCTTTTTTCACATTTAGAATGTTTTAAACATTTATTCATGGAATTGTTCCAACTGTTTACATAAAAGCAATGTCACACACTGCAAGGTGCCTCTTGACTTAACAAAACATCCATTAAACATGCCGCCTATTATACTGTATCACACTTCACTGGTGACGACCGTTCTTTTAGTTTTTTGGTGAAGCTGTGGCACGGCTGTCTCAGGGAAAACTTATGGGCTTTGCTGTCTGTAAAGCATGGCGGGGTGAAGTATGGACATTGCTTGTAGTTGTAAAATGGTGGACAGCCAGCGGATTTTTATTTTTAAATCGATTCTGAATCGTTACAAATGAGCATCTAAATTTTTATTTGAATTATTTGCACACTCCTAGTCAAGAGTAAGAGTACACAGCTGAGAGATTACGATGACATGGCGACCGCTGTATTCTAATCTGTACACAGTGCAAGTGCTTTGAATAATCAGGCACTCAAATTAAAGATGGCCAGACCCAGTACATAAGAGCAGTGGTTCAACATTGCCAACATAGTTTTTTCTTCCTTGTTGCAGCAGAAGCTCATGTAGACACACATTGCCCAGTCAAGCTGTTGACGCATTAGCCAGGTATTGTAGTCTGTATTCGGAGTATGCTGTTTAAACACATTTTTAAAAGCCCATTCTCAGCCGAACTAAGGCGATAATTCAGTTTTATGGACCGTCATATAACCGGGTTTATATTATATATTGTCCTGTGTTCATATTAGTAGTGATTCATGTGGATGTAATTAGTTTCAGTAGTTAAGCATTTGTGTTAACTTTACAAGCTTACTGTCCTTTGTTGCCCAGTATGCAATTCTGCTGACAATGGTGCTCACCACCTCCATCAAGTACATCCTGCACACTGTAGACCTGCAGAGTGAAAACCCCTGGGACAACAAGGCGGTGTATATGCTCTACACTGAGCTATTTACAGGTCTGTGTGTCACTGAAAGTTTGCCTTTGAAGACAATTTCACATGAACTGTAAATTAATATGTATCAGTTTCATCCCAGGTTTCATCAAAGTGCTTCTCTATATCTCCTTCATGACCATTATGATAAAGGTGCACACATTTCCGCTGTTTGCCATCCGTCCTATGTACCTGGCCATGAGGTGAGCACTTCTGTTAAACCTATGGTTACTGTTGTGTTGCACTTAAAATGAAAACCACCTTTATTTCTGACGTCATTTCTGATGATTATATATTTTCTGTGAAAAGTTTACTTATCTGTCGTACATTTGCTGGCCAGACAATTTGGGGAAAATCTGTCTTAGTCATGCAGGTTTGGATTCCAGCCACTATGAAAACTTATGTCAGAGTTACTATGTTGGAAAAAATAAGCCTAACTTTAAATCAGTGTAGGGTTTCTGCCTGTTTTTTTATCCGTGGCAGAGGAGCGATAGAGAAACAATGACGCCAAGGGGAAAGTTTTGGCATTTACTGAATTGTCGACTCACCATGAGGGTGCTCCCACTAAGCTGCACGCATGTGCAATTGTGCACTGCTGCGCTGCACTGACTCTCTGTGCATGAAAAGAAATCTATGCTGTGCACCAAAAATCCATCCTTAATTGAATATAAAATACAGTCATTTCTGGACTACAGGGTTTCTTGCTGTCAAGACATTAAGGGTGTGCGTTCCAGCTCCTTACTTAATCCTCAAAAATGCAAGTTCTCACGAGGAGCAAGGACTGTCCCAATTCTTAGGAACAGGCTCACTGTTCCATGAGCAGCAGTCACAGAATATGGTGCCCTCAAGTGGGCAATATTTAAGCTTCACAGTAGACAGATTCATCAGTTTGAGAAAGGATAAATGTGACTTTAGTGGCCTGAGTTAGTTGTATTTGAAGATTCTCTATATGTATAAAATATATTGAACAAATATGTAATAATCTATTCAAAGACATTTGATTGTCTTTCATTTCTACAATTATGTGATTATGCAAATTCTTGAATTGTCATGAACTATTACTGCAGTCACCACAGCCACACTTTTAGCTTGGAGTTTGAAACCAGGCGTCTAAAGCCCTGCCCCATGACATAACCCCGCCCCCAGCCCCTCCCCTCCTCACATACCAGATCATCGACTGACATGACAAGTTGCTTTGTAAAAACGAAACTGCAAACATCAGTCTCTACAAAAATAACTTTTTTTAAATACAAACGTCTGAGTCAAATAATCGTTGACTGAACTGAACTCACACTTTCAGGTCCATGGGTCTCCAGGGCAGTTGTTTTACTTGACCCTGATTTATATATTTTTATAATAATTCTTTTAATTACTACAAGCTAAATGTCTACAGTTTTGTTCATATTCTTTCATATATTTATGCTAGATAAGCACACAGTTGTATCAACTCTGTATCTGTGTATCATTCATTCAAATACACTGTTACCAAAAGTGCTTGCTTACCTGCCTTGACTCACAACTTAAGTGCCATCCCATTCCTAACCCATAAGGTGCAATGGGATGTCGGTCCACCTTTTGCAGCTATTACAGCTCTTCCGGGTAGGCTGTCCACAAGGTTAAGGAGTGTGTTTACAGGAATTTTTGACCATTGCGCATTGGTGAGATCGCACACTGATATTGGTCAAGACGGCCTGGCTCTCAGTCTGCACGCTAATTGATCCCAAAGTTATTCTATCGGATTCAGGTCAGAACTCTGTGCAGGCCAGTCAAGTTCATCCACACCAGACTCTGTCACCCACTCATGTTGGAAGAGGAAGGGGGCCGCTCCAAAATGTTCCCACAATGTTGGGGGCATAGAATTATCTTGAAGCATTCAAAATTCCTTTCACTTGAACTAAAGGACCAAGCCCAACTCCTGAAATACAACTCCACGCCATAATTCCTCCTCCACCAAATTTCACACTTGGCACAATGCAGTCCGAAATGTACCGTTTCCCTGGCAACCTCCAAACCCAGACTCATCCATCAGATTGCCAAATGGAAAAGCATGAGTCATCACTCCAGAGAACGTGTTTCCACTGCTCTATAGTACAGTGGCGGCCTGCTTTACACCACTGCATCCGGAATTTGCATTGCACTTGCTGATGTATGGCTTGGATGCAGCTGCTCAGCCATGGAAACCCATTTCATGAAACCCTCTGTGTACTGTACTTGGCTAAGTTTGATAGAAGCTTCCAGCTCTATAGAGAATGAGTATGCAGAGAGTCGGCGACCTCTTATGCACTATGCGCCTTAGCACACACTGACCCCTCTCCGTCAGTTTACATGGCCTACCACTTCATGGCTGAGTTGCTGTTGCATCCATTTTCTTAAAATAAAGCTGACAGTTGACAGTTGACTATGACAGTTCCACGCTGGAACTCATTGAGCTCCTAAGAGCGGCACATTCTTTCACAAATGTTTGTCAAAACAGTCTGCATGCCTAGGTGCTTGACTTTGTACACCTGAGGTCAGGCCAAGTGGTTAGGACATCTGATTCTGATCATTTGGATGGGTGAGCAAATACTTTTGTGGCGACTCGCAAAATGTGGATAACCGCGAGATTACGCCGGTAAACAAATCTGCCTTTCAAGCTATGGCTGCAGAAGGGTTGAGAATCTGTGAATACAGGCACTAATGATTGGCCATTTAGGACGTCCTGCTAAGAAAAACGGGGTGTCCTGTTCTGAATGAGAACGCCCAGAGGCCCCTCTAGCTGAAAGCCTTATCATAGTTGACGTCGACTGGTGACTTACAGTGGTCCAAAGGACTGTTCAGGGACATTGTGTTTTTGTTCAGAAACATGAAAAATTAGAGGGAATGTTGATGAGGAGTAAACCTGTCAGCCGTCATCATGCAGTTTGATATAGCAAAATCACACCACGTTCACGGTTGTCATTCAACATCATTTGTTACATTTAGGGTTGCCATACCGATCACATGTATTGACAATGAATTTGTAATCAAAATGATGAGACCTTCTGTGAACATGTGTAAAAATGAACTTTAAATCATTTTAATTCAGACACGTTTTATATACCTCTTGAATGTGAAATAAATAGATAAACCTTGCTGAATGCAGCAATTATTCTGTCAAGAGGACAACTGAAAAACATTTAATTTGATGGGAGACGACACAGGTGAATCTCTAGAGACTGTGCTATGTCTGTGAAATATTTACATACTGTAGTGGAGCGCTGCATTTATGAAAGTTACCACTCTGCACCTGACTCCAAAACAGCGACGGATCCGGTCGTTTCCATTTCCGTCTCTGCGTAAACAACACCTGAGAAAGGCATGTCATCTGGCTTGGTGAAATTAATAATTATTTCTTATCATTCCGAATGTCACGCTCGGACCGGCAGGTGTTGCTAAACGTCAGCTGCACTAACAGCCTGCTGCTGAGGAACCAGTGGTCTCGCTTTCATGAGCCCAGAAAACTCAAGTGCTGGTGCTTTAAATGGCGTTTTTAATTTGACAACTGATTGAAAGAACCTTCTCACCATGATACAGAGGATCATACGCATCACAACCAGCGGTGCTTCTGAGCGCTGGCTCTCGCACGTGATCAGTTGTTGTGATCGGCAGTGACAGGTAGTGATCACAATCACGCTGAAATCGGCAGATCATGTTCGGTGACCGATCCATTGGAGCATACCTAGTTACATTAAGTTGATCTTAAAGAAATAGAATTGTTTCTCATTATAATATTCATGTAGCAACTGTTTTATATTGACATGTATTGAGAAACTGATTTTATTGTGTGATCTTTTCTGATTTCAGGCAGTTCAAGAAAGCTGTGACAGATGCCATCATGTCTCGTCGAGCCATTCGTAACATGAACACGCTGTAAGTGTCCTGTCGTTGGATTATTTTATGTCATCTTGACTACAGTGAAAACACACTTGATTTTGGTTGGAGTGGATTGTAACTATATACCCTGATCTCGATCTGCTCAGGTATCCCGATGCCACTCCAGAAGATCTGCAGGCATCTGATAATGTCTGCATCATCTGTCGAGAAGAAATGGTTACAGGAGCTAAGAAGCTGCCATGCAATCACATTTTCCATTCCAGGTTTGTTGTGCTACAAACTAGCCACTGAACCAGTTCATTCAACTCCTGTTCCATTCCATGTATCCATTCTGTCTGCAGCTGCCTGCGGTCCTGGTTTCAGAGGCAACAAACCTGTCCAACCTGTCGCATGGACGTCCTGAGGGCCTCAAATAACAACAATAACAACCAAACTCCAGCAGCAGCAGCTCAGGCTCCGGCTGCTGCACCTGCAGCTCCTGCCAATGCTCCTGCGGTGCCGCCTGCCAACGGTGAGATACTGATACACTACAGACACTTCAGTTACTACTCACCTGTGTATTCCTATAAACAGTGCAGCACCAATTTCAAAACTATAACTGCCCCATATTCATGTCAAAGTCAGTGTTGTTTCTGCTTAATGGAAATGACTGAGCAGATTATTGTGTTGTATTGATGCAGTCCAGAACACAGATTTGATGGTACCATTCTGCTACGTAGTACCTACTGATGAAGAACACAATATTTTTTTAAAGGCAGTTAAAGGTCATTGCATGATTGACAAGCCAAAGAAAGAAACTGCTGATGTGGAAGCTAATTTTTAAGTCATCTCGTGGGCTCAGGGACATACAGTCTGTCGCTATGTCCTCGTACACACATGGTCTTTCCAGGTCAGTGCTTGTGTCTTGTGTTCTCGTGCACTAGCACCCCAAAATGCAATGATATTAGAAACTCAGCAAGTCAAAAGGACTGCCTTATGTGCCTAGCAGAAGTCGCAATCCGTCTCTACCAGAATCTCTGCAGTCCTGTTGAAGCAGACACCAAAACAAAGAAGTGCTGAATGAATCTGTGGGACACTAGTTTATTATCATAGTTCCTTCCACCAAGGAGGCAACGTTTTTGACAGTCTTGGTTTGCCTGTCTGTCAGTGTTAACATAACTTCAGATGAAAGTTTCCGGAAATGTGCGAAATAGGACAAGGAACTAATGATAAGGATCACAGTCTGGATCCATGAAGTTTTCTAAAGAGAGTTTTATTGTTATATTGTCTTATTATTATTTTCAGTATTTCTGCCAGAATGGCACAATGGTATTAGATGTTACTCAGATCCAGCAACGCAAAAGTATTGAAAATAGGTTTCGCCTTTTGTTATTGTTATATAGTCATATTTTGTTGTCTGCCACTGCCAGTCATCAAATTCACCAGATCGATCGAGCACACATTTGTGTGTCATGAAACATTTTACCAGAACTCGCTTAATATTGACATATTTATATTAAGTTCACATTAAGTGAGTGTTGTTCTTCTTGTATTCATTGCAGTGGCTGCAGGAATGTTACCGGGCTTTCCACCGGGTCTCTTTCCTTTCTGGGGTCCCTTCCCAGGAGTCCTGCCCCCTCCTCCACCTGTAGGAGCTCCAGCTGACACAAACCGTCGCAGCACTGATGCTTCACAGGCAGCAGGTCAGTGCTTTTGGGAGCACGTTTTTTTTTTTTTTTTTTTTTTTTTTTTATCCTCTCATAGGGTCTCATGTGCATGTCTCCCCCCCAGGTACCAGTCAGTCGTCCTCATCAACTGCAGATCCGGCTGCAGCATCCGCCTCAGGGTCCGCTCAGCCAGGGTTCCCTTTCTCTTTCCCACCACCTTCCTTCCCCAACACGCCCTGGCTGCCCATGCCGCCACCCCCTCCCTTTGGTGAGTTCCATAACTCTCCACAGTATTATGGCTACAGCAGAAGTTGCTTTTTAGACTGACAGTGTATATTTATCCTGTATGATAATTGGGCTTGGAAATGAGGAGTATTGCACTGTACCATACTTCGGTTTTAGATCATAAAGATTATGATTTACTGCTCTGTCTTTGACTTCAGTGCATTTGTATGAATCAAATCTTGTGTATGTCTATGTGGACAATATGTTTGTGATGGTTTATGAGGATTAATGAAACTGAGGTCTCGTTTTTAAAGCGCGAGTGTCACCTACTGAGTCCCGATGATGAGGACACTGTTTTAGTGACACCATGTCAGCCCTTCAGTAATACTCATTTGTCAAACCAAGTTATCATCCAGGCTTCTGCCTCCACGGGTACTAACCTCTCCTCTTCCTCTCTTTTCCAGTGTCATCAATGCCTCCTCCTCCTCCCTCTCTTGCTCGCTTGTCTGATGAGGAGCTGACCGAGATGGAGGCAGAGGGCCGCAGGGGCCTGGAAGCCAGACTTCAGTGTCTTCAAAACATTCACACCTTGCTGGACGCAGCAATGCTCAACATCCACCACTATCTGAGTACCGTGGCCACACTTGCGTCAGTTCCTCTTTTGACTTAAAGTTTGAAGGCTTTGAGTTTGATGCTTATTGTTGCCCGAGTGAATTTGAATGAATGTAGTTTCATTCTCATAGCTGTTTTCTGCAGTTCAAGCATAAAGCGCTACACGTTTTAGTACAACTCTTTTGCTGTAATTGATCCTATGTGCCGATTGTATTTCACCATAACTAATGTTTTTGTGGGCCATTGTATTGCCATATTTCACACTCGGATTTTAATTTCCAATCTCACGTTAGAGTTCATTTAACTGCCTTTGTTTCTGTGGTGATTATTTAGTAACCTGCCAACACATGTTCACTCTCCAGGCCCACGAGGACCGACTCAGGTGCAGGAGAAGTAAGCCAGTCAACACAGTCTTCTTCCGCTGGTGCTGACTTTGTGGGCCAGAATCCGAATATTGAATTTCCAGTCTGTAAGTTACTGACAGTGGTTGCTGTGAATATTGGCTTGGGTGATGACTCTCAAGGGCTTACATGGAACTACACGCAGATTGTGAATGAAAACTTGTGAAACTTGACTGCATAAGATGGGATACAAAAAACTGCTGTTGTTGGCAAAATTGTAACATTAGACTGCATTTGACTGTTTATTCTGTTTCTTCTGTTCACCTGTAGCAGATGCTGCAGCAGGTGTGGTTCATCCTGCCGACTCCACCTCCACTTCCTCAGAGGCAGAAAGACGAGAGCTGCAGGAAGACCGTGTTGAAGAAGGAGAGGACGACGGAGAGCCCAATGCCGCAGAACTACGGCGGCGGCGTCTTCGCAAGCTGGAGACTGGAGCGTCGTCTTCCTTTTCTCCTGACAATTGATCCTTGAGTTTGGACATATCACTGTGGCCCTTTAGGAACACTGGACATGGATGATAGGTTGTTGGACATCGCCTTTCCAATAGTGGCTCACTGTGAGTCACTGTATTCAATCCGCTAGTCAGACTGCAATAGCATGTAGTTGTGTGATCAATACTGTTTCCCAAGAGCAACTCCGGGATGGTTGGGTGAAAGCCACTTCTGTTGGATACAAGGAAGCTGTGTGGCGTTTTTCAATAGTTTGTTTTCATTTAGTTATGTCATACGGCTCAAGGACAACCAAAATCAAATCGAGGGAGACAGTCTTTCTTTACTCTTTATCACTTCTGTTTCTAAATGTTCAGAGCGGGTGTTGTAACCTACTGATTGTGTATATACTGTATAAAGAGTTTTAATAGGATGATCTGTACATACCGCAGAATAAACTGTTTGCCGAGGGATTGTTATTGTTGTCAATGTAACAGTTATGCCAGGATTTCTAAAATCAACTGAGTCAATATCGTTCTTGTATGTATGAATGTATTTAACAAGTGGCATGAAGGAAGGCTCTGCTTCTGCTTTAGTGGACATCCACTCCGGTGATCCACAACACTGAGGCCATGAAGAAGACAGGCGCACAATGTGTTGAATTAAAGATAGTGATCGGCTGATGAGGCTTCATGAAACTGTCCTGATTTTCTGAGCTCAGTTGGTGGCACTCAAAAAAAAAGTTCAAATCCCAACGATTTGACAGCAGAGAGTGTTCTGTGACGACTCTGTTTCATGAAGCTTCATTAGCCCAACACTAGTAGAAGAGGAAGAAACTGAGAAGAGTTATTATTCCTCTACATACGACAAAACTAATAACTCACTTTAGAACATCCTCTGCCCAGTACTGAGGTCAGCAGTGTTCCGACATGAAAAAGGCAAACCATGCCTGTTGAACAAACTGATTCATTCATATAGTGTCAAATCCATATTTTAGGAGAAAGATGGCGTACTTGAAGATGAGACCGAGTCTTCTGTCTTAGGTTTGGTAGGTGAATTTCAGTTCGATAGGATCCACCCATATATTTATTAAAACGTCACCTGCGATGAGGTCTCGTCTATCTGGATTTAGGACCAGGCCCAGGGTCTTGGAGAGTATGCTGTTCGAAAGGAAAACTGTGGATTGTGACATGTCTTTCAGACGCAAATTCCACACACAAAGTAAGATTAATTCTAACCAAAGAATCTTAATCATACATCCAAGTTCAAGTTCAACACATTTACTTCTTGTTGCCATTGAGTTTTTAATGGAGAACAAAAGTAATATTCAAAGACTTATTCATTTTCAATGACAAGTGGAATGTGCTATGGTTAATCACAGCAAACACAAAAAATAAATATATTTTAATATATAATATAATAAAAATAAAATATTCAACCGAATACTTCTCACTCAATGTGGGTAGCCAAGTCTGTCAGAAGACCTATGGAAATGTGTACACATTATTCACTGTCATGTTACATTTGACTTCTTAATGGGCCACTTTGTTTTTGCATTCGCAATAATAATAATAATAACGCTGTCCCTCCCTTGGCGCATATTAAAATGTATTTAGAAGATATGAATGCTTCTACCTAACCTACGATTTCAGACGAGCCCCGGTGGTAATGAAGTGTAATAATGTTTATTAAATTAAGTGGTTATAAACGATGGAAATGAACGATAACTTTCTTTTAAACTACATTTCCAACTAGTTAACTTACCATGTCCAATGGAGAGGACCGTCGCTGTAACAGTTGGTGAGGAGCGGCTGAGCAACAAGCGGTACAGTAGCTGTCCCGGATCCCGTAATGACAGGAGGCTTCCTCTGGGCGGGGCTACCGGGGGATTTCCGACGACGACAAGTGACTTGCGGAGCAAACAGCACCATTCTCAAGTCAGTAGATTGCGTCCTTGGTGTGGTTGAAAGCGAAATATTATAGATCTTCGTGCTCTTTCGTGGACTCTGAAAATGTGGACACTGCCTCGTATATGTTCCTCAGCCTACAACGAGCCAAGACTACTTAAAGCACATGATTTGGACCTGACTCTCAGAGGGATGAGTTCACATCAGTGAATTAGCATTACTCCATATCAATACATTCTGTTGGTGAGTCAGTAAGATGGAATCATTTCATGAGCATCTTGTAATGGAGACAACAGTAGAAAAGCGAAAGCAGATGAGTTGGACAGTCGTCTTTAATGACGCACAACAACAACAGGGAAGTGAATAAAAGAACATTTTATCAGCTTTTCTCTTGTGACATCTGCCTCGCGAGCAGCTGTTTGCACACACTGATAACAGGCCAGGTCAGTGACTGGTGGAGCAACGACCAAAAAACATATTTAATAAGTTAAACGTCAAAACTGTTCTCTCAAGCAATATCCATAGCTATGAGGTGGAAGTGTGTGATCAGAGGGCAGCTGTTGGTGTGGAATCATGTTATCACAAAGAGCACCACAAATGCCACAATTATAAAAAGAGAAATTTAAAACAAGAAAATCAAAAGGTGCTGCTCATTGAAAGCTACAGATATTAAGTCATGAATTCCCAGTGATGTCCTCTTCCAAAAGTTTGGTCCCTTTCAGCTTTGGAGGTTTCTGGTGAAAGTGCAAAAGAATCTGGACAGGACCACTGTGCAAAAACCAGTCAGGACAAAGATGTCCGTCATCCAGGACACAAGCCCACAGGTCAGTATTGGGGAGTGGAGTAGAGGGAGTGGTGCTGGTGGTGAACAGGCGATCGGCTACTTGCAAAAAGGAGAGGAGCCGTCTCTGATCCATACCAGCTGCAACAGGAGAAGGACACAGTGGTCAAACACAGTTGACGGCAGTTTAAGAGCCAGTCATGTCAGAAAATTACTTTAAATTTCATTTTGCATGTGGATCAGTGCAATCCTTTCCATCCCCTGTGAACTTCATCTTAAACTGAACCAGACAGGAGATCTTCTAATCTGTCTGAACACGCTTCTGATCTATTCATCCATCTTCAAGCAGACGTGAGTTGTTATGACCAGCCTGAATATCAAGTCACGCCTACACTTGGCATGTACTGTGTATTGTTGCACTCAAATATGGAACTTGTATTCAAGCAGTGTGGAGAAATCCAACATTACACTTGGATCATTTGATATCACAAATCAGTGAAGAGCTCATACATACTTTACTTCAGACAGTTATGCACACACAGTGATACCTTAAGTGCGGGTGAGACATGTGACCCCTTGGAATTACAATGTCCTCCTGACTGCCTTGAGGGTCATCAAAAAAATAGGGACGAGGGAGGGCTCTGCTACTGCCGTTGACATGGCCGCCCTGAAAGCATGACTGACAATGAATGCACAACACAACACCCTTCAGACTAGTGATGGGTAGCTGAGATATCAAACAGAATTGCAGGGTTTATGAAACAGTGCCCTGATTTTCAGAGGTTCAGAAATGATGTGAGGTTTCATTGAATTACTTGTTCAAGTCCAAACATGTCTGAAATCCTCTGTAAAGCATGGCCATGTTTCATGAAACCTCACCATCCCACCACTACCACAGACTGCAAAATGCACCTCTTGTTGAGGTTGCCGGACTCTGAAGATGAGGATGAGCAAACTGGTCGGCAGGAGCTCCCAGATAAAGAGGATCGCTCCAAAGACAAGGAAGCCACAGTCCCCAAGGTCATTGTGCAGGTCAGCCTGAGAACAAAAACATTTAGTACCACTGACCACTGTTCCTCGTGTGTATTTGTTGGTATTATCTCAATGACTTCTCCATCAGTTATTTCCCAACATGGTTTGCTACATCAAGTCAGCCTCCTTTACCGAGATTGCCTCTTAATGCATGTACAGTTATCCTAATTTATCACATCCATGAAAATCACTGGTCGTCTTCCTCTTCTTTTTTGGTACCTCCATCGAAATTCTTTGTCCTTGTTCCTCCTACATATGTGAGCATCAGATTTTTTTTTTTTGTCTCAGCAGACTGAGTCTTCCAAATAAAACATGAATTAAAAAAAAAAAAACTTAGGAGAAGAGACCAATGGCACTGACATAACACAGCCCTTAAGATGTCAGTGAAAAACTTTTGCAGGCTTTTTCAAAAGGGGAGTGAACAACTGACTGGATATTACGCAGGGGAAGCATTACCTGATCCGAGACGTTGTACCAGTTGAAGTTGAAGGCCTCCACGTGGTTGTTCAGGGACATGAACAGCACAGTCAGATTGTAGCAAGCTCGGCTGGTGAACAACAGAATCACAGCGGCTCCAAGTGCTGCAGTGCGCCACACTGTGGTCCCCTGCTCCGGCAGGAAAACCCTGTTAGAGTCATCTGGGTTTTAATACAGAACTGCTCCAAGTACAGTACCTTGCTGGTCAGGTAAAGACTCATGGTGCGAGAGTGTCGAGTCAGCAGCAACAACAATGAGGCCAACAGCACAGCGTCCAGGATGAAGAGCAAGTCATTGACCAGGACTCTGATCAGAACTAGGTTCCAGGTCTGGTCTCCTGAGCCTCTTCGATCTTGCTCGCCAAGAATAGCGCACACCACATTAACACTGAGGAAGATGATGCTCATCACACCATATATTCCCCGAGCCAGCCACCTGAAACGGAGTCCACAGATCACATCATACACACTATTTTGCTTCATCTCACACACACACTTACATGTGCCGCGCTGCTTCTGCACTGCACGTCCCTCTTGCTTTCAGCAGCACCTGCAGCAGACAAATGAGGAAGTTGACAGCACACATCTAAAAAGTGATTTACACATGGTTCAAACATTAGTCATAGAGACTGTCACTTTATGGAATCCACTAGCAACTGCATTGGAGACTAAAACTGGAAACAATAGCAAACAGGTACAGGATAATCATCTGAAATCCATTCAGTTGTTTAGCTTTAGTGAAGGAACTCAGCTTGAACACAAACATGTTCCAGCAGAACCATAGGTTTTCCGATCACAACATGACCCTTCATAGTATGGACTGCAGAACCAAAACTATCTGATCTACAGATGCAGTATGGTAAAAAAGGATTTGTGCACTCAACACATTGCCCACCTCACCTGGGTAAAATACAGGTTAATGAGACTGAACGTGAAGAACTGAAGACAAACTGGGAAGCAGTAGAGCACCCAGTAGGCCGCGACAGGAAGGTGGTTGGCTTCCAGGGAGTTGCGGAAGTAGAAGGAGAAAAGAGTGGTACGCAGGGCCGCCCACAGCAGGCAGAGAAAAAGAAAGACACTCTGATAACTCCATCGCTTGTGTCTGTATATGTAGAGAAGCCAGAGCTGGGCATAAACCACGAGGAAGAGGCCAGAGTACAAGGACGTGTAGAGGATGGTAAAGCCAAGCTGGACGTAGGGAGCTACAGCAGGACGGAGGGGCACAGGGGGAGGCAGAGTGGAGGCATTGGGAGCAAGAGAAGCTTTCAGTGGATCTTCTTCCATTGGTGGCCTGGAAAACTAATCATCACAACAGGGAAACCACTTCTCCTTTTGGATGTATTAGTTCACACGTGACATCTGAGAAGAAGTGAGAGGAAGGTTAGACTTTTCACTGTGCTTTCTGTTTTCACGCAACAATGTGCCGGTTCTGAAGTTGAACAAACAAACGAACTACTTACACGACTCTGTCGATACTTAATGCGATATTCGACAGTGGTCGACCTTTCCTCCGTCTGGATACGTTCAACAATCATTAAGTCTGGTACATTTGATGTTTACTCGCTGGACTCGATATGTGTAAGCGACCAACGCGTTGCTTTCATATGCCTTATTGAGCGTATAGCGTTAACACGAGACTGGGAACAAACGTTCGTTTCAGTATCATTTTCAATATGTTTTCGTTTTAAATAAGTAACAGAGAAGGGGAAACAAGAAGGACTCACCACACTCTCCGCCGGCTGAACTCGATGTCAATCGCTGCAGTTTCCTTGTTGTTGAGATGACGTCACGTGATATAGGCGGAACCTCCGATTTGATTTCAGCGACCAATCAGCGCTTACAGGAAATCGCGGTTACTTCGATTTGATGTTCACACGCACTGATAGGTATCAGGGCACAAATAAACAAGGACCGAAGTCAACGTTTTATCCCAGCGTGTTACACGGGTTGTGATTCAACGGGGTTTATGTACGCTGTAGAGTATACCGCTTATTATTATCGGAGGCCGAGTCAGAGACACTCTTGGTAAACGTGCACTCGCGCGCTGCTTCATCCGTTAATCCGGCGTGGTCTTCAGTACTGTTGAAGATGCCGATGGTTTTAAGAGTCAGGAAATCTATTGCAAGCAACAGCCAGGAGCTCACCGCAGAGGGATGGGACGGAGCACCGCAGAAACAGAATCGCCGTCGAAGGCAGACGGTTGCGACGGACGTGGTAGGTTTGTATTACTCAGCTTTTCCACCTCCTCTTCCTCTGCTGCCAGCCACGTAGCTTGACGCTAACAGTAGCACGCTAACTACCTGAGAGAAGACACAGAGGTATGTTTGTTCGCTAAGTAACTTATTTTAAACTCTGAAAAACAATGTAAGAGTCGGTTACCGGCACTTTTGCATTAAATGCGCCATAGCTTTTTGGAGGAACTGACGAAAGTGCATGTAAATTCGTCTCATTGTTTCCCTTGTCCTTTTGCGTTGCTGCTTGTAGGGGATGTTTTGTCGCCAACTGAATTTGTATTTGTACCATATTAGGTGAAAGAGGAGTCAGACTGCGATTCAGACACGGGAGAAGAAGAGATGGAGAGACATGAGACGTTGCTGCCGGAAGAAAAGGCACAGGTATGACTCAGAGTCATTTCCGATCAGAAGGCAGCGAGTGCAAGTTTTCTCCAGCTGATGGTTATATGTTGAGCTGCTTTCAGCGAACAGTCGTCGATACAGAATGTCTGTGAGACACTGGTCGCCCTTGTAATGCTCCCCAAATCCACAACACACATGCTTTCATCTCATTTTCTTCGTGTTGTATGGTCATATTAAGAACCAAATCAACATTTTTATGGTCGTCTGTTCCACAGGAGTTAAAAGAGTGTAGTGTGGTGCTGGACCGAATGGGTTTCTGTGACAAGGATTCCAAGAGTGAGCTGGATGGGAAGGAGGAGTCTAACATCAGGGTTGGAAAGCCTGTCTCAAGAATCCCAACATTTACAAAACGGTTTCCTGGTTCAACACAAGCCACAGAGATTGGGCTTTCCAGAAAAGGTTTAGTCAGTGATGCAGCAGAGCCTTCTGAGGCCGCAAGCCAAGCAGTGGACGTTGTTGCTGATGTCGGAGAGAAGCAGCTTCCAGCATCGTCAGTCTGTGATACACCCTTGTTTTCCAGCAGCAAAGACCAATATGCAAAGGTGACTTCATCTCAGTCTGAGTTGAAAAAGCTACCTCTGATGACTGCGAGTCCCCGGCCCTCTCTCAGACAAGATCCAGGACTTGAGGCATCTTTGCTGGCCCAAAACAAGCGCAGAGACCTGCAGCTGATGGACCAAACATGTGCTTATAGCAACCCCAGCAACGTCAAGTTAATAAGTATTGACACTGAAACCAAAATCTCTACCACAGGAAGTCTGCTGTCAGAAGCTGCAGGTACTCCTCATACACCAAAACCCTTCCCAGTGGAGTACATTATGGAAGAGGAACCGCCATGGAATGCTGAAATAGCAAACACACTTGAATTACAAGACAGCAGGTCCGCTTCAGATGCTGACGTTGACAGTGATTTGGAAGACAAAGCCACTATAAATTTGAATGAAGAGGAAGTGAAAGACCTAAGGGAACTTCATGTAGACTCCCAGAGACTCAGCGAACCAACTGAGGAAGAAGAACAGATCACAAACCCAATCAGTGCACTGGAAAAGTCATTCAAAAGTAAATCCACCATGTCCGCTCAGGTGAGTCGTTTGTGACTAATTATTTTTAACTTGATGGGTGAAAACAATTGTCCTCTGTGCCAACAAACCTTAGCCTTAGAGTGAAATTGACTTGATTTTGAAAAAATGAAAAAAAAGTCTAAATATTGCCAATTTTATTCTGTATAATCAGAATCTATGAATATGTTTGCCTTGTCTTTTTTCCCGTATTAACTTTCAACTGAAATGCTGACTACTAAAATTGATTTAACTGACCCTTGCATACTTGCATACTTTTTCACATGTATGTATCATACATACATCTTCAGTGAACCACGCTATTCACACACACAAGCTCACACACATTGACTTGTGGGATGGAACCGGAGTACCCGGAGAAAACCCACCCAGGCAATTACATTTTGAATTGTCTGGACTGTCACATCATAAATTTAAATTGCATCAGCAGCACAGTGATGTACAGTAATGGAAGTAATTGATAAGAGGCACAGCATTCAGTCGAGCTTGACATCTTGTCTTTGAAAATGTAGCATGTTACTAAACCTGTTTTGCTGTCTAACATTTCTCGTTCTTCAGCGTTCTAGGTGCTCCAGTTTTGGCCTATTCTTTCTCCTGCCCACGGCTCTTTTGCTCCTTGGGGGGCTTGGTCAGCATGTTTGGTACTATGGTCTTCCCATGTCAGTTGTTCAACTTTGCTCTCAGATGGAGCTGCACTGCCTGGAGGGCTTTGGTCTGGTACAACAACCCTGCAGTGACGATTGTCGGTAATATATTGACTGAGAAAGATGAAAAATATTGGGAGTTTTTGAAACCTATGTTGGGTGAAAACACTAAATTCTGTATACAGGGCGCATCTTGTGGAGAGCATTCCAGAGGGTCTTTATCCCTCTTCCCTCTCACCTTGGCAGAGTATTGGAAACACTTGGCTCCACCTGCTGGACAAAGCTAACCACTCTGTGGACGTTGCCGCTTTTTATCTGACTCTGCGGGATCTACAGTTTTCCAATCCTACTGATGTTCAGGTACAGGTCGCATTATTCACACAAGCAATAAATCATTCTACTGTATGTCCAACACAATGTCTTATACTATAAATATATAAACGGGACTATATATGATGTTGGCATGAGATAAATGAATTATGCATTCACTGATCTGTATAGTATATCTTTATAACTACTGAGCTGTAAAAGGGAAAAAAATATTATTTCAAGCCATGTAAACATGTAATTGTAGTTATCCCCACTGTGAAGCCCAACTCTACTCACCGCCATTCTGTGCGCATTCACAGAGCCGTGTCACTGCTGCCAACTGCAGTGTCTGTAAAAGCGTTCGTAAGGCTTTGTTTGGACCCATTAATATCTCAGTTTAAAGCAATGGTCCAGGGTTCACAGGGTTCATTTCTGTTCCAGATGAGACAGCACGACTCATTCCTGTTTCTCTGATGCTAAATCCACGGAGCTTTTTGTTGAATGCTTTCTGTGTTTTACCCCCACAACAATTTTATTGTTACAAATTTTGATAATTCCAATACTTCTGTTCACTCCCTTCACGGAAAAGTGGTCCCAGATGGCAGGTGGCAGACTGCCTTTCTTCAGATGGGGGTGGCTCTGTTGCTTCATTGAAGGGAAATGTCAGTGTTTTGTTGCTTGAATAGAAAGAAAAATAGTATTATTCACTGTGCCTTTTTTAATTTCAATAACCAGTTAGTGTTGACATACAGGTATTCTCATATTTCCCTCTGATTTATTGTGCACCCTTAGTGTCTTCTTCATTACTCATTCCTTCTCATCTCTTTGTAATTACGTTTCAGGGAAGAAGAGTGTTTGAGCAGTTAAAGCAACTAAAATCCAAAGGTGTGAAACTCCAAATAGCTGTCAACTCTCCACAGACCTCCTCTCAGGACTCACGAGAGCTGGCTGATGCTGGTAAGTATTCGCTCTTTCACAGTCACTGATTCCCAATTTGCATACATGAATATGAGGAGACCATGCACTGTGCTGTCCAGCGCCACAGCCTTTGACTGCTGCAGAGAGTCTGGAGGACTTCGGTTCACGATCGTTGTGTTGAGTGTATTTTTAATATAAGAAGCCCATCCGTACAATTTAGTTAACTATTATGTTGAATTAAACTGATGATGACGTTGGAGACAGACTCCAGTGATACAGAGAACAGACAGACTGCCTAGGAAGTGCTAAGTTTCATCACCCATGTGCTTCATGGAATCCTGCATATTCGTTCACTTTGATTATTGATTTACAATTTTGTCTACAATGTTATAGATTACTTCCAGTAAATAAACATTATTTGTGTTGTCGACTATTAGTCATCTCTTAAGATAATAAATGTTGGACTCCACTGCAAACTTAATTATGCATTATAGTACACTGACTCACTCACTTGCTATCAGGCGCAGTCATCAGAGAGGTGAACCTCAAGGCATTAACTGGAGGTATTGTCCACACAAAGCTGTGGGTGGTGGACCAGAAGCATCTCTACATTGGAAGTGCCAACATGGATTGGCGCTCTTTAAGTCAGGTATGAAGGGAAAAGACCATGTTTGGTATTCTGTCACTGTCCTTGAAGCTGCTGTGTCTTAGCAGGTTGTCTGTTGGTCATTTTCTCTCTGTTGCTGTTTCTCTCAGTTGTCAATCTTCCAAGGCAGTTCTTATGAAGTGTCAGTGGTATAAGGGCATTAAAATTTGCTTGAATAATCCTCCAAATTTTAACTCCTCCAAACTCCAAATAAGACCTGATCAATGTTTGTGTTTGGTGATGTGTCACCTTCAGGTGAAGGAGGTGGGTCTGGCATTGGAGGACTGCAGCTGTCTGGCTCAGGATGCCGGCCGAATCTTTTCTCTCTACTACAGCCTTGGTGTCGCCAACGCCTCCCTCCCACCGTACTGGCCAGCACGCTTCTCTGCTCTTTCAAATTCCCAGAATCCTATGCCACTCAAGTTGAATGGAGTCTCTGCCCAAGTCTATCTATCTGTGAGTCTGACCAACACTCTATATCGTTTGATGTTTGAGACTGTACATCAAGTCAAAGCATGACATAGTTCAGTAGCCGTAGTGTATAACAGTAATCTGTCAAGTAATATACAGTGTTTGTTCTGAGTGTCTGTTGGGGAGGATGAGGAACAGTAATTCCCAATTCAATCTTCTTTTAGTGCTTTCGCTAATTCAGCCTCAGTATGTGTGGTGCTGTATCATAAAGCAAATATTCCCTCGAGGAGACTCCTTGTCACTTTTATTTCAGACTGTGTGAGGGCAGAGGTCCTCCAAGCAGCTCAGTTCCACACAGTATTGTTGTCCTAAATGTAATCCTTCAGTGAGCTCTTTAGTGGTGGGTACACTGTTGTGTTCAAGTGGCATCTGAACTTCTCAGTGTTCAAGCGTCAAGCAGTCTTCCTTAGCAGGGCTAAAATAATGTTTACTGAACAACAACACACAGCTGTTATTGCTATTGACTTTTATAAAGTCATGTTTTGTCAGGTGGGCTAACCAGAGAATATCTGTTGTGTCTCTTGTTCAGACTGCTCCTCCTCAGATTTCAGCTCGTGGGCGCTCAGATGACCTCAACACCATCTTGAATGTCATCAGTGACGCTCAGAATTTTGTTTATATTTCTGTCATGGACTATCTCCCACTGTCAGAGTTGACAAAGCCGATCAGGTAAAGACACAAAACGCAATGCAAGTCCTTCACATCATCCAACTATTTCATGATACCAGCTGTCTGTCAGGTTCTGGCCTGCCATTGACTCTGCGCTGCGTGCTGCTGCCTGCACGGCCCATGTCAAGGTGAAGCTGATGGTGAGCTGCTGGCAGCACTCTCAGGCCTCCATCTTCACCTTCCTGCAGTCTCTGCAGGTGCTCCAAAAGCCGCCACTCTCCTGTGACATCCAAGTGGTGCGTTAGAAATCATGACCAAACAAAAACTTGTTCAAACATGTCAGTTCACTCTTTTCCATTTTCCTTGCAGAAAGTGTTTACTGTGCCCTCAACTGAAGAGCAGAAGAAGATTCCTTTTGCAAGAGTTAATCATGCCAAGTTCATGGTTACAGACAGAGTTCTCTATGTCGGTTAGTTGGACCCGTTTTATTTATTGTGGTGCCTTGATTTCTTCAACCTACAAATGAAACCTCAAATGTCGCTACACTATTGAAAATGGTTGCAAACAATTGCAAATGATTGTTGTGAATGTGTACTTTCAAATCTCCCCTCAATACAATGTGCTGGGTAGTAAAGCCTGCCATGCAGACCATTCAGATGTGCCTTAGTTGCTGGATATGCACATGTACATTTGTCACTCTCTCATTGAATATTTGTTCTGTTGTGACTTAACCTTATCATTCACATTATCAAGAACTGAAATCATTTCTTACTGTTTGTGCTCTTGCCATTGTCTCCTCTTGGTCACTGATGACCAACTGTTACTGTACAGAGTCCGAATGTGCTATGGATATTTGAATATTCTAGCAACCCTAGCATAGTATTAGCATTTTTTCTCTCATTTCATTTATTTATTTGTTTTTGTTTGTATTTTGTAATTTGTAGAGTCTGTTTATACGTATTCAGTGCAGCATGTATTCAGCAGCTAATATAGTGCACATGACTTTAGCTGCTCAGGTAAATGTAAAGTTTATTTTATAACTTGTCCAAAAAAAAAGAATATGTGCGGGGAGCTGTTTTACACCAAACTCTTAAGTTTTCCAGTTTTTGCAAAGTCTTACAGTATGGTAATGTATGTTGCAGTTTAAGTTAGAAAATACATTTTAAAAAAACTTTTAAATAATATGATTTCCCTAGGTTAATAGTGGAATGATAGCTAGTCAATGCTTGCTGAGGTTATGATACATGCTCTATGGCAAAGCCTCCAAAGTCAACTACAATTGTGGGAAGCAGCACTTGTAATACTATTGACTATTAGGGGGCAATTATCAGGTTTGTAAAAGTATTATTGGATAAAAATCTAACCAAACCATTTTTTGTCTTCTCAGGCACATCCAACTGGTCTGAGAACTATTTCACACAGACTGCTGGAGTGGGTCTGGTGGTCAATCAGACTGGTTCCACAGTTCGAAGTGACCAGACGACTCTGCAGAACCAAGCAGAAGAGCTCTTCCTCCGGGACTGGACATCACAGTACGCCAAGTCCCTCAGCGTAGAAGACATGCATGTCTGCCCTCTTGTCAAGCACTGAAGGTTTCCATTTAAGCAGCACTTACGCTCTGTATTGACAAGGACAACTGTTTTTATGCACCCGAAATGTCTAACTCAGCTGCTTCTCTTGATGACTGCTGCGGCCACTCTCTGTATATGTATATGATGTAATTTGGCCATGCCTTGAACCATTCAACTATTCTCCTGTTGCTACAGTTTTTGAATAATCTGATGCTGGAAATAAAATCATACCAAAAAGACATGCGCATCTACAATGACTTGTGGACATTTTCAACCTTTCCAGTCTGGGATGTTTAACCACACCTGTTTGTTTCCTGGTGTGCATTTCCACTCTGGGTTCCTTATGTTAGGCTAGAGATATAAGATCATACAAGCACACATGCATCACAACACCCTCCTTGTCTTTGTATAGATACAAAAATACAGATTTGTAGTTTTCCACTGTACTATTCATCATAGTGTGTGCTTTTTATATATCCTAAAATCCTTTCCTTTAAATATTAGTGAAGTGTTTAGTTAGCGTTTGATTTTGCCCTCCAGTGGACATCATTATTGGCAGCATGATGACGACTATCTTGTCTTTTATATTCTTACAAATCAAATGTAGTGCAACGGTGACTGAGGCAGGTCGAGAATGTAAGCCTGAGTGTCTTAGGATACACGATCTTTGTTGGTGAACTAGAACGAGCGGGAGTGAGCCAGCGTATTGTCCATGCACGATCTTTTTGACGGTAGCAACATGGACGCTAAGCGCGAAGCTCAACCTGACGAGTCTCCCACCGAGACCGTGAAGCGGACCAAAACTGAGACTGAAAATGGAGATAAAGCTGATCGGAGTGATGTGCATGTTCTATCCGGTTTTCAAATGACGGCTGTGTTGAGTGAATCCGCCCGAGAAAAGAACATCTTTCTTCAAGGAAAGGTGCTTCACGACTGACGGCTAGCGTGGCTAAATGTTCCCTACTTTACGTTTGTGACTCGTGTTTTTGCAAAAGTGCTGCAAACATCCAGCAAATACGTTATAGAATTAAGGTTCATTGAAATGGATGGGTAATATCAAATGTCTTTTGTCCATGCGTGATCACATAGATCGCTTACGTATACTGTATTAGGAAACTAATAAAGAGCTGTTCCTCCTCCAGCTAAATGACGAGACGGCCGTGGTCATCTTGGGTAAGACGCCCATTGAGCAAGGCACCTTGCCTGACATCTTCGCGGAGTCGACTCTGCAGCTGAAGATGAAGAACGACATCTACAGCGAGTACCGCCTCCAGCCTCCCGCTCAGCTCAATGGTACATTTGTTGACTGGTTCAGCCACGGATGGTGTCATAAGTGTGTGTTTTTGTGCTTGCAGAGATGAAGGTGACTATAGTCCATCCTGCCACCAAAGAGCATGTCAACAAGTATACGCGCCAGGACCGAGTGCTGGTAGAGGAGACTGGAGAAGACTACCAGTCCATCACCCTGCCATTCATCCATGCACAGAGTTTTAGTCTGAAGGTACATTCATGGCTCTGTCTGCTGCTCACTGTTCTTGACCCTCCACTGCTGATGAATGAACTGAGCTTTGTGTTTGCGTGTCTGACAGTGGGTGTACAACATTCTAGAGAAGAAGGCAGAGAAAGACCGGATAGTGTTCGAAGATCCAGATGAGAAAGTTGGATTCATCCTTCTCCCTGATTTAAAATGGGACCAGAAGCAGGTATGGCCAGTGTCAGCTCTTTATTGATGCTTTGCTTTCTGGTTGAGGTTAAAATCCTCTGCTTTTGTGAGTCATTGGCAGTCTATATTTGTGGTTATGGACTGCTGAATAAAAATTTGGAAGTGAACTTAATATTTAGCCAGCTGTTTCATTCCAAATCCACCTCCTGAGACTGAACTTGAACTTCATCTCAGACTGCCAGCTACTGCAGTCCTGGAACTGCCTGCCAGACAGGACTGCCCTTTTCTTACTGCATGGAAATTGACGGGTTAGTGGATCAAACCAGCTAACTTATTGTTGTTTGAAAGGGTGAAACGTCACTAACGGAGCCTGTGCAGTCTCCCCGACTAAAATGAGCTCATGCTTTTAATATGCGTGTACTTGTAGGTGGTCACCTGGCAAGGTGGCACATATTCACAACAGGATTAGACGAATCAAAACAGACTTGTCTGCCTGATGTCGCAGATTGTTGTGAACTCTTCCAGTGGTTCTCCCTCATACATCAGCACTCTGAGGAACTAGAGTGAGAAATGTGGCAAACAATATCGAGTGGACACACCATTTCCAGAGCTGAAGAAGTTCATGATTGGCAGAATACAGAATCGCCTTCTCAGTAAAATGTAGCTGCGCCCAGCTGTTTAAGAGCTGACATGTTGGTGTTGCTCTACCCTGAGACCCAGTGAAAGACCAGACCTATGTTTCAGACAGAGGACTTGTACCTGATTGCCATCGCTCAGCAGAGGAACATCAAGAGCCTGAGAGACCTTAGGTCCGAGCACCTGCCGCTGCTGGAGAACATCCTCCAGAGGGGGAAGGTAAAACCTACTGCCAATTGTTAAGAACCACTGACGGTAGTGATGTGACCTTCAACATGTGTCTGTCCAAGGATGCCATCCAGCAGCGGTACAGGCTACCTGCCAGCAAGCTGAGGGTTTACCTTCACTACCAGCCATCCTACTACCATCTCCATGTGCACTTCACCAATCTAAATTACGAGGCTCCTGGCTGTGACGTGGAGAGAGCTCACCTGCTCACAGATGTCATCCAAAACCTGCAGTCTGACCGGGACTACTACATCAAAAGGACTCTTCACTTCCCTTTACGGACTGACAACAAACTGGTCAGTCTGTTTGAGGAGGCAGGCAGACTGTAGGCCACTGCAAGGACACTTTAAATCATAAAGTGTTGTCTGTTCACCTGCATCTGTGCTTTTTCCATCCAGATCAATAAACATTTATCTTAGCTATTTGACACATGAGAGTAATGGAACATGGTGTGAACTGTATGTGGTTTCAGTGACATTGGCGTTTTTGTTCCCTTTAGTTCTCATGAGGTCATGAGGTACATGTCTAATTTGAACCTATTACCTAATTCCACGTAGCAAATCCGGTAAGAGGATACCGTTTTTATTAGACGTTCTTTGAGAGCGCGGTTGTATTATCAGTTATTACCACTAGATGGCGGTGTTGCACACATCTCTAAACATGAACACCCTCCTGAAGTTCGTTGTTCATTTTCACTGAAGCGCGATGCAACTAATGCTATCAAGACCGCACTCACTGTTCTTAATCTTCTTATTGACGGCCCTTGCCAAAGTACCCCCACACCCCACTCAACATTTACATTCATATTCCTGAACTTAAACCTTAAAAAAACCACTGCTTTTGTTGATGCGACATAACGACTATAAGTTCTGTCGCACTACTTTAAGTCCCGCAACGGTGCATTTGCTGCGTTCGACAGTGGTCAGGATAGTTGATCTACATTTCGGTTGCTGTGAATATTTGTTAAAAAGACAGTGCATCCTTTACTATTTATGTTCCCACGCATGTTTTTCCGTGGTTTCAACAACAACTCTCAGCAATACAAATACTGTTTTGAAAGCAACTGCTGTCACATTTACATCTAACAGGACCACAAAGAAATCTGCGGTTTTACAGGCAGAGTGGACTTTATCACGGTTCTTATTCACATTCTTAATTAATGTATGTCTCATTTTCTCGTCAAGATATGCGAACTTCACGCGATAACATGATATTGTTGACCACTTCGGTCGATCTAGGTTTTCCGAGGCGCCAGTGAAGGCATCAGCAGCAGCAACACGGAGACGAATAATCCAATCATCAGTTCTTCAGCAGCTCTCATGTCGTGGCTCCGCTCTCTGAGGGATGGTTTTACTCTGAGACCGTTCGAGATCCACGGGGCTGGGTGAGTGCCTCTGCTGCTGATTTGACTGCCACACTCACCGCAACTTTTACGGGAGTTTAACGCCAAACTACGAGACAATTTCCGATCACTGATCGATATCAGTACGTGCTAGACGCGGCGTTATGGTGAGTCGGAAAATCCTCGTCGTGAAAGCTGTATTTCTATTCTAGTCCCAATCCAGATCGCGATGAAACATTCACTTTGGCGGCTGGGTAGCAACGAGGCTCCAGAGATAATGACTTAGATAAATTCCCCAGAACTTGTGGCTGTACGTCACTCTACAGGTCACAAGTGTAAATCTTCGATTTACATTCTGTGTACCATGACTATGTCTGTGTGAGGGGGAGAGTGAAGCATAGTCGGGATTAAGAAGTTCTCTTCCGCAGCTCAATACCATGCTGTTTTTGAGTGGCAGTCCAAGGCACATCCGAACTCGGAGAAATCTGAACGCTCTAGTCTAAATGGAATTCGTGGATTTCAACATCAGTTGCAGCTTTGCGATTGGCTTGACGGGGATGAAGTTTTTCCGTTGGAGCGCGTTTGTACCGGTGTCTGCGTGTACAGTGCATCGATTTTACGGTTGCACAACCACTGTATCAGTTCAAGATTTAAGAGAGCTAATGCTTATTTGTTCTCGTGTCATATCCAAGATTCGTGTGTCAGAAAAAAATCGAATCATCAGTGCTTGAACTGAACACTTCAAATCACTTGATTTCCACGTGTCAAGTCACGTTAGTTCATTCCTAAGCAATAAGCAGTCATCTGACTATATTTGCAGTTATCCACTCACGCCATCTCACGCAGCAAAGACCGAAGTGATGATATCATGATGACAACATCCTGTATAACTTTTCTCCACATCCCCCATCGACTTATTTAAGGTGTTTGTAAACAGAAGAACTCCAAAACAGACCAAATATTCCACTGAAACCTTCACGCTTCTTAGGCGTCCATCATTTGGCTGATCAGTACAAAGATTTTCTCTAGGGCTTTAAGGTTTTCTTCTCATTCATTCTGCCTGCCTGTCTCCTGTGTGTCTTAAAGGAGCTTGGTGACGTCACTGCCCCCTGCTGTCCGTCATGAATTAGATTAGCGCCATTCTTCCTTCCCACTTGGGACATTCATGTTGCAACATACATGTAGGGTAGTGATACTGGGTTAGAAAATCACTTTGTGGTTGAAAATAAGTGCCTTGGCGGAGGTGTGTGCTGTACCAGTGCCTTTTTTGTCTTGGAGCTTGTGTTATTTGGTCTCAACGTGTTATTTGCCTGGCTTGTCTATTAAATCCCAGTACTTTTCCTGCAGTTACTTGTTTACTTCAGTTATGGTTTAATGGCTTGTGTATGTCAACAGTGTACAAGTAGGGAAGTTGTCATGACATGTGTGTTGAAAAAAAACTGTGTGAACTCTGCGACTGATTTGTTTGGAATGGAGGCTTAATTCCTGCATAGATGGCTGCCAGCAGTCACGGGACAGACGCATTGTCGGACAACAACAGGTACTTGGGAGGAAATCAGAGTGCATCAGGGACACACATTCAGACGAAGCTTCAAGTGCCTGACCAGGACAGGATGTAAATTCATAGTCAGATGTTGAGCCATCTCTCTATCTAGAAATAGGGAGAGAAGTTCCCTCCTTCTCTCTCTCCCCCCCCACACTACCCTTTTGTCTCCCCCCCTCAGTCACACACACACTCCACCCAGAGCAGAGTATGATTACAGGGTTATTTACATTACAACATTGAGCTGAGGGAAAAGAGGGTGAGAGCTGAGAGAGAGGGTGAAGATGGTTTCCAGATGTGAGGTGGAATTCAGTGCGCTGACTCCACCTCCTCTGAGAACTTTGTCAATCTGTGTGTGTTTAACATGAAGAGAAAGCCTCAAATTTAGGGCAGAAATAACTGGAGAGGAGGAGAACGGATGCCAGGGGTTCAGCGCCTACTGATACTTTTAAGAATATGAATGGATCATGAATCGTTTTGACTGTCATTCAACTGCGTTGTCCACCACTTGCCTACTTCAGAATGATTCTGAACATGCAACTCTCAGCCATTACTCCTCATTCTTGCTCATCTTTCATTAGTTATGCGTCAGTGGGCCTGAAGTGCTGCATCTGGGTTTCCACATTACCATCTTGGAACTCTACTCTCAGCTTTGCAGTGATGTGAACTCTTGGTAGTTGTAGTAATCCTGGTCAGGTCAATCTAGACTTCATCACTTCCTGCTGGAATGCCACTTAGATGGGCTGTGGTCACTCGTCGTCCCTAGGCTGACAGTGTGTAATGTGTGCTGCTTGTTTTGGAGCTCCTCAGAGGGGCGGAGCCTGACGGATGTTTGGGTGAGCGGAGTCTGAGAGGTGAAGGTGAGGAAAGTGTGTGTGTGACTGGAGTTGTTCAGCGGCTTCTTAAAACAGCCAACTAAAACAGTAACCGGCAATATCGCATGTTAAACAATATTAGGATGTAGAGTGAGCACATTAAGATGACCCCTTTGTCTATTTTGCACACATTCACATGATCAGGACACAGAAGAGACTTTTCTAATGTTCTGGAGCCATCCATGCTACGTCCTGCTGTTCCTGGTTGTAAACATCCACAACTCTTGACGTCTTGAGTGGATGTTCAGCATCAGACCCAGTGATGATTTGTGTTGTCCTTAAATTTACATTTTATTTTCCAAAACCAGCAATATCTTATTTATATTGAAGCAGGGATAATTATCTTTGCCTCCTTTTATTAACAATAATAATGACAACCGTGACATGAAATGTTCGTACTCGTACATCGCAATAACACAAATACCCCCTCATATAACTCGTATTACTTCGACGCGTGCATGAGAGGTTGGCTACTCTGACTCAGACATGCATCTGCAATTTAACCCCAAAATAAAACAGAACCGTCTGTGACGTTATGAAAACAGCAAGCTTCTACTCCACCCCTCTGTACGTGATGAATGTAATCTCATCACAAACCTAACTGTTACAACAGTCAAAAGAAAATGGGCCATATGGCTTGATCACTTGATCCATGATGCGTTACTCTGGATGTCTCACCTGGATTATGAACCACAAAGAATTTTCAGTGTCTATGATGGTGCACGTCTCAGTTTAAACTGTGGCCCACAATGTGCTTTCCATTGTTCGGCTGCCAAATCCTACTTGGCTTGACCTGGTTTCATGTAAGAGGCACCAACGCACATATGTTTCACGTTTCTACCCGTTAATCCTGCAATTCAGTCTCAGAGAATACTCAAACCACTGTCGTCTTTGAGAAGGGCCCTCCATGGAGGACTAATTCATGAAGCAAATATCCAACGTCTGTTGAAGACTAAAAGAAGGAAACTGGCTGAATTTTGTTGTCATGAGTTACACAGCTGTGGTTGGTATGAAAGGGAAGTCCCTCCGCGATGGGAATGTTTTAGTGGCTTCAAGTTAATAATGTGTACTGTGTTAGGAGGTCTGGAGCCTCAAAGAAGTACATGACGGGTTGTGCAGTACATGTATGCAGACAGTGATGGTGGGAGTCAAGGTGAGAGGAGGAGTCCATCAGGGACCACCTCTGGGCCCATTCTTGTAATTGTGACGCTATTGTTTTTCTCGTCAGCCATTTTTTTTCAGTACGCTACTCCAGAGCTTTCGTCGTAGAGATGCCATTCTAAAGCCTAAACATGCGGCTTGACCAGGAATCGCCTGCTATCACGTTTCTCAGGCCTAGGTCCCAGAATTCCCAAGATATTCCAGGTTTTGTGGACAAAATTTTCCATTGAAAATGAATGGGAAGACCAGTCAACACTTTAGAAATCTGCTTCTACTTCAAGTTCTACAAGTTCCCCCCCCAAACTTTGGCCAAGAAACTCCACTTCATCAACATCACAAAAAACATCCAAGCCAAGTCATTTCGTTTGTTCACAAATCAGCAACGATTTGACAAAAAAAAACCCCCAAAAGCTAGAGTGTGCAATCAGGCTGGTTAGAGTGGAGCATCCATCAATCCTCGTCGGGGCAGCTACTTCAGTTGGCCATGCCAAACGCCCTTCTACCAGGCAACATCTACCAGCTCTGACTGAGGGTTCTCGAGACGCTCCCAGGCCAGTGTAGAGATATAATCCCTCCACCTGTTCCTGGGTCCACTGCTCGGTCTTCTCTCAGCTGGCAGTGCCTGAGACACCTCCAAAGGGTGGCATCCAAGGGGCATCCTCAGGGATGCCTGAACCACCTCAACTGACTCCTCTCAACGTGAAGAAGCAGCAGCTCTACTCCGAGTCCCTCCCGAGTGACAGAACTTCTTACCCTATCTCTAAGGGATACACTCGCCACTCCTCGGAGAAAACTAATTTCAGCCGCTTGTATCCGGGATCTCATTCTTTCGGTCATGACTCACAGCTCATGACCATAGGTGAGGGTCGGGATGAAGATTGATAGGTAAATAGAGAGCTTTGCCTTTTGGCTCAGCTCTCTCTTACACACAACAGTGTGGTAGAGCGACTGGAATACCGCCCCTTCAGCGCCAATTCGCCGACCAATCGCCAAGTCCCTTCCCCCCCCACTCCAGAACAATACCCCAACAAACATTTCCATGGGCAGGGACTCATTCCTTACCCAGAAAGAGCATTCCATCCTTTCCAGATGAGAACCATGGCCTCTGACTTAGAATTGCTGAACCTCATCCCAGCCGCTTCACACTCACATGCAAACCTATCCAGCGAGAGTTGAAGGTTGCGTCGCGATAAAGCCATGAGAACCAAATCATCAGCAAATAGCAGTGACTGGATCCTCAGGCCACTCAGACGTCAAGTGGGCTGCTCACTGTGAAGTAAACTTTTAATCGGCATGAATTCTCAGTTACAACAGACCCAATATAATAGATATATAGATATAAACAAGAGACATGTGCATGCACATGTCTCTTGTGCATGTATTTTTAAAATTCATACATTTTAAAATCGGAATATCAAGTGGCGTGGATAGAATGTGTGCTATCTTCTATATTTTTTAATATATATTTTTTTTTACGTACCTCATGTCTCCAATAACATCACCCCAGTCTGTGTTATGTGAGCGACGCTGCAGACTGGACAGTCTCATCTTCACTCCACTGAATGAAACAGACTCCACAATGATCAACAATGAATAATAGGTGAAACACATGCCATACGTTTAGTTTAGGGAATGACAAAGTGAAACGTGGAACTAGGTCATGTTAAATCGTGTTGATCGTGGATCTGATGACATTCTTAGGACCACGGCTCACATCGGCATTGAAGGTGCTCTGAGGTGGGGGGGCGGCGGCTTGGACCACGTGCGGCCAGGTTTATTGTTTATGTTCCAAAGTTAAACTCATGTCACAGTCTTTGAACAATATTTTTATATTTTGTTGGAATAGCACCTAACTTTTTCTTCTCATTTCCTGTATAAACAATCATCTGAATAGCAACTTGACCAAAATCGCAGCCAGTTCGTGGCTCATTCTATAAAGAGCCGCATAAAAGTGGGCAAAGAGCCGCATGCGGCTCGGAAGCCTCAGGTTGGCCAGGCCTGCACTGACATCTGGGAGTGTCAGTGGCTGTTTGAGGAAACTCTAATCTGGAGCAATTAAATGGATTTCACAGCGATCAATGATGAACAGCGCATGAAATACATGACCGGACATGAAGTTTAGTTTAGCCCATAACAACGTAACACACTAACTGCCTTCAAATCATGTTGATCCTGGATTTTGAGATTGATTGATTGAGATTTGTGATTCAAATTTGAGGACTGCAGACAAATTTGAGGACGGCATCGAATAAATCCAATACTACTACTACTGTCTGTGGGAAAAAGATGAAAATCACCATTCATTGAGCCTTCTACCTCGGTTCTGTTTAGCGCCAGCTTATTTTATTTTATGGCTGCCTTGTTGAACTCATCCGTGTTACCTTCAGGAGACGTTGTTTCTCTTATTATTATTGGTGTGGCTTTTTGGTCTTGCAGTTCACTTTGTCGAATGATGAGCCAATATTTTGTATTTGGTTTTGGAATGAATGTTCCCAAAGCAAGTTTTACGTTTCCTGGTCTGACTTGGTTTTGCTCTTAGTAGTGACTTAGTAGTGTTTGTGTTGTGGATGCTCCACCCATTATCTGCAAACACTATCTTTACAGCTCGATTGCATCAAAAACAAGATTCAAACTGTGTTCTAGATGTGTTTCTGCCTGAGGTTTGATTTTGAAGCTCAAAGGTGTGAAACTCAAGTCACACAAGGAACACACTTTTTATTTTAAATACAGTCCCGTTGGCAACATGACAACATTTCTATTTATTGAGCACGCAATGTGATCTCAGTGTGTTGCAATTCTTGGAGCTTAAACATTTCTGTTGTTGTCACCCGATGTTGAACCAGTAGTATGTTTTCCTTATACGCACTGCCACTTTCCCTTCATTCATTTCATTTGCTTCCATCTGTTTTTGGAACTTTCCATTTGTTGGATGTGATCTGGTTTTTGGTTAAATCACAAATTTTCACATATGATTTTAAGATTCTTAAGGGGCACATTAAATGACTTTCTGGGCCCTGATTTTGACATGAGCCAAAGATGTCCCTACATTGGTGCACATCACAAACACACACTCTGCATGAGCAGCCTCACTTACACCGGGCTGGAGTACACTCCTGTGTAGGTTCGACTTGTGACAAAACAAGCTCTACTTACTTCTACTTAGAAGCATTATAACTGAACCAAGCACACACAGTTGTCCTAACCTCAGCTCCACTGTGGTTTGTAACCTGCTTGAACAGATGCTGTGATGTTTCACAGACTTCCTGCTCACCCAAGCCCAAGCCTGTTCAGCGAGTATCAAACTCATCAAGTTTCAATGAAGTGAATCAGAGACAATGATCTGCCAGGTCTGCCGAGGTTAAGACATGCACTCCACTGGATCAGGCCCGATGATTTACCAAAGCCTCTGTCACTTTCCAATCGCTCTGTCTGTAGAATCAAGCTGTTGATCGTGATCCTTGGTTGTATCTCGGGCCCTTCACGCGGGATGGTCTCCCCATGAATGCCTTGTGTATCAGGTTGTTGCATCATTTTGGAAGCCACACATGGAGACAACCAAAGCTGGTGTTGGTCGATAAGCTCATTAGTTCATTAGCTGTGATGAGCTGTTTTCCTGTCTGTGAATTCTTCTGCTGTGCTGCACAGTTGAGTGCAGTGCTTTGATGCTGAAGTAGATCGACCTATCACTGACCTCTTGATGGACTTCATTTTCATCAAATTGGTGAAGTCAATGGTGTGTGCAACCGAGCAGGACAGTAGGTTAGAATCGGGCATGATTTAACACAAGATAGAAAGTGATGTGGCAGCTGGACGGAATACCAGAATTAGCCAACAGCTGTGGTTAGATCCTCTTTAATCTACATAAGTTCCAGGTCTGAATGAAAATGCTGGTAAAGTTTGGCACATTCCGAGTTGGATCTACGATCAATGATCCTTTGGCTCATTGATGGATCGGCATCCGTTCCAACCGGGTCCAATTGCTTGTCTTGGTTCTTTCTTGTGACGAGTTTTGTCATGCTTACTCCACATAATGGTAATATGTAAATAACAGTATGACTGTTTTACAATTATTATTATAATTCTTTGGCAGGAATCGACCTCCACAGATCACAAATTGCTTTTGGCAAATTGTTTGCTTGTTTTAACAAGTAGAAAAAGAGAGCCTGGTTTTTCATTGTGAAGCATGAAGCAACTGTGGCTTCACAGTTCTGGTGTTCTGGCGTGATCAGCCGGCAGAAAGGTCTCATTCATGTCACATCGCTGATGATGAAACATTTAGTGTCCGTTGGCAAAAGAGTGCTTCCTGTGGAGAGGTTGAGCATGAAGGTGTTTGTTTGCATCTAACGTTGGACCATAAAGTAAGAAAGAAAGCAGCTGCAAGGGGAGGAGATGAACACGGGGCCGTCTTATGTAAACACCTTTCTCCACCCTTGGTTCATCCCCTGCAACACTGACAGCCATGGTGACCAGCCGCAGACGATCGAGGCATGCAGCAGGCAGCGTCTCCTCTCTCCACACTCCATTGTTTTCCCTTTAAGTCACCGTAGCAGCAAGGATCTGTGCCAGACCCAGAAAGACTTTGGTTCGTCGGGTGGAAACGCTCCAGTGTTCAGATACACTTTCTTGTCTGTTTCTTGCTGTCAAGATTTTAAATCAAAATTGACTGTAGAAAGCAGGAAGAGGTTCCAGCATGGTCTGACAGGAGAGAGGACACCACCATCTGAGTGGCTGTGGGTTCGCTTCTTTTTTTTTTTTGGAGAGCCAGGACTTCTGTGTGGCATGGCAGGAATTACTGGATGCTTCAAAAGCAAGAAGTAAGTTTGTGCTGTATCAATCTGAATAGCTTTATTCACTGCTGAATAACATCAGGAGTGTTCAGGAAGCATTTGCCCAGGTTAGTTGTGAGTGGAAATATGTGAATTCTAGTAGCTTGGATTGATGTAGGGGATGAACTCTTGGAAGGGTTTTTTGTTTCAATTGGATGTTTGGCCTAAACAGTCGCTTTGCTGTTACCATTTTGTCAAATATTCTTTCTCGTGTCTTTCACAACAGTGCTTGAAAATGATGATGATATTGTCGCTCCAGGTATTTCTGTGTGTGTGTGTGTGTGTGTGTGTGTGTATGTGGGCTTGTTTATATTGCCTTGTGGGGACCAATTCTTGACAAAACACTATTCTCAAGGGGACCTTTTGCTAGTCCGCACAGGTCCAAACCTCAATTTGAGGATGAAGGCTTCAAAATAACAATGTGATTATGATTGGGTTTCAGTTTGGTTCAGAGTCATGGTGAAGGTGAGCCATGTGTTTAAGGGTTCAGTTCAGGTGAGAGGCTGGGGAAAGCGTTATGGCAATGAGAAACCTCACCATTCCCCACTAGGACAGAAAAACAAACGTGTATGGGGGGGTGTCAGTGTGGGAGCGTGTGCTCAACCTGTTGAATGTTAAGACAGTTAATGACTTGTTCGCTCTTGTGGTTGGTTCTCTGACTCACAACTCAGAGTGATTACTCACATGATCTTCCCATAACTGAACTTTTGTTACACGCTGACACAGAACAAGTGACATCGTTGCTGAATGAACCCTGGGATGTGAGGCTCTGTTATAAATAGCCGGCTGGCTTGGCGGTGCGACGGGACCACAGGGGCCAGTATAATAAGAGGCTTCAGTTTTTTTAAGTACAGCAAAGCATCTTACTGTGGCGAAGTGCTGTGTTCAGTGATAGCCTCTCCAAGTTCCCCAGCCTTTCAGCCTCCAGACATGACGACTGTGTCACCAGTTTGAATGGCCACTCGGTTGACTTGGACAAACAGTGTGTTTGTGAAACAGACAGAGGGTGAATGAGTGAGGAGTGGGGGAAGCTGATGGAAGACCTCACAGATCCAACCTTTAACTTCTGCTTCTGCTTCTGTAACAACGTTGATAAAGTTGTCCTCAGTAGACTGCATTAAAAAGCCATGCTGAAGACCTGACTGGAAACTGTCTGAGTATAACCACTCCTTGTTTTTCATTCTTTAGTAGCAGCAACTGTAGCTCTGTTGTGATCTCTATACGCCCAGACAGATTTTTGTCAATGTTATGTGGACACGGTTTTAAGACGTTTTAAGCAATTTTTGTGGTATGCATTTGAGTAAGCATTTAGTTTGAAAAACAGTGTTATGTTTGCTGTGAAATAAACATTTGTCTATTGTCTGTTCTACTGTGTTATTCAATCATCATATCATTCTATTGTCCATTTCCAGTTTAGAGACAGCTCAGACGGCGACACTCTCTGAAGCCTCTTGTTCTCCAGCTCTGTATACAGGTGTGTGGATCACACCAGTCCGCCCCTCCGTGCCTGCTCTCTGTGTTTCAGGGGTTGTCTTGAAGAATGACATATAACTTGGGTAGAGCTTAGCGCCACGTTTGGTCGGACAGACACAGAGTTTTACTAGGCTGAATCTTTCACTGTTTTGGTCTTAACAGGGCAAACACTGCATTACTGCACACACCGCTGTGTGCTTTGTTTCTGTCATGGATGTAAGGTGGGGGGTTCGGTTTCCTCACGCTGTGAAGCAACCAGCACTTTGTCACCCATCATCAATCCAGTGTCACTGATGAAAAATCACATTATCTACTGGAAAGCCACTCTCAGTATATAATATATACATTAAGTTATTGAAATAACTAACGGTGCCTACTCGCTGCTAAATAGCTGCCAGTGTCTGTTCAGCTAAGCGACGATTATCTGTAGCAGTTAACGTTCATCTGTTTGTAATAAGCTAGTACGTTGTGTGTTCTTGGTTCTTTCTGTTTCTTGTAGTCGTATCAGGCATTTTATCAGGATCCTTCAGTTTCCAGTGATTGTGTAACCTGGGGAAGCAGAGTGTGTTTATCAGGAATGGTGATGCAGCTCCGAGTGAATGTGGACCCTCAGAGTGAGTGATGTGATCCCAGCGACTTTCTGTCCCAAGTCCATGTATGGCTTGTTGCTAAGAGCTCGCCACAAATCAAACAGGAAGAAGGGAATGCAGCTGTGAGGGAGACGGAGACAACAGAGACCTGAGTGCCATTCTCAACATAACTGATGTGGCAACCAGGGTCTGCGAGATTTACTGACCATTACACCTGCGCCAATTGAGAGTTAGTTGGCAAAAATGATGTGTGAAGGAGCATTCTCATGTGCTTGCTGCACTTGAACTCTGGTGCCGTGATGTAGTAACCCTCAAGATGTTTTTCACCATGACCCTGTTTTTTTTTTTTTTTTTTGGTTGCGTTTCATTTTGTTTCTGGCACTGATTCCTTCAATTTAGTTTTAATATTCACTATAATATTTCACTATGTTCTAGTTTGGGAATTATTTTTATTCGTGCTGGTGAAATATTGTGTCGATCTTTGTCGATCATTGACTTAATTTCTTGTTAGAAGTCCTGCCTTGGCCGGTGCGTATTTGCTCGCGATGTGAACTGAAACTTCTGTCTCTGAGTTACAGCATTATTTTCTTGGCAAGACAAGCGATTTGTGTATCTTTTTTTTGTAAAGATCTGCAGATCATGTGGAGCTCTTTCTTTGCTCTTCTGTTTATTTGGAAAATAATTGATTGTTTTCATTTATCTTTTTGGAAGTGGAATTTAGCCGGCGTGACAGAATCTTAAAAATAACATCATTTTTGACTGAATTTGACTGAACTTATTTCGCAATAACACAAGATATGCTGATACAGCGTCCAGTGGATTATTCATTTTGGATAATTCTCATGTATGTCTGTCTGCTGACATATCCATGCTATGCCGCTAGATACCCTGCACTTGTTTCTACCATATGAATAAATCCAAGCAGGCTTTTAGCTAAGGGGGTGTCTGGGCATCCTGAACTGGAAAACATGATAAAATGGACGCCCACTTTTTCTCAGTAGGTCGCCCTAAATGTCCCTTTATTAGTGCCTGTATTATACCCAAACCGTGGTGTCATCACTCTGGTTTCAATGAAAAGGGTTTCCTCCTGGTAATTTCGCTGACTATGATTCACTGAAATTCACTGATTCTCAACCCTTTTTTAGGCTTAGCTTTGCCCTCGCGGATGCCATTTTTATTTATCCACATCGTGTGAGTCGCAACACTTGCAGCATTGAAGCGCGCTGTTATTGATGGGATGTCTGACACTGATGAAAGGAGGAAACTGCAGTTGTAATTCAGTATTTGACTCAGGTGGTTGTTTGATAAAAAGTTATTTTTGTACAAATAGATGTTTACAGTTTCTTTTTTACAAAGCATCTTCTCTGTCGATGACCCAGCTTGTTGGGAGGGGAATGGGCTGTGGGAGGGGTAATGGTCTGGAGGCGGGGACTTGGACGCCCTGACTCAATATCTTGGCTAAAAGCCTGTTCTGAGGACATAACAATAGTGATGATTTAAATGAATTGAACAAAAATCTTAATTCTACAGTTGAAGTCCTGAATTAATTGTTTTCTCCTTTGACAGCCAACTATACACAATTGTTCTGTGATGGACTGTTTAAAGAAGACTGTAGTCCGAGAGGAACGTCCAGCGACAACAATGACACAGATCTGACACATCACAAAATATAGTGTTGTTCACATATTGCCATGAGAACTTTGCAGACACTGCTGCTTCCATTTTAGATGAAGCCTGTATCTGCCCATGCTGCACCTGAACTTGAAATGTTCTTTTAATCCAACCTGCCACTTTTGTCCACTCAAGGTCTTGTTGTTGTTGTTTGCCGTTCCACATTGTTCAGCCACCCAGCGGATGCATGTGGGTGCTAATGAGAAGTTAATCTCTCTAATGAAGCCGGGCCACCTCCTCGTCTGACTGGCAAGATAATCCGTTGTTATGTAAGGACCTTGGCGCGCACACACATCCACACCAACTCTTGTGAGGTCCAAATAAAGCCACTGACGTGCATGCAGGATTATTTTGTGAACAAACACAAAGTTTGCACTGCAGTCCTGCTACATCGCTGAACAACAGTGACGAGTCGACACAAGCAGACCTGACAGACAATGGGGGTGTGGAGCGCAGAGCAGATACAGTCAGGGTGTGAGTATATTAGTGGTGCGGTGGATCACTACTAGAGATGTGGAGAGTTTTCTGGGCTCATGAAAGTGAGACCGCTGGTTCCTCAGCAGCAAGTTGTTAGTGCAACTAACACTGTGCAACAGGCAACGGTCTGAGTGTGACATGCGGAGCGCTAAGCAAATTGCCTAAAAAATAATTATTCATTTCACCGAGCGAGATGACAAGGCCTTTCTCAGGTGTTGTTTACGTGGAGACGAATCTGTCGCCGTTTTGGAGTCGGCTGCAGCATTCTGCAAGGTTTTCTATCCCCCCCTTGAAGATGTATATAAAAACATGTCTGAATTAAAATGATTTAATGATCCATTTATTCTCATCTTATATGCATTAGGTCTCATTGTTTTGATTACATATCCATGGTCAATCCATGTGATCGGTATCGGTAGCGATCGGCACTCTGACTGATCGGTATCTGTGATTGGTTTTCATCACCGGTACTCCAGTTTTTGACTCACTTTTATTCACCTGCATGCATCCTGTCTCATTTTTACTGACTTTCTTTCCTTTTCTCTCTAGTTTCTCTTCTACTTTAAGCTTGTGCTCATTTCTTCCTCATTTCTTACTATCAGAACTTTGTCGTGGACTTTCTCTGGATCTAAAAAGACACAGAGCGGCTTTGTCAACCGTCAGGTTAAGCGACAGATCTGTGTGGACGAGTCTGATCCTCACTAATGGTGACTCTTCATGAGCCTGGCTTCATCAGTTCTTTTTCACATCTTCATGGCTCAATGAATACATATGTATTCATGAGTGGACCTCCACAATGGCTTTCACAAAACTATAAAAATACCATGGATGTGAGAATGTATTTTCACGTTTCTTTTCATCAACAACTGACAGAGTTGCACAGAAATCTAATATTAATGAAGCAGCTGTCACCACTGGTTTGGTTGGATTTGTGTGTGTAATCAAATTAAAATTTAAGTAAAATTTTAAAGATGTTAGTCGCATAACTAACAAAGAGCTGGGACCACTGCAATGGAGATGAGGTCAACCATCGCAGCGGAGGTCTGCTCAGCTGACGGATGTCGTCGTCTACGAGATTTCATCTCTAGGAAATTTGATTCTCTAGATATCTTGATTCCGTATATTTTGATTTAGTTGAATGTGTATTGTAGTTTGACTTTGGCAGACTTACCAGACCTGCTTGGCTTTAAGCTCATTCTTCTGCTAGCCCACAAGCTGCTTAAATTCTTTGGGATCAGTTTCTCAAAAAAGAAAGCTGATCTGCCGGCATCAAATCGAAACCAAAAATCAACCATGAGGAATGGTTCAGAATTGCAGAGTGGTATTCTGCTGGTGTCCGCAGCTCATCAGCTCAAGGATGAAGGGAAAACTGTTCTTCCAGGAAAAAACAAATGTCTTCAAATTGTATTGTTTTTTTTACATTCTTCCCGAGTCAGCGGGATTATTACGTAGTGATGCAGTTCATGGTACAGGGTCTGTTTCTCTAACAAGTTCTTTTTCCCTTTCATGCTGCTCCTGGCTACAACTCCTCTTTTTTTCTCCTCCTACCGTCCCTTTCCACTCTCCTCCAGACTGTTCCCTTCATACTCGTCCCTTCACCAGTGTTTAACGTCCCTCCACATCTTGTTCTGCCATCCTTTCCTCTGTCCCACGACCTTTGCACTCCTCCGCTCACCTCCATTACGCTAGATGAAGCGGAGGATGTCACCATGGAGAGCAAGCTTTGGAGGCAATCAAAGGTCAGTGACTATGATCTCTGATCCCTTAGTTGTGACGTCATCAAAATCCCTGCTGGGGTCCATGGAGTACAGAACTGTGATGCCTGTGTTATCAGCTGCAGCAACTGTCTCAGCAGCTTATCAGCTTTTGGAGTTCTTTTCCTTGTTTTTTACGGGATGGTTTAAATTGCAATAAACCATGACAAGGTTTTCGATGGTTCTTTTTAGGGATGGGCGACATGGATGAAAATAATCTCTAAAAATGTATAAACTTTGGCGTTAATAAATATTACAATAAATATAACTATATGTGTATATATATATATATATTTATATATATATATATATCACCTGAGCTTTATTTCCTCTCATGGATGGATTGATCTTGATTTCACCAAGTTTATGCTAAAGTATGAAGAAGGACCAAGTGCAGCTCATTCAAAGCTAAGTTTCCTTTTGACTGGTGATCATGTGAAAAACATAAAATTGGTGAAACTTCAGTCACGTACTGCTGAAGTGAGCCTGCGTCACCTGCCCTTTATATGTCTATTTATTCATTAATTGTGGCTGTTTTCTTAATATAACAAAAATGAAATGATATATGATAAATAATACAAATAATAATAGAAATAAACATGACGATTTTCATGCAAATCTAGTCCATCCTGCACTTTCTTAAACAATTCCTTCAGGTGATCACTTTGCTGCAATCACAACTGCTACAATCCCTGTGATGTCTGTGAAGGTGCTGCAATTGTGTCCAATCACCACAACATTCCTTCAAATTCCCAAATCACCTCAGTCAATGTTCGCCAATGTTCGCCTACCCCTCTATGCAGCACGTGTGTCATCATACACACATCATATGCATTCCCTCCTTGTTGAGATGAAGTCATGTGCGACGCCAAACGCTCATAATTTGCCGGCAAATGTTGCCGCCAAGTGTCACAATTTGGATGTGAACTTTTCTGATTATTTAAATGTAGAATCGACGGAACTAAAAAGCGTAACTCACTAGTGCAGCTCGTAGTCACCAGAACACTATAGGGGCGGTCGTGAACAAATATGCCTGACCACGAGATCCATCTCTCTCTCCACGCTATTTCTGGCACTCTTACATCCTGACCCTGTGTAACACGTCACCAGTTGCTGTTTCATTGACCGTATTAATGAGCCGCTGTATGACTGAGGTCATCCACGCAGAAACATTACCCACCTTTGCCTTTCAATCTTTGCACTTGAAATACATGTTTTTTGCAAAATCTTTGCAACCTGGAGCCTTTTTTTAGCCATCTTATTTGCAAAGTTCCTTATTTCCCGTCATGTTGTTCCAGAACCATAAATGATTGCGTATTTCACTGCAATTTTTAAACAAATACGCACCAAAATCAAAATCTTGCCCACACTTTCCGCTGAGCATGTTGTTGGTCCTGAGCAGCCCTACTCGAATGATGCGTGTGTAGTCCTAACATTTTCAGTCAAACATGACTTAATTTTGGCACAAACTATGGAAAGCTCCCCCTGAATCCCAGTGCAGTGGGCCCCTTTGGTTCTATACCGCTGTCACCTTATTCCTGAGTTACACGTCTCTCATTCAGCATATGAATTTTAGCTTTGTTTCCAACAATCATTGGCATTTAAAGATTTTGCAGGTTAGGTTTATTGTCTTTTTCTGTCCAATATTTCAATTTGTCCTCAATGTCTAATTGTCGAAACAATCATGAGGGAGTAATGTTGACTGTGCTTCTTCAGCGTCATTTGACAGGTTTCTTAGTTTAGTTAGAGTGCAATGAATCCTCACACTTCTACTGAAATATCCCACATTCAGCTCTGTGGCAGAAAGTGGATACATGGACTCAGTGTTGCAGTGTCATACCATTCAGACATGACTAACAGCAGAGGCATCAAATTGGCTGTTTATTACTTTGTAATCCAGGAGCTGATCACATTGCAGGTGGAGAAGCTCCTTTATCAGCCATGTAAGAAGATTAAGACAATTACTGGTGAGAAAATAGACACAATTTAAACCAGTGCCTAGACTCGGTGTGCTTGTACATGTGTGTTTTTCACCTGGACAGCGTCCAGTTTTGCAGCCATTGTTGTTATATTAAAAGTTTGTCTCTCTTTCAGTGGTGACAGCGTCGCCATGGCATCAGATACATCTGAGGTGATGGTCAACCATGACCCGACTGAGACTAATGAAGAGTGCTCAGGTAAGACCTGCAACACTTTCAGTGTTCAGTGTTTTATTTTTTATATTATGATTTTTTTTTTAGTGGCTTCAATCATTAAGCAGTGTGCTTCTAGATGTTGACACAACTGTGAAGAGACAAGATCAGAGACGGGATGTTGTCTGCTTCTTTGTTGACCATAGTGTCAAAGCGGCAGTTTGAGCCAGTTCTGATGCTTCAGTGATAAGTGTGAAAGTCTGTCCAAGTTTTCAGTTCTTTTAGTCTCTTTCCTTGACAAACATGACATCTATGTTCTTCACTATTTCTGCAACATGTTTTTTAAATAGTAGAAAAATGTAACCACATTCGATATGCGGTATTCAGTGTTATTTGGTTTTTGGACGAGGATTTGAAATTTTATTCGGCTGCGGACACAATTTTCAAATTAGCGCATCCCTTGTTATCGAGACACCTGTCCTGGCACCCTGTGTTTCTTTGAACTTAACTTTAACACTTTGGAGAAGGAACTGAGGTTTAAATAGTTACAAGTTGTTGCAGCTTGAATTGACCTAGAGGATCACATGTTCAGCCTTCTACACCTTCTACTAAGTAAGCATGCTGAGTGTTACAAGGAAGAAATGATCACCCATAGCCAAATATCCATGCTCCGTTTGGGTGGCCACTCTCCAAAAACAGATGAGTTTTCACATCTGTTTAGCAACCTGTCGTGGTAGCCATGTGCTAGTGTGTTTTACCCCCCTAATAGACTGCAGTACCAGTGACCCTGGAGCATGTTGAGCATGAATGGATGAGGGAAAAATCTGGGGTAGCCTTCAAGAGGTGTGGGATGATGCTGGAATATATTCAATGCCTTCATGAGAACAGTTAAGGGCTTCATATATATAGAGCAGCCTGGCCTTCTTTCTTGGCCGACATGATGTCATAGTTAATATTAATAATGCTAATAATAAACGCATGAATGGCATTCTGATGGTCAACACTCATAGTTCTGGAACATCCAGTTTATGACAGTGTAATACGTTTTAATAGTGGCAAACACTGCCCCCTCACATACATATATAACACATTTAAATCTCACAATGTTGTGGTGAGATGTGAAATAAAATAGCTGAAATAATTTAATTCCCCACTCCAATCTCGTTAGTCATTAACATCCTGCAGGTGTCAACCTTTGTGTTGGTATGCTTGTGCACAAATAACCACATAGGTAAAGTTAGGTGAAGTGAAAGTTTAGTTCACAGCTTCAAGGTATGAGGTTCTGGAAATATTGCTGCTGTGAGTCACCTTCAGCTAGAAAGCAGACTGGTCATACGATGTCTGCCGGGCATACAGCTGTAGTCTATAAGGATGTTATAATGTTCCCTTCTATTTCTTCCTATCTTCATATCCAAATGTTTCCTCTCCTACTGTAAGGTCGCATTCTGTGACAGCCATGCATGTGATGTTTTGGTTGATCCGTCCCTATGGAGGAGGTTGCTTGAAGGGATCTGTTTCGGTCCGTGCTACAGACAGCAGTAGTTTGAGGCTGTTGACAGTCACAGAAGTGTGTTTAAGTTCTCTGTCTCAGTGGTAATGGAGCTGCACTGGAGGGGCGGTTTTACAAGTGTGTCTTTCGTTAAAGAGCTTGTGCCGACCCACTCCCGTGGTCTGATGACTGTAAATGGTCACATGCTTTCATTCAATGTCTAAATGATGTCTAAAGCCGCTGCAAGAATTCAATTCAATGCCAGAAAATGTCCTCAATGTTGCTACGGGGACTACAAACTGGCTTACAAATATAAATTTGTTTTTTCACCAGACACCACTGAGTAATATTATAATATCACCATCATTGTTTAAATATATTGCTGTGCATTATCTGATCAAAACTGGCGTAAAACATCTGAACTCTAAAATCTGATTATCCTACTTAAGCACTCGTTTTTTAGAAGGATGTTTACAGTTTGGACAATCTTCCTTTTTGTTACAACGTAAAAGTAACAACAATGGAAATAAATCAAATGAAGTCCAGACACAGCCCACCACAGCTACACACACATAATTTATACATACATAATTTGATACATTTATATATTTATACACTAGCACTACGATACAATTACATCACAGGTGAACATGTGTAACACAAAATACACTTCTTTAAATATAGCAGACAAAATACAGTACGTATAACACTGACAATACTAGACATACAATATACACACCACAATGGAAACTAAAGCAATATATGACACAGATGTGTTACGGAGAACAGATGCTGCCACTTACCTTCTCAGGTATACACGCACTTTTGAGGGTTAGTTTAGCGGGCTACCAGACGTCACGTGAAAAGAACCGGAACTCAAATAAAATAATGAAATAAAAATCACTAGTTGAAATACACATCCACAAAATTTGTATATTATGTGTGTGTGTGTGTGTGTGTATATATATATGTATATATATATACATATATATGTATATATATATATATATATATATATATATATACATTTACAAATTATGTTTTTTTCTATGAACGAAGTGTGCCGTGACTTAAAAAAGGTTGAAAAACACTGATGTAAATCATTGGGTCTTTTACAGTCCCTGAAATGACTTTCATCTTGTTCTGTGTTCATCTTCAATTGAAGTGCCAAGCAATCATTTTCAGTTCTCAGAGTCTGTGTCCGTCCTCTTCAGGCAAGAAGAAGTCCAAGTTCAAGAATTTCAAAAAGTTCTTCGTCAGGAAGAAGAGAAAGGAGCCGGTGTCTCATGGAGTGGAGTCGGAGCTAGTGGCCAGCAAGTCCAGCGACAATGTCAGCAAATCATCAGGGAACGCGCTCAGTTGCTCTGACAAGGAGAAAGGGTGAGAATACACATTCGCCACATTGGGTTGTGGGCTTGGACTTGTTTCACGGTCCAGAGGATGACATGACTCTTTCTATGTATTTCTAATATAATCAAACAGTGACCAATCAAACAGTGATGTGCAAGTGAAGAGCTTCTAACTTGGATTGTTGTCTCATCTAATCACAAGTGGTTTTCCTACTGAGGTGCCTCAAATCCTCAGGTGGATCTCTGCTAGTTCTCTTGTCAAGACTTACATGAAGGCAGAGGCGTCTCTGTCAGAGCTTCTTGTATCTAGAACAGCCTGCCAGAGGCAACCTGAAGCACCTCCACTGTCTACACGCTCTTCAAAACTTGTTTTTATGAGGGTGCATTTCAGTAATATCCTCCGAACTTCTTGCGTTTGCTGACATGTTTTGGTAGCACACGCATGTCTACCCAGGAAACCAGCAGACCAATGTTTTAGTGAACTTACCGACCTCAAACTAGGCTGTTGTTGAAAATATATGGTTTCAACGTATTCAGACAAAACTAATGCTAAGACATAAAAACTTAGTGGTTTTCACAATGAAAACATGGCATGATCAAACTTTTAAACATTAAAGCTTGTTGTTTTGGTGATTTTTAATTATTTTTAGCATTGTCCAGCTGCAATCCCTGGTGTGCCCCAAGTGTGATATGTGTTGGTGTCCTCCAACTGTGGTGACTTCTTTAGCTTTTAATTAAAATGTGTAAAACTGTTTTTAAAATGTGACAAATGTATTTGAAGAAAGGAATGCTGTAGTTTAAACATCCTTCTCCTCAGCCACGATTCTCACTCTGCTGCTCTTCCTGTGTTTGTCCGGTGTAACAGAGGGCTTCTTCCTGTCCACGTTCCCTCTGCATTTTTTCGTGTGCCACTTCCTCCTGTGATTATTGTCATGCGAGAGCTGATTATAACTAGCAGTCATTATCCATGCCACTATCTTCTCCTCAGTGCTTTGAGACGTGATCTGAACTGACTTGTTCTTTTTTCTGTCTCGATCAGGTCCAAGGTCAGCCTGGGTAGCAAGGCCTTGTCCCATGATTCTGTGTTTGTTTCGGACTCATCGGAGGCCAATGAAGCTCTTGGGGCGTCCCAGGACAGCATTCACGGGAAGGTGAAGTCGCTGCAGGTACAGGAACACACACTGCCACACATGCACAACCTGCAGCCGCTCACACTCTGACCTTGGAGAGATCTGGAAAGAGGATTTTCCAGCTGGAGGATTATGAAGGTCTTGCACAGTTGGAGTTCCAGCATTGATGATTCCAACCTTTTAGCCTCACGGGGTCAAGGGTTCCACCAGGTTCTGAATTCATAAATGGAAGTACTGTAGTCTGCTCTGATGTCTAATGTAATGTGCAGTCATCTGCTGGTTGGAGGGGAGATTGCAGTGGAATGGTGTCTGTGGTGACTCAACAGCAGGAAAGACAGAGAAGACTGCTCATATCTCAACAATCTGTTTGGAATGGCTTGTGATTCAGTGGAGAAGAGTACATTTTGGAGTGTCCTCTGTTCTTCCTGAATTCCAGTCGCTGCTTCTTTTCCGATCAGTGGTTGACATGCTTCAGCAGAGAAGCAAGGGTCCAAGGGTCCAAATGCACTACACATCGTCATGACAGCAAATGGTCACATGACACTTTCCAAAGCATAAACAACTGTTTGTAACCTGTTTTGCCGTGTCAGCATTTGAGCCATGGGCTGTCTAACCGGTGCAACTGTGTGTTAGCGTCCTTGGGTCTTCAGTGCAGTGTGAAACCACTTAAAAAATGAAGGAGGAGTGCCCGTGCAGAAACTGACACGAACAACACAGTTTCAGGATGATCCCCACTAGATCCAGGCTACAGGATATATATATATATATATATATATATATATATATATATATATATATACAACAAATGGAGCGGAGAAGTGACAAAGGAAGAACGAAGGAAAGTGATTTTTGGCACAGCTGGGTTCAGCATGCAAACAGCCACATTGTTGCTGAAAGCCTTTTCTTCTCCTAAGACACATCCTTCAAGTGGCTGTCGTTTGATGCAGAGTGACCTTTTGGTGCGGTTAACAGAGGAACTGGTAAAAATCAGGCCGATGGAACAAGTGGCTATAACAGGAGGAGGTGAGCCTGAGACAGACAAGATGAGCTCCAGTTAAACTGCACTACTAAGCTTCCTCCTGCATGAGGCACTAATGAGATTTCCAAACAAAGACAATAGTCTCTCTTTGGAAATCCTCACACTGTCGGGCGTGTAATGATGCTGTCACCTTGAAGCCCTCCATCACTCCTACAGCCCACCACACCACTTTTTAACTTTGCGTCACAATGTTAAAATGACATTAGACATTTCTGGGGCAAAACTCTGTACGTCTTGTGATGCTGTAGAGATGCCTACCCGCTGCAGCTGCAGACATGAGAGCCAGCCAGCCAGCCACAATGGCGGTCTGTCGGCAACACTTGTCCATCAACAGAAACTGAATTGCAGTTCGTAACATGTGCGCCCACGGAGTCAGTTGTAGCATTGAAACAAGACACGTGGTCTGAAGTCACATCACCAAATGCAAGCGCTACCAAGAGGCTAAGGAACAAAAGCTAACTCGAGCTAACCTCAGGCGAAACCTGTGCTTATGGAGCTTCATGTTTTGGACAAGCAGCCATGTTCTGATGTGGAAGACCGGAGCAATCGGCAGCTAAACAGTGCTCCTGCCCCCATGATGCTCATTTCCTGGACATGTAGTTGATGAGAAGAGGCGCAGTCTGTCTGGTTATAAGGCAACATTCCTGTAGTTAACAAGTGATGAGTGAAGTTTACATTCATTATTCATTAAAGGGAATAAAAGTAACTTTTTTTCAATATTGGACATGTTGCTTTTTGTATTTTGTTAAGTTACTTTAAAAGTTGCAATGATTTATTGAGTTTGTATAATTGTTATTTAGTAGGTTTATATAATTAATAAAAAAAGTGACTTTTGTGTGTGTTGTAGAAAAATAAAAATTGGCAACAGCTGGTATCAGCCCCCCCAAAAAAATAAAAAGATGAAATACAGACGAAAAAAACAGAAAATGATGAATGTCTGTAAGTACCCTCTGTAGTTACAACAGTTTCAACTACGCACCAAATATTTGGTGACCGAATATATTCAGCCGAATATCGCAAAAAAGCCTCATTGGGTGGAGTGCGTTATGCAAGTCCTAAAGAGTGGCATGAGATGCAATAGGCAGAAGGCTTGAACGATAATTTCACTTCAATTCGACAACGCAATGTAGTGGCATGCGTATTTCAAAAATTCTACTCTATGAGGCCGCAGGAGAATACAACAACTTACTCCACAACCATCCACCAAGGTGGTGTGGCACAACCTGTCAGTACAGCAGCAATATCATCGCCCCGTGTCACTGCACTGTGTGGTCATGCAGACAGGAGCAGGAACACCAGATGTGAATTGTCCTAGCAATGACTGTTTGCTCTCCCCACCTGTCTGAAAAAGCTTAATCGGCTGCAACATGCAGAAAAGCTACTGTTTGAATGAGCATTGTTGAGGAGATAATACCAAACTGTGCGGACTATTAACCACTTGTCGAACAGCATTGTAAAAAGTGCTTTATATAGTATTAATTATTAATAAATTTATATTATTTATTTATTAATATTTATTATTAATAAATATTTAATTATTAATTTGTTTTTTTTTCTCCTCGCAGCTTAGTTTTACGAGCGAATGAACTTCATACTACAAGATTTTGGGCCTTGTCACATTTGATCAATGAAATCACAGACATTTTATTGACTTTAGAGCATCCCACTGCGCTGGTGTTTTGAGAGATCCACCACCAGAGTTGGTCCACAGGGGATGTAGTTGTTTGTGCCAGAATACACACAGGGTAAACAGTGCATTGAGCACTTTGTTGTGATTTCATTGGTCCAATTATTTTCACATTTTCATTTCATTTTCATATCACACATCAGTCTCAATGCTAGAGCAGTGCATCTTATGGATGTTGCAAATCTTTTTTCTTCTTAAATATAGTGGGTGGCTTATATTCAGGTGCACTCAATAGTCTGGATGGGATGATTCTTGGCCAACCAGAGGAGGGTACCTACTTGTGCTGTTACTGTGTTTATGATATAGAATTCACAGCTTAAATTATCAAACTTGTGCTACCTAAACAAACAGCTGTTCGTTGAGTGTTGTCACGCTGCAATATAAGTGTCTTAGTTGTCTGTGCTGCTCTTGTTCACTCCTATAGTAGTTTATTGACCTTGCTTGTCTGCTATGAAGAAAGAGAATAAAAACATGTCCAAGTCCGAGTGCAGAAAACAAAGTGGATCAAAGTGTTTTTGCGCGTTGGAGACACAACTGAATGATAAACTGAAGGGCACTGTGTAAAGGCTGTCCTCTTTGGCCTGAATGTTTAGATACTTGGTGGTTCTTTTTCTGTGAATGAGAACATGAAGCAGGACCTTCTGGTTGCTACAAATCTCACTTACTGGGAACATTTTGATTTTATGTTGTAATATATATTTTAAAATACAAAACATATAGACGTGATATATATTTTTATTGTATCTATCATCGCAGCCTGAACTCCAAATGTTTGTGAGGGGTGTTCAAAATTAGAGCTGCCACTGTAATTGTCTCTGGATGTGTATATAACCACATATGTTAAAATCCAAATGTTGCATCATCAACCTCCACAGACCCCTTGTTCCCTTTGATGACCTTAAAATACGGACCAGATCTAGCTTTCCTGCTGATCGCTTTTAGGTGGCATAAACTGTGAAGATTTGCAGAACGTTAGCCACCAAACATGAAAAAAAATACTGATAACACACAAATGTGAACTCAATATTCTCCAACTTATTAACCCAGCGATCGCACAAAGTTAGCTGTTCTAAATTGCCATTAACAACAATCAGCTATCGCTATTGTGTGAACTTTAAGGACCGCTGCTTCTGCTGGTGTGTTAGTGGGCCACACAGCAAGCACTGCAGAACCATGTTGATTCTGTAGCGCTGCACCAAGGTTATTGTAAACCAATGAAAAAATGACAACTAGAAAATTGTAAATCAATTTTGTTAACTGAAATGAAAATAAAAATGAAAGTTTTTCATAGAACGATAACTAAATGAAACTGCATTGTCTGTTTACAAAACCAATCTAAATTAACTAAAATCATTTTTTTGCATTTTGAGATCATTCAGAATCCATTTTTTTTACTCTGCTGGTTTTATGACTGCTGCCTGCTGTAGTGTGTCAAGTCTGTGATGGCACTGGTGTTGACAACTTGACCTGGCAACACTGACTAGCGTGATGGTGGTAGTTGGGCAAAAGCATCATCTTTCCAAACTTAATGCATTTTTTTTTTACATGGAGTTTTTATTACTGACGCTCTATCACTTCATCTAGTTTGTTAGAGTTCCTCTTTCTCTTCCTGCTTGTGGGGTGCCAGCTAAGCATTGAATGTATGTTCTTAAATATATATAGTTGAAGTTGTGTACATTATTATGTACGTTAACATAGTTTGCCTGCACTGTGGGATTAATAAAGGCCATCTAATTTAATCCAATCTCGTTCTATTCACAAGAGAGGGGGAAACAAAAGGAAGTTGCTCAAATGTGGCATGTGAGTATGAGAAGCTTGAAAGATGTGTGAGAACCTTATTTCATTTGGATTCTACAGCTTCTTTGTTGTGGCCATGCATATACACACCGTCCCCTATATATTCACATTCTTGCACATCATTGTTTATTACTGTTTTTGAATGCTTCCTAAATGAAGCTTTTCCCAAGTAAAGACAGAGAATGTTTGCTTAATGCAGCTCCACCTGAAGCAGGCCATCAGACTGGGCACTCCTCCATCCATCATGTGTGTGAAGCGGACGGAAGACACCGGAACGATGTCGGATGACGACGGCCTCCCCTGCAGCCCCCCTGAATACACTGCCACTGTAAACGACTTCTCAGCCTCCTCATGTTCCCATGACATCTGTCTGTGGACCATACCTTTACTCCAATTTCCATTCCTGTTTGCTAGACTCAGGTGCAGAGGGACAGCTCGGCTAGTCTGGACAGTGAGGACGAACAGGTAAACAAGGCAAGCAAACAAAACTGCAGCTACAGTTGTAATGTGTGTCATGTCTTGGCCTTCTGAGGGAGATTGTTTTTCATGCCTTTTTAAGAAGTTAAGACATCACATTGGGAGCTAAATGAGTTTTGGTTTCCATTTGTGATTGACTGAAAATGTATTTTGTTTGTGTTTATTTATGTGATGACGCATGGTTTTGATGGATGTGTTTCATTCGACATTTCCCTGTTGGCTGTAACTGATGATGATCACTTACTATTTTTCCAACAGTGCTGTCACTCAGTCATTAGGTCACGTATACTGTGTAGCGCATCAATACATTTAGGTTTTTCTGGTTTGTCGTTTGCTTATTTGTTTGTTTAAACATTATTGGTATAAAAGTAGCTAGAGTTCAGACTGACTGAGAAGGAATAACTGCGGTTCTCGAAACTCAGTGTTGCCTTGAAGTGGAACGAGTTAAGAGGTCAATTGATACCACTCAACGTTTTTCTAGTGTCATTTAGCAGCTTCTTGGTTCTGGTTGTCAGTCACATGCCATCATAAGTTTGTATGTAAGAGTGGAGTTTTAGTCACGGGGTCAGGTCATCAACCAACACATTCTCACTCATAGTGTATCAAATAGTGACTATTTTCAGTGGACTTTTGGGGCCCAGAATGACTCCAAAGTCAGCCTTGTGCATTGCATTTGGCATTCAAATGGAGCACGGTTCACGTAAAACAAAGGTTGGGTTTAGGGTTATGCTAGGGGTCGCAACCATTAAAATTCAGCCAAAGATAAGCAGCCTGGATCCACGAAACATAATGTTGCATATGAATATGCACGGTTCTGCATTCCCTATGTACCACCAGTGTGTGTAGACTTGTGCACTGTGGCTCAGCGTGTGCACAGCACACATAACCACACGTCTCAGAAGAGGAGAAGAACAAAAAGCTTAATCTGGTTCATTTTGAAGAACCTCCCATTGGTATATAACCTGCAATGACACTAAATCCACCCATTTGAGTTTCAATTTTCATGCTTCTTCAGTGTTCTTCAGTATCTCCACTGCAGCCTGTGCCGTTTCCCCACATGTGATAAGGAAGCATTTCCGGTCTGAAGCCATGCTTGGTGTCAAGAATGGCCTCTTTGTGTTTGTGCTTCTTGTTGTGTCATCAATGTATAATGACATTTATTCATCAAAAATGTTTTTACAAAACACACAAGCGCACAAACAAGTACCTCTACACAGACATGACTTAACTTTGTTGTGATTTCATTGGTCTGATCTGATGAGTCCAGTTATATTGGTAATATCACGTATCCGTCTCAATGCTGGACCCCGTTTCAATACAAGTTGAGAAGTTATTACTTGTAGAGCAGTGCACCTTATGTATGTATGAACTATCATCGCCCAAATGCATGTTCCATACTTAATCTCCATGTTGCTGAAATCAGGAATCTGCTGTGGAAATCATGATTTTCTGCTCCAACATTGTGCAGTTCTAATAACTGTGTGTGTGGCGATGAGGTCACCTTTTTCTTGCCTCCATCATAATGAGCAAACCCACTGTGCATGTGGGTGTCATGGGTTGCAGTGTGTGTTGTTGAGATGGGCCGGTGTGTACTTATGTGAGCTTGTGTATTCATGAAGTATTCGTGTAATCCTGAAAAGGTAGTCTGAAATGGTGCTTTAATCTATACTTAGTCTGTGAATTCATCTTCTTTTCATTCCAAGTTTTTTTATGGTCCACGCATCACTTTTCATTGTGCCTGTATGTGTAGCGAGGTTGAATTCCAGTGGTTCTGGCTTTGATTTTTGTCTCCAATCTTTGGGAAATTGTTTCAGCCCAGACACATGTTTATATACCTCTTTACTAAACTTGGTAGGACTTGAAATAGAATAGAATTTCAGAATAGAATATAATTTACTGCAATGGTCAGTGGGGGTCCCACCAACTAGGAAAGTGCTGCGAAATAAAGTCCTTTTAATAAATAAAATAAAAATGATCACAAATTTATCTGTCTGACGGCTGAGGGGAAGAAGCTGTTCTTGTGACAGGAGGTTCTGGTCTGGATGGACCGTAGCCTCCTGCCAGAGGGAAGAGGAACAAACAGTCCATGACCAGGGTGAGAAGGGTCGGCTCTGATCCGACCTGCACGTCTCTGGGTCCTGGAGACATACAGGTCCTGAAGAGGTGGCAGGCTGCAACCGATCACCTTCTCAGCAGAACGCACAATGCGCTGTAGTCTGCCCTTGACCCTAAAGATGGCGCTGCTTGTATGCATGAGTTATACCAAGCTTGTGCACAAGTGTGCAAAATGGCTGCCCCACCCAAAACAACACTTTCAAGTAGGGATGGTCTGATCTTGCTGCCGATCACCGATACCGATCGGTGGATTGACGATGAATTTGTAATTAAAAAGATGAGACCTTCTGTGAACATGATATGAAAAAATCACCCTTTAAAATCATTTAAATTCAGGTTTTTATATACCTCTTCAAGGAGGAAAAAAATGGAAAAACCTTGCAGGCTGCAGCAACTATTCTGTCAACTGGAAAACATGTAATTCAATGTGAGACGTCGCAGTTTGATGAATCTTGAATAGATTTTGCTATGTCTCTGAAATATTTACATACTGTCCACTTGTTGTGGAACTCCAAGACAGAGAGCACTGCATTTATGAAAGTTTCCACTCCAGACATTTTCAAAGGTTTCAGATTCAGGTGGCTCACGAATGCTGCACCCAACTCCAAAACGGCGATGGATTTGGTCGTTTCCTTTTCTGTGTAAACGACACCACTAGGAGTCTCTCCTGAGTGACACGACTTCTGACCCAATCTCTAAAGGAGACGCCCGCCACCCTTCTGAGAAAACTCATTTCAGCTTCTTTTATCCGGGATCTCATTCTTTCAGTCATGACCCACAACTCATGACCATAAGTGAGGGTTGAAGATTGATTGGAAAATAGAGAGCTTTGCCTTTTGGATCTGCCGTCTCCTGTGATAAACACAACAAAATGAGTAGCAGACATTTACACATTTGTTAGCATCTAAAAAATAAGTTCCCCACATTTGATAACATACCAAACACATTATTTCTGCATCTGGGTGATTCAGTCGTCCTTGGTTCTCTTGCTCAGTCAGGTTCAGGCTCTCTCTTCTTAGACTGTGGAGCGTTTTAGTTCGTGGAAAAACCATACTCTCTTCAGTGACAGCAGCTCCATGCAAATACTTGTTCTTTTTCCTCTCAGATAAACACACACTTAGTTGTCTTTTAAGACAGTTGTTCCGTGAATTCCCTAAACATCGCACAATTCTTTCTGGGTCGCATGACCGCACTTCATGACGTCTAGCAACTTATGGGCCAGAGAACTATGTAATGCTAATGTATAATGTAGGCTTATTTATGGATCTAAAGTGGATGAAGACTGTTTCATCTTTCTAACAATGTAGATAACTCCCAAACCATAGGTTAAGGTCTAAGCAGTCCCCTTTAAAATGAGTATTTTTGAAGTCCTCAGAAGCAGCCAGATCAGACCTTGTCATCATAAGAACCTCATATGTTGTTCTTGACCTTCTTATTGCAATGTAAACATCTGATAAGGCTTTTGTCATTTTTTTTCCTGTTTCAGTTTTTTTTTCCTGTTTGCCTGTTTAAGTTAGGTGCTGTAGTCTTCACAGCTTGTCCGTATGACAATTTCCTCTTAAGGATTTCTTTTTCTGCTACCATTTCATAATGGCATCCAATTTATTCAACATTATTTTTTCTGGATAATTTCATCACTTTTCTTATGCTGCCAAAACATTTGTTCCCAGCAGACAGGTCAGTTTGTGCAGTGGACAGGCTCTTGTGTGGGTCACTTGAAGCTGAATTAACAGATAGTGGTCTGAGTTTCTGTCAGCTGGCTGGGCTTTGTGGACTTCTTGTGGACGTCTCATGACTCTGCCTCTGTCTGTGTGTCTGTCCAGGAAGTAAATGATGTCTCTAACTTCGCATGCTGACCCTGTTTAATGAATGTTTCCTGTGTTAATAATTGCCATTTCTGGCATTGGCTTAATGATTTGTCTCCTGTGTCCAGCACTCCTGCAGAGTGGAGAACGCCCTGGTGGTGATTCCTGCAGACTTCAGTCAGCCAGCCAGTCCTTTCGCGTGCTTGGACAACTCCGCTGCCAAACACAAGCTGGGCCTAAGACAGAAGGCCTGCAACAAGAGGAAGCCTGCCAATGTAAGCAGAGCAGCCAAAACATTATGACCACCTTGGGTGAAATCTTACGAATTATGACTCTATTGTGTGCCGGCAAAGATGTTTATGATGGGATGGAGTTCTTCCTCAGTTGGGCTCCATTTTAGTATCAACAGGTGTTGACTGACACTATCAGTTGGAGTAAATGACAAATAATTTCATGCTCCAGATAAATGTCAACAGACATGCTTGTATTCTGAGGGAAGCTAGTGTTTGATGTCAGTTCTGAGACAGGACCTGCTGGCAACTGTTGACCCACCACAGGCATGTTAACGTTTCCACTGGATCAGGATGTAAGAGTAGGTTTTGAATTTTGTAAGTGTCTAGCTAGAAGACCGGCTTTTATTTTGAAGTCTACTTAACAGGTGTCAGAAGTGAACTTTCAGATGAATATGCCTTTCTCAAACACTGCTCTTCCAGAGGCTAGAGGTTCAAGCTGAGTGCAACTCCACTCTGGTGAAGAACCACGTGGTTCCCTTTCCAAAATCACTGGATGAAGAGGAGACAGAGAAGACACCAGGTTTACGCCTGCAGTTTACTCCATGATGCTTCTACTGGCAGCCAACATTTCTGGTGTGTTTGTTCCAGACACATGTGAGGATGAACCAAATATGGAGAAAAAGCAGTTAGAGGAACCGTCATTGCCTGGAAACGAGGAGACAGAGCATGAGTCAGAAATCTCCCACTGTCCAGACACTTCTGGTCTTCCTGAATCGGATCCCTCTGGGGAAGCAGCAGACCACCAGCTTCTGTCCTCCCCCAGAGCCTCCACCCCGGACAGTCCCTGGTGAGTGCACACATTTCCTGCCACCTATCACCCTTGTACTACATACTGACTGCCTTGTGTCTGATTCCAGTGCTTCCACAGCGTCCCCTGCTGATCAGAAAATGGACTTGGACACTGCTGAAACAAGTGAGAGGGGAGAGGACAGAGTCCTGGGTGTGGGAGTGGATGACCCAAAGACACTAGAGGAGAGCAGGGAGGAGAGAGCTGCGAGTGTGGGAGAAGATGATCACAGCGCACCAGAAGAGAGCACGTTTTTAGAGGAGGTGCTAACCTCCCTGAAAACACCTCACACATTAGTGATTGACAGTGTTGGACTGTTAAATGGATGTGAAGAGAAAGTGGAAACGGAGGACCTGGTCAAACAAAGGAAGATGGAGGATGAAACAGATGGAATGGCAGCTACAGCGATGACTGCAGATGATGGAGGTGGGGATGAGGAATATTCCGAGGACTTGGAAGAAGCTGAAGAAGAAGTGGAAGCAGATGAAGAGGAGGTAAATCCAGAGGCTGGAGATGAGAGGGAAACAGATGAGGAGGAAAAGATGATGAAATGCAAGGGGGAAGTACCTGATAGCCACCAGGACATTCCCTCTGGCTCATCATTGTCCTGCGAGAGTTCAGAGGAAAATAAGACGGCTAGCACAACAGTCTGTCACACGCTTGGTGATGAGGAGGAGCTCAGTGAAGATGAAGATGTAGAGGACGAGGAGGAGGAGCCAGAGGTGGAACTCTTCATGCCATTTGGAGTAAGTATTCCCTCTGTTTTTTGTCTTTATTATTGGTAATTGAACATCGGACACTTGCCCTATGGACGAGATGGACTTGAGTGAACAAATGATAGACGGTGTGTCTAGTGCTGGAAGCCTGTATACAGAAAATCCTGAGACCGGAGTGACTGATTAAAAAGTTGTGTAAAATGGTTAAAATGTTTTCAGATCATTTTACCAAATAAGACAACTTTCAAGGTCATTTTTTTGCAGCAGAAAGATAAAGACTGCACAGAGGAGCCTGAGGAACCTGGACTGTTCCAAACACAGTCAGACGTGGAGGAAGCTGGGTCCAACTACAGTGATAAAGAGGACGTCAAGGTGGACGTGGATTCCCCAGAGGAAGGAGTGAAGGAGGAGCAGGATGACTCTGTGGTGGAGCAGGAGATGACAACATTTGGGTTAGAGAAGGTGGGCGTGGATGAGGAACTGGAGGATGATGAATGGGGCAGGAAGGACGAGGAGGAACAGTTGGAGGCATGGGAGCGGCAAATGTTGGATGCAGGACGAGCGTCGTTGGACTTTGAAAGAGATGAGGGGACAGCCGAGCAGAATGAAATGCTTGTGGAGCCTTTTTCTGACAAAGAGGAGACCTGTGTCGTGTTGGAACACCAGGATGATGGAGATGATTGTTTCATAGAGAGCGATGAGCCCTTCCCTACTCAGCAAGGTGCACATGAGGAGGAGGAGGAGCCACCTGCGGAGCTGGACGAGCAGACCCAGCAGCTGAAGGCTGAGATGGAGGCAACACAGCCCGATCAAGAGGAGCAAATGACTGTCAACATGGAACTGCTGCAGGAGACAGAAAAAATCCAGAGCAGTGTTCCTGAGCCTTCAGCCACGCCTGTTCCTGAATCTCAGTCGGGAGACCTCAGTCCCAGCATAGTAAGCGCTACAGTTAGCTTACAATTGTTTTCCCCAAATTCTGAAAAGTCAGCTGAACCTGAAGTTCCTGAGAGTAGTTCTGCTCTGGTTGAGGTATCCCAGGAGCAATGCTTCCGGACTTCAGAGGAGAAGTCACCCATAAGTGAGGGGATGATAGAAGAAGAATGGCATGAAGGACAGTTGTGTTTAGATGCCGTCAGCCCCAATGGTCCAGGTCGGAGGAAGGTCCGCTTCACCATTGCCACAGCTTGGCAGAGATCTCTGTCCAGTGAAGGCAGTGGTGAGGCCTCATTCTCACCTCCACCCTCAAACATCACGTCGGAGCCTGCTGCCACCTCACTCCCAGACACAATGGTAGGCACAAGGAGTGCACCGGTGGAACCTGAGTCATCGGGCTCCGGAAGAGTGGAAAGTATTGAGGGCACATTTTCCAAATCACAGGATCTGATTCAAGCTTCTAAAGGTGAATCAGACTTCGACCTCGGGAACACATCACTGACATATCCTGTACACTCCAGCATTAAACCTAAATCCTCTTTCAACTACAGACAGCTCTGTCAAGGTGGAAGGCACCGACAATCCGTTCGGGGTTAAACTGAGGAAGACGTCTGTGCGTTCCCGTCTCAGCCAGGAGGAGGAGGTGAGCAAACTTCATCTGACACAACCACAAACAGTGATGTTTTTGTGTTTTGTGGGGACATTCCATTGCCATAATGCTTTCCCCAGCCTCTCACCCTAAACCTAACCATCTAAAACACATGGCTAACCTTAACCAGGACCTCAACCAAACTTCAATGAAATTGTAATGACCCAGTTATTTTAAAGTTTTGTGCTTAACATCGTGGGGACCGACATAAGGCGAAAGGTCACAAGGAGGTGTGTTTGCAAAAATGGGATTCCATAAGTACAGCGATACAAGTTTGCTCACGCGCACACAGATTCCTTATTTTCAATAAATAAAGATTGTACACCTTGAAATGTTTGCAGTGAAGCGATTTCAGTGTGATCTTTTTACTTAAGGTCCCAGCAGAGTCAAATCTCTCCAAAGTGGAGTCTCCTCAGTCAGTGAGTGATAAGTCACTGATCCAGCCAATCACAAAGAAGCCTGCGCTTCCCAATAAGCCTGATTTACACGGGGACAGTGTAGTGAAGACCAGGCGTATCTCAGGTGTGCAGCTTCACCCCTCGACTCAAATACAGTGTTTTCATTACTGTTGGTTGCTTCTTTTTAGAACCTGCCTCAGTCTGCAGTGGAGCTTCAGATGGACCCAGCTGGATCTCTGTGGCCAAACAGAAGCAAAAACTCTACAAGGATCATTCTCTGAATGAAATTACCATCAAAAAGGTAACTTTGTGCATGGGTTTGTCTGTGTCTGTGTGGAAAAGCACACACATAGTTAAGGTTGTATGTCTTGCTTTAGGAGGAACATGATCGGAAGTCCTCACTGCCCATCTTTAACGCCTCAGCTACAGCTGGGGAACACAGACATCAGACTTCAGACAAAGGTGAGAGATGTTAGAAGATGTCTCTAAGTGGGTAGAATGTAATGCCGCCCGTTCGAGGCTTGATGCATCTGTTTGCCTGTCTACCCTTCAGTCATCAGCATGTTCTCATCACTCGCTGAAAAGGAGGGTCGATGGGTCATGACCCCTCCAACTCCTGTGCCACCTGTATCTTCTAAATCCATTCCAGCCCCTTCTGGCTCCAGGCCTCTGGTTTCTCCTGCTGCTCCTAAAGCACTTCCTCACCAGGATGTGTCACCTGTGCTGTCCAAGCTCACCCACCCACTGTCTTTGAGCACAACACCCAACCTTCCTGCTTCCCGAGTGGCTCCTGGGCCGACGGTCACTAAAACGCCAGCGCTGACGTCACAGCGAGGCATCCCACCGCCAGCTCTGCCCCAGAATGAGCCGCCCTGGATGGCACTGGCCAAGAAAAAAGCCAAAGCCTGGAGTGAGATGCCTCAGATAGTGCAGTGAGGTGATCACGCCCTGTCTGAGGGCCAGGATGGACTCGATCACAATTGTGCACGTTGAGGGAGATAGAGGAATTCTCTAAAACCTTTGAAGCGACGACCACTCTGACTGTTTCTGTGTTGGCTTTGAACCAACTTAGTGAGATCATTACTGTTTTTCACTACTTGTAGCTCTCCAACTGCAGGGATGTCATCATTCATTACACTACTTTTATGCAATGTATCAATGTGGTAAACTCCAAAGTTCAGAACCAGGACAAAACTACTTGTAAGTGTCTACACAGTTAGTCCTCCGGTTTATAACATGATTTCAGTTTGACGTTTTAGTATGTTTTGTTTGGCAATGTGAGTTTTTGTTTAAACATGCAGTAAATAACAAATCATATCTCTCTTTTAATATCTGACAGTTTTACCAGGTCAACTAAAATAACTTGAAAGTTATAGATGTAATGTTATATCTTCACAATAAATCCCTTTAAAGGCAATGGAAGTGTGCTTTTTGTTTAAAGCAGCATTTTTCAACCGGTGGCACAGTAGTGAGTGACTAGTGAGTCAGGTGTGCTGTAGGCAATGATCCAGTTTCACGTCATTTTTCCAGAAGCACAAGGGGGCCTTGTTATGAACAACATGTTGACGATCTACTAACGTGAGGAGATTACATGGATTCGGTCACATTCTTTCTGTACGCTATAGATCAATTCTGGAATTCCTTCAGTCGCAGCGGCGCGCCTCTTCTTGAAGAAGCCGGTCAAATGCCTAACTGGTTGTTTTCAAACCTGATGCGCCTCCAACTTGACCACACAGAACGATGGAATGTTCCTTGTCGGAACTGCGACGCCAAAAATCGTCTGCACTGCAGAGCTAACGACAAACGTGACGTCTCACTTCAAAACTTTATTGACTCTCAAAGTTTGCACCGTGGATAAAAAAACTGGCTAAAAAATAAATGCAGACCCAAACAAATGTGCTCCAAAATGTGAACAGAGAAAGAAGCATTGAATAATTAACAAGCTGAGGCAAAGAATGTAAAAGAATTGGAAATGAGCCAAACTAGAATAAGTTCTTTGGCCCAAATTCTCAGATTTTTTTTTGTTAGTATGACTGTATAAGTCATTTGAACTGTCAGAAAAGCCCCAGTTCCTCAGAGTTTAGGCTTCGTTCTATGAATCGAACAACAGAGCTGATCAGTAATGTTGCAAATAAGTGTCAGTCTTAGCGATTGCAAATCACGCTGTTGTCCCAAACCTCAACATATCATTCTTGTATATTCTTTGTGTTGACATCAGTGTAAGAACTTATTGTACCAGTGGACTATCGCTCAGCGACTGCAGATAAGCTTGGTCCAAACTTGAGATGGGGCTTTGTCCTCTATGTACAAACCTGCTCAGGTTTCAAGTATTTCTTTCTTGAAGGACTCAAGAAGACAATTTCACAACAGAAAAAATAGACATGAATCTTGATTTCACAATTAATATCCCCATTCTGGGAGTTTGTTGTGGGTGATGACACATGGATGTGTTCTTCCCGTGTATTCAACTTGTACTTCAACATGTTTGCAGGTTCATGTCCAGCATGCACATTTTTAAATGTAATGCATTCTACAACAAGCATGTGCAGTTCCTTTGTCAGGGATGTTATACTCATTCATTGTGTAATGTGTTTTCCACGAGGTGCTGGTTGCAAAACCTCTCAATCACGCAGCCATTTTTAGCTACTCAGCATTGGAAGGAAATGTGGAAAGCGCCACAGCGGAGATCAGGGAACTCCCACAAGAATTCAAATAAAAGCCCATATTATACCAAAATATAGTTGGGCAGACGTGATGAGAAAGAGAAAGTAACTTTAAAGAAGGACTTAACTCAACTTCAAGTTCACAACAATTCCACTTCAGAAAGAGACATGTAACACTTCCAGTACATTTGTTTGGTTCACTGATGTCGTTTTATTTCAATAGCAGTCACACTTGCTTGAAAAAAAAACACACACACACACAGTACAATCTCTCAAGGGGCAAATCAAACAAAATCCGGGTGGGTTTTTCTGCTACATTATCTCATTTCTTACAATTTGGCCCTTACGATACAAAAGAACTGTATATCATTTCATGATGGATACACACACGGCAAATAACAAAAACCATTTGTCACACAGCCATGTAAAATCACACAAGTAGAAAAAAAAGCTGAGGTCGACAGTGTCCCCCCACACTTGAGCAAGGCCACAACATTGTTAGGAAATCTTCCGTTTTCCTTTTGAGTACATCCCATATATACAGCCATTCCATTACGAGGGAGGGAATGCTGCGCTTTTGTGACGCTGGTGTTCAACTTTCACTTCTGTATATATGCCTGTGATCCTGAGGCCTTTTGTCACACGACTTTCCCTTTTTAAATTATGCACAAAGGATAAATACTTCATAAATATGAGGTGATAAAAGAAGCTGGAGTAGGTTACATCAACACTGTGATCATTGCAAACACAAACAGAAAACGCTTCTGCCTGTTATTTAGACAATACAAAGAACTAGACAAATACTTCAAAACAACAACAGGAAAGCATGAGCACTCCTGCCACTTAGCTTAGTATTGCAAAATGTGCCTTTGGAAGGCAAGAAGACATGTAAACAATGAAATAATGGGAAAAAAATGAAAAGGTGAGCAGTCATCAGTCCATGGTTCTTTAGAGCCAGTCAGAACTCTTGGGTAAACATGCTACTTTAAATGACTTGCAACAGTGGCTGGGCAGGTTTCCTGACTGCTACGTCTGCTATGACCAGTTATCAACGACTGCTGTGGCTCTGTTAGCCATGAGCGTGGAGCCCAAGTTTCAGTATGTTGGAAGGAGGTACAAGGAAGAGCATCTCATTGGACCATTCAGTTTACCATGAGGTGCGCAGTATTGCTTCGTCATATTCCCTCTTCAGGGATTTATGCATTCATCCTTGTATGATTGGAGGGATTTACACCACATCACTTGTTTTTCTAGATGAATTACATACACTCTTAAGGAATGAAAACATGGTGTTGGATCCCTATTTTTAAAGTTAAAGTTCGAACTTCACCCAGAAAAAGAATCCACAGTGGAAGACAGTTTTGCAAGGGGTGCTATAATTACTGATAAGGCAGCCAAAATTCCAAAAATCCTGAATTAACAAGAAGATAAAATTTGGCGGCAAATGGTTCTGTTTTTTTTCTCCCTTTAATAGCAGAAAAGAAACACAGTACAGAGGCAAAGCAGTCTGGGTAAATAAAAAGCACTTTGGCATAGTTTGAAAATAAAGGTTTATCAAGAAAGTGGTGCTACACGTGGTTGTTGAGAGGAACACCATTGTGCTCAGTAGAAACGTGGAGCTCTAAAAAATGCCAGGTCGCAGCTGGAACTTTTAGGACAAATGAAAAACCACCACTGTGGGGCATGACTTTTCTAGTTGAAACAGGCGGGCACCGAGGACAGCTGTGAACAAAGACATGAAGAAATCACTGCCGTCTTGCTTCAACAGCTAATGAGAAGCCTTGTCTGCTCACTTAGAGAAAGACTTGTGAAAGTGGACGGCGCAACATCAGTTCTTTGTGCATCAGAACAGCAGATCCACTGCTGCTGGAGGAAGAAAGGAAGTCATTTACTGCATCTATCTGCAGGACGAGTCTCAGCGATGTCGGCTGTGGGCCATGAAGAGTAGCACTCTGCGGATGCCGCTCAGACGATCCTTTAGAGACGTGATGGCTAGGAAGGGCAGCTGAGCACGACCTTCTAACGGAAGAACTGCGAGCAACCACCAGCACCAGGACGGACCGTTCGGACTGGCCTGAGGGTGACGAGAAGACAGTGTTCTGACCTCACACCATGCTCCAAGACAACAATCATGGAAACCTTGATCACTGACCTTTAGTAAAATAGTGCATGCATACGTGTGTGTGTGTGTGTACGTACCTGGAGCTTGGAGTCTTTCTCAGGCATCGGTCCAAAGTGTCCTTCGATGCGGTCCTTCTGCTCCTTCTTTAAGGAGTTGACCCACACTAGAGCCTGGTCATACACAGCATCATGCAGAGACTGCAGCTCCCCCATAGCCACGCCCTCCACCTGCACACATAGTCATGATTGGTACCTCAGCAGTTAAGCAGGTTCACCTCTACATACCTTCACGTCCTCCAGGTACTCAATTTCAGCTGTGTTGTATCCATCCCTCTCCCTGTGTCTGATGACCTTGAACCTCCGCCTGCCGATGGTGTCCACTACTGACCTTCCATCTGAGAAAAACTTGACGCCACGGATCTCCAGCAGACACCCGTAGTCTGCGAACCTGAGGAAAGAAAAGCAAATCACAAACTTCTCATCCCGCTCTGATGGATGTGACCATCGATAGAAGATCAGCACTGACCCTTTCAGGTCGTCGCTCAGACACATGCCGAAAGAATTGGTTCCGGTCTCCATGCAGCGGCGGATCATCAGGCGATAGCAAGGCTCAAAGATGTGGAGGGGGCAGGGCACGGTAGGAAAGGCCATGGTGCACACAAATATAGGCACGTTTTTGTCGAGACTGAGGAGAAAGAATAGTCAACTCAATCCAAACGTCCCCTAAACATTTCATTTCATTTCAACTCTGTTAATAACATCAGTGAGTCTCTTAGTTGTCAACATTCTTTGCTCTTGTTACTTTCACATCTTCTATTACACTGAACAGATTTGTAAACACAACATCTTTCAAACGGCATTTTACATGTTGGTGTATTGTTTGTATTTGCTTGTATTGTGCTTGTTTGTTTTTTTTGCAACATTCACACCTCTGAATAGTGCTGTCACCCAGCACACAATTATTACTTATTATTATTATTATTACAACTAACCAGTGGGGCATGTTGGTGACTCGGTACAATACACATTATGTACGACAGGTTAACCCGTGGTCTGTCTATATGCTGTCAGACCCACCCACTTGTATGTGCATCCGCCATTTCCACTATCAGTACAAATAACTTTCCACAATTTTAAAATTATGTGATGAGATAAAGAAATAAACTAATAAAACTGAAAACATAACTAATAAAACTAATAAAACTGACATCGATCAATACTTCATCATGCTCGACTGTAATGTTACGTTCCGTGATGGGCTAATAAGGTGTCATAGAACACTGCCCACTAGTTGACACACAGACAGAACACACACACAGAAGCCCCATCAACCCATCAATCGCCACACATATTTCTTCCCAATAACATTCAAACACAAAAGCATTGAACACAGTAAGGATTCTTCTCCTACTCAAACTACTCAACCACTGGACCACACTGCAAAAGGTGGTGGAGTAAGCAGTGATTGATTTCAATCACATTATTGATAGGTCTATTGTGCCTATGTAACCTAGGAAATGGCAAAATTACTAGTGAATGATTTTAGATGCAACAGGATTTCCAGCATTATCAGATTTAATGTATTTAATTAAGAAAATAATTTCATGTTAATTACGCGCGTTTAGTAATTCTAAACTTAATCAACCCCCCGTGTGTGCATAGAATTTCACTTGTTCATTTAAGGTTTTAATTCTTGCATTTAGAAGTTTGTCTTGTTGCCACATACAGTAAATCATGGCATGGTGCCGGAGTTCACATTTCTCAGAGATTGATTTGACCGCTCATTGAAATTGTAAATGTGTGAATGCCATTAAAATGTTTTGTTCAAATGAAGTTGACCTCCAGGAACATAAAACCAGACACCCATCGAGGAGGTCAGTGTGTCAGAGAGCTGGCTTATGTTGGTGGGTCAGTGGGTCATGCACCGCCTGTCTTGACAGGAAAACAGAGATCACTTGAACATACTTGGAAAGCTCAGCCATCTCCTCGAGGTGGATTCTCTGTCTTTCAGCGAGCTCAGCAGGAAGATACTTGGATATTAGCGCCTCCATCAGGACTGTCTTACAGTATTGCCTCTGAACCAGGTACTTAGGGAAGACAAGAGGAAAAGGACCACTGAGAATCAGGGAGGACTTGATGTTTAATACCTACAGCGCATCTTGTTTCATTGACGCAATAAAAGTAGCAATAACAACAGTTTTTCCAAAACACAACTCCATGTATTCAACACATTCTCATTTGTCGACTAGTTTTTGCCCTCGCAGAGATGAGACAGCCTGGAGGTGTACCTCAGAAAGCTCCTCTTTACAGAGCGGACACTTGGGGTTGTGGTCCATGCACCTCTTCAGACACTGGAGACAGAAGGTGTGGCCACAGGGAGTGGTCACTGGCTCGTAGAACAGTCTTGAAGAGGAAAAACAAGCAACATGTCACTTCACAGTGGGTTGGGTTTTAACTCCTAAACCTCACCTCATACAGAGAGAACACTCCAGATCTGCAGGGTCCAAAAGGCTAGCATCCTCAGGTGTTGATGGGACAAGTGACCAGTGGGACTCTTAAAAACAAAGTTTGACATTAGCTTAGACAAGAGACAACAAAGTCCCTGCTCCAGATCAGATGTGAGAAGCTCACCACACTTGGACTTCTTGGATTCTGATTCATGTTCCTCTTCTGAAATCTTCCTTTTCCTCTTGTGAAGCACCCACTGGTCAAGCCTCCTGACTTGTGAGGATCCCTGACTTACTAGTTTGCAGTGATTGGACTCATTAGGTGCACGAACGACGGAGGCCAGACTGGAGTGGGAAGACATCTGGGTAGCACTGAGGGTCTATGGGAGGGAGTCAGGGCTCGCATCATTTTCATAACATGGACATCAATGAGCTCTTTTCCTACCTGAGCAGCCATGTTGCTTTTGAGATGAGCTCGAGGTGGAAGCACGTTGGAGAAGTCTGAAATGTGTTCTGGGACTTGCTCCGTCAGAGGAGTCAGGAGGTCACATAGAATCTGATAAAAGGCACCTTTTATCAGACACGCCTTAAGAATGAAGGCTTCTGCTGTGATTGACATGTAAGGAAAACATCAATCATATTTCACCTTGAGTGCTTCACTCTTCGCGGGTTTGCAGTCAGGTTCAATGGACAGACACAGAAGATACTCCTGCAGCGCTTCCTCAGTTCTGCCTAGAGAGACCAGAGCCTGAGCCTTGCGAACATGGCCCTGTGGGGGATAACGACACCATCCATTGTGGTAAGATGAACATACTGATGTGCTCCACTCACCTTGGTCCAGTGTGGCATGAGTGTGCAGGCCATCTCAGCATCCTGCAGAGCGCTTTCATAGTCTTTCAGACTAGAGTGGATCTGGGATCGGTTACTGAACAAGATGTGGTCTGTGGGTGCTAGGGGAGACAGAAGGGAGACGTGTGGGACTAGTTTTGCCTTCTCTGTTACTAACAGTGCACAGGTCTGAAGGAGAAATCCTAAACCAACTTCATTGATGGCCTGTGTGGTACAGCGATTTTTTCAGACTGAAAACTTAAGTGTGTCAGACCCGTGCGTGAACAAGAGAGACAGTCATTGAGGAGGTAGCACCACAGGTTCGGGGACTACTAGATGGAAAGGTGTGGAAAAGGACGAGACTGGATCCATTTTAGTGTCACAGACTGTGAAGTCAGAGTGGTGACAATGAAAACAATGATTTTCCGCAATATAGTAGTGCAACTTCAGTTGTTGTGCGGAGGGTTCCACAAACATCTGAGATCGGAATGCTGTTGTAATACGTACATGTAGGATTTGAGACCTTACACTCAAACAACCCAATGTCTTTAATTATTTGTTAAGCAGGTCGTTAATAAAATATATGAATTCCTTCATTACATGTGTACGACTACTTTTGAGTGAAAAATTATGTGAATTGTTGCAGTGCCTTCCCTTACTGACAACCTACACTGCCTGGCCAAAAAAAAGTCACCACCAAAAAAAAGGGTCATAGACTCTAATATTTCGTTGGACCACCTTTAGCTTTGATCACAGCACACATTCGCTGTGGCATTGTTTCGATAAGCTTCTGCAATGTCACAAGGTTTATTTTACATCCAGTGTTGCATTAATTTTTCACCAAGATCTTGCATTGATGATGGTAGAGTCTGACCGCCGCGCAAAGCCTTCTCCAGCACATCCCAAAGATTCTCAATGGGGTTAAGGTCTGGACTCTGTGGTGGCCAAGCCATGTGTGAAAATGATGTCTCATGCTCCCTGAACCAGTCTTTCACAATTTGAGCCCGATGAATCCTGGCATTGTCATCTTGGAATATGGCCGTGTCATCAGGGAAGAAAAAATCCATTGAGGGAATAACCTGGTCATTCAGTATATTCAGGTAGTCAGCTGACCTCATTCTTTGAGCACATAATGTTGCTGAACCTAGACCCTAGGCTCGTACCTATTTGCTTAGTTAAATCCAGGTGGCGACTTTTTTTTTTGGCCAGGCAGTGTAGTTTGTCAATTTATCTGAGACTTATCTGAATCAGTCTTATGACAGCATTAAATGAGAACAATAGACAGATGCACTGTCAGCGCTATTACTTTAGTGTAATTCTTAAAGCTCATTGATGCGCTGAAGGTAAAAGTGAAGAGTTCAGGGAAGTGAAAACATTGAATAAACTGAAACATTCAGGATGATTTCAAACTCAATACTGCAGGCTTGTTTTAAGCGACATCATGTAAACATCATCATCGGCTTCCTCTCTCCCTTCCGTTGTTCTTGGATCTCATTTAATTCCAGTGCAATGTTGAATCAGTTGTGTTGGAATAACTATTTGAATCTGGGTGGTAATTTATTTCATTCGTAACCATAAAGTTTTGCTTTGTTTGCCTGTAAAAGACACTTTATTTGCAAATAATCTGCATTATTTGGATCAATAAATTATTAGTTTCTAATTAATGAATGGAAATTTATTTGGTAAAGCTCCAGCCTTAGAATATAGAAAAGAACTGTATCATTAGTTTGCACTCAGTATTTCAACAAGGAATAGATCTATGAGTCGCTCCAAATGAGTATATTTTAAGCGATCCTTTGAAAATAAAGATAAACACCAAACAAAAAGTTTAATGATGCCAGTGTTATTTACAGGAGCTGTTCTGCACTCAATAATACTGCAGCATTTCCATATTTAAACAACCACTTTAACATCGAGAGAAGATATTGTATAGCAGTTACCTTCGGTTGCTCAGAGTAAATGTCTGCATCACAAATTAGAACACTTACAAAACCATGTGCATTATCAAGGTCATCCACATGGAAGGTTTCATAACACAAAAAACTTGCTAATGACTCAGCGGTAGCTTTTCTTTGCTCCTGACTTGAGATTGGCCACTAGGAAACATGAACTGTGTTCAATCAAAAAAGCTAAGCCACATTTGTAGAGCAGTGTCAGTCACACCAGAAACAATCTGGACTCACTTGCGCATGCACACGCACGTACGCGCACATGTTTGCAGCACCACCTTTGTGGGAACCGCTCATTGCCATAATGCTTACGCCAACCATCTAAAACAAATGACTAACCTTAAGCAGAACTCTGGAACCAAACTTGGGCCCAATTATAATGATCAAAATGTAGCTAAACCTTGTGGGGTCCCATATGGCAGTTTCCCACAAATTGGACCTCACCTGGATAGATATGTTTAAACACACACACACATATACACACACCAGTGAGGACCACACAGGATGATTGCACTCTTATTTCCCTCCCTGGACTTAAATCTATATGCAGATGTACTATACAAAGCAGATTATCATCCATGTAAGACCTTACTCCAGGCTAGCTTCTGATAGTTAGTTCAGAAGGTGTCAAAGTACTTCAGTCTGATCATAAGCTTAACTCACACTGACTAAGGAGGTTCCGTGATCAACCCAGCTGTCTGATCCAGTTGCACAGTTTTAAGGTTAGCAGTGAGACTGGTCCAGAGATAACACAAACACTTTTGGTAGATAAAGAATTGAGGGGGTTTCTTCACCACAGTATGAAGGCGAAAGACAGGCTGGGGCAGCGAGTGTTGTTGGCTCTTCCTGGGAACACTTCCAAGAGGTAACCTGAAATAGTACCCTTGACCCACATTTGCTTGAATCCCGGCTTCACGTTACACAACTGAGGCTGGTGACGTACTTACGCAATGTTTGGATCAGTAGGCCAGCCTACATAACGCTGTTACCCAACACGTGCTCTGCTTGACCCGGCGCCCCTTCTCTGGCACATATTTCGCTCCCCACGTACTGATAACGTGAACGCGTCTTACCGATGAGGATCGCTTGGTTGTATTTGTCCAGCGCCGCTTCCACCTTCTTCTCGGCATATAGCCCGTTTCCCTCGCGCCGCAGGCGGCTAGCCTGGTGTGAGCTCGGGAACCACTTGGCCAGCAGGTTGCTCAGAACCACGTTGATTCGGTAGCCGCGGACGTCGGCGGCCCTGGAGCTGTCCCCGCACTCCCTGCATGTAACGGTTCCGTCGGTCTCCCGTCTCTCCCGCTCCAGACACTTCTTACAGTAACAGTGTCCGCACGGTAAAGTCACCGGTTCGTACAGACAGCTCAGACACATCCGACAGCCGCCGGGGACCGCATCAGCTCCGGCGCGGATGCTGTGAATCTCCCCGGACTCCTGCCTCCGCAGACCAGTCAGGTATTCGAGGAGGTTGCCCAGGTGAGAAGGCTTCAGTCTCTCGATCTCCGCGGCTCTCCAGTAAACTTGCAAAGCTTCCGCAAATTTCCCCCCGAAAGCGAGCGCATCCGCCCGCCTGACCAGCATCTCCTGCCGGCGGTCCTGGTCCCTCACGGTCGCTAGCTGGCACTCGTAAATGTCCGCGGCCAGGTCGAAGTTTTTCGACGTGAATGCTTCCGCTGCGAGCTGCAGCATGCTCTCGCTCTCCGTCACCATGGCTGTTTACGGAAGACAGCTACCGCGCTCCTAATTCAGTGCCGCTGCGCGGCTACCCGCGTGCCCATGACGACGGTCCGGCCCGGCCCAGAAACAACTGATGACAAGCTCCGCGGAGGAGAGAAAAACTGGGTTATGTAAAAAGTTGCGTCACCTGACGGCGTCTCCGCCCGCTCATTGGTTCAGAGCAGAAGCTGTTACAAAACAATGTGCCATGTAACAGTTGGAGGCTGTGAGCGGGAGACTGTCTGACCTGCATGCAGGATTCCAGAAAACAAGGACGGGTCATCGGCTCTGCCGCGACACTGCTGGACCTGAGCCTCTGCCATCAACTCGACCTCATTCACCACAACAGAGAGCTGCCTCATCAAGTGCCCTATATGTCTTCTTCTTAAGATGCATTGTGATTTGGTGCAAGTCACTTGCTAAGACTTTAAAATGTAGGAACTCCACTTTGGTGAGTGACATGCTGATGATGTCTGAATGACCTGGAAACCTGATGTCATGGTCCAACTGCATGTAACTCAGACCCAGTGAACCTGACACACTTCTGTTCCCTGAGAAGCAGTGAGTCACATCTAACATGGGTCACAGTAGCTTTGACAAAAACAATAATACAATGATTTGCTTTTTAATGAGTGTGCAATGTTTTTTCTTGTTTTTTTTTTTTTTTAATCACATTATTTCAGAACAGTTTTTCCACAGCTTGCTGTGAGGGGAAGGTCCAGATATGATGTACATTTCTTGATCTGAAAATGGAATCTAGTGGAATCTTCTACTGCTTCTTTTTGAAGTCAATATATAAGAACATTTTATCCCAAAACTAGTCAGTGACCCTCAGACTGAAGGCGGACATTTGACCTGCAGGGAGAAACTGTCAGCGTGACCATGTTAGCCAATAATGTTCACCTGTTTATTAGTGTGCATAGCTCCTCTGTGGTTACATGTGTGCTGGAGGAACTGGGTCAACTTGACAAACGGCACCAGTGTTGTTTTTGAGTGTTGTGGGGCCATATCACAAATAATGTTGCCATTATGTCATGGATTCATAACCTGGGTAGTGAATACAAAATAAAATCTTTGTTCAACAGAAGTAGTTTCTGACAAATCAGGGGTGGGCAAACCATGAAATGTTTTCTTTCCACAAACTATTTAGTCCTGATCATAATTATCATTTAAAATGTGATAATTGCAATAACCTTTTAAATGAATTTAATGAAACCGCTTGATATTGCAGAGTGTTGATCAGTTAACCCTATATTGTGATGAAGTCTAGTGGTCTTGTGGGTAACTATATATAAGTCTATGAGGAATCACATAAGCCTGACTCATGGAGCATGACGTTGATGAGAATAAAGAAGAGACAGGTGAAAGTATGTGATGGAGAAAAGAGAAATAAAGCCCAAAAGAACCAAGACAGAATAATGTGTGTAAATGAGCGAGAGATGCAGGAAGATCTGATGAGTTCAAGTTTCTGGGATCAGTCCTACAGAAAGAGACTAAAATAGATGAAGAGGAGGGTGCAGGCAGGTATCACCAGGTGGAGACAACTGTCAGGGAGGACCTGTGAGAGAGTGGTAGGTAGAGTGAAAGGGAAGCTCGACAGGACAGAAGTGAGACCTGCCACGATGGATGCCGGTTTAGAGACAGTAGCTACGTCGCAATGACAAGAAGCAAAGTTAGAAGAGTCCAGAGCCGATGATGCTCAGGCTTCTATTGGGGATGACCAGGAAGGACAAGACTCGAAACAAATCTATCAGAGGGATGTGGAGAAATTTGGAGACAACAGTAGGGAGGCCAGACTCCAATGGTTTGGACATGTGGAGGGGAGAGACGGGATGACAAATGTTGGAGACATGTCTAATCCGAACCCTGGGACAAAGGAAAAGACCACTGACTAGCTATATAGGCTGGCTGGCAGCTGTATCACTGATGGCACACGCATGTGATGTGATGTGAAATGCAACTCCAACAGGCCAAACAAAATCTTTTTGGAATGGCGAATGTTTATTCAGTTATACTACTGTTAAATCATTCTCAATAAGTTAATACAATTTTCATCTTCCTAATAGAGTCCAGTGACAAGCTGTCATCAGAACATACACATACATAGAAAATTTTCCCACATCTTATGTCTCTTGGTTAGGTTCTTATCTGTCTTCCGGACGACTCTTATTTTGAAGGTATTTTTAAAGCTGTCATCAACATCTCTTGGGGGGGAATCATGCTACATCCATGCAGCTCATGGAGGAAATTAAATCATGATGATGAAATATATTCTGTATAGGTCACTAACTTTAAAAACTATTACTTCACATCGAGGCACATTTTAAAAGAGGAATGAAGCAGTCACCTGGGTTTTGCCAATGGCCTGTTGACTACTTTACCTACCACTGACTGAGGTGCTTTTCCAATTCGGGTAATGTCAGATGGAAACAATTAAGCTTCTTTCTAGCTTCTAAGGAATGGAAATATGTTGGAGGTCATCAGTTACCTCCTAGATGAGCATGTAAAGTGAAGGTTTGGGAGCTTTAATCAAGTGGACAACGAATCCAGTTGTGTGTTCTCCGTAGAAGTGCTTTGTGCAGTGGGGTGTCGTTTCTTCTTGTAGCTGGGCCAACGACACACAGGGCAGCAGTGGCGTCCAGCTGAGAGCCACACCACTATGCAGCGCTGGTGGAAGACATGGCCACAGGGCAAGCCCATCAGCACATCCCTGCTAACAAAGTTCTCCAAACACACAACACACTCAGAGCAAGGCAGCATATCGCCTGGCCACGCTGAGCAGTCACAGTGAGGGTGGTGGGAGGCTTCCTTCTTCTCTACCTGGTCAGCTGATGCTGACCATTCCTTACAACAACCAGAACTGGACTGGGAATCTAGACAGGAACACACTTTGCGGTTCAGAGTGCACTCACCACCGGGTCCAAGTCTACAAGCTGTAACTTCAGCCCGCTCCTCGCAATCTGTGTCTGAATGTGAGCCATCAGTCTCGTCATCTGTTCTCGCACTGCACCCTTCCACACAGACCACTCGGAATCTCCAGGTTGGCAAGCTTTTCATATAGTCCATGGTCACCAATGGCCGCAGCCAGAGATCAGGATAGGCCAATCTCTCAAAGAAGACGTTTGGATCATCATCCCAATCCGAGAAGTCAGAGGGAACCTGCTGCAGAGATGCAATGGGGTGCAGCAGGTAGGATGTGTACCAGTCCCATAGACTCGCCAGCCACTCCAGGTTGGTGGTGCTGTCCTCCTGAATTCTGTTGCCACAGCGACGCTTCTTTTCAAAGTAGTCCACTAGCAGCCCATGAGCAAGGTAGGTAGACAGGAAGAGGGCAGGGTGGGACGAGTAGAAGGTCCAGTCGGCTCGCACGAGACTGGCCAGCGTGGTGGTGTCTGCGTACCTCAGCAATTTCAGGCTGAAACCGTACAGAGTGTCCAGATAGGGTAGTTGGATGAGAGCCTGCGGGAGATGAGCATCATTACTCCCATTGAAGACAAAATCAGCTAAATATCTTGTACACTTTCAATCTCATGCTCTCCTGCCCTCCAAGGTGACGGTGACAGAAGTACTGCACCAAAAATGTTTTATCGAATGCTGACCACGTCATCAGGTTTGCATGGCATGCAAAGCATAATTGTGGCAGAGATGTTATTATGAATGAGTGAGTTTATTTCAGTGATCTCTAATCTGTTGACATGAAGTACATTTTATGTTACCAACATTATCATGGTCTAGGACAGAGGTGGGCAATTAAATTTCCCAAGGGGCCGGGTTATATATTGTGACCGTTGAGAAGGGCCGTCAAACACAAAGAGAGGAGGACAAGAGAAAATTGAAAATAAAAATCATGTGTGATTATGAATCTACACTGTAAAAATGCATAGAAACTGTTGGTTTGTTGTGTTTTATTTAATTTAAACCACATTCCATTTAAAGATTGTCAATGTGGCTCATACATTTCAAAATTTACTTACTGACAAGAAATGCTCCTAAAATAGCCACGAGAGAAGATTTAGAAAAAATAATTAAACAAGAAGGTTATGTTTCAGTTACATCATAATAAACAAAAAACAATCCATAAGACAAAATGTCAGAGACAACAACAATGTCAGTTTTATAGTTTTGCTCTGACTCCAGGAGGGCCACATAAATACAGTCAAAGGGCCGCATTTGGCCCCCTGATGAGATCAGATCGCGAACGATTAGATCATATTGACGATTGGCCAAAGATGGTATGGACTGTCACATTTTATACACTATTGTATACAAACTGTCACTCACAGAGAGTCAGAAAAAATATGCTGGTCAAAAGCACAACTTAGAGTTGTTTTCTGAACCTGATGTGCCTCTAACTTGACCACACACCCTCACATCAAAATGATGGAGAGTTCATCATCTCTTTATTTACAATTGTAGAGCATCAAGGTTGATGCAAATGCAGTGCAAAATAAATGCCTTCCAAAATGGAAACACTGAAAACAATGATCATGCGAAAGATTTGAGCTGAAACTCCCCCAAAACAAAATAAAATTAGGTAAATCTGGCATATGTCATGTCCACCAATTGTAGAAATAAAAACAGATATGTTTTCTATAGCAAGAGATTGTGATATACGGCAGGTGATACACCCAAAAGAAATGAAGAATGTCTTTTAGAACAAAATAAACCGCTGGTATTTCCTACCAGAACAGGAAGCCATGACACCAGCAGTATGGAGTTGTAAGTCCCAAGTGTTCGGATTAGAACCACAAATCGCTTCACTGTTGCTCCCTGTGAGCAAAAAATTAAATATGTTAGAATCAAAGAAAGCAAAACATTCAGATGGCACAAACATGACAAAACATGAGTTATTTATTAGTAAAATCGGCATAAAATTGTCATTTTTTTAAATGTCACATTACTCTGAACACACATGATTTCAAGATCCTGAGGACCAGGTTCAGTTGACAAGCTAGCTACTACTACAGCAAAATGGACAAACGCAAATGGAAGGTATAGATGTTTTAGAATGTTGCATTTGAGCTCCCTCAGTTTGAAGATAGTAAGAATAACGGACATCTGGTTACCAAACCAGTGAGCACTCTGAAAAGGCAGCTCACGACCCAGGAAAGACCTGGTGACAGCTTGGAGAGATTACAAAGCAACAGATTTGGGAACAGAAACAATGACGACAAGCACTGTCAGGTCTCAAGTTGCAAAGCTGCAGATAAGCTACAGATAAGCAGATAATTTTCATTTATCATGAAAATTATCTGGGTTATCATTTTTATCATGATGTCGTTGCAATGTGCTCAAATGTAAAAAAAAAAAAAAAACTTAAATTTACTGAAATCATTAAATATCACTTACTTCAGTAGAAAAAATAATATGCAAGTGTATGACATTTGTGTCACTGGTGAGATTGAAGAAGCAGCAGCTCCAAGCATCACTGACTCGTCCACTCTAAATGTGGGAAGTGACGTCTTGACATTGCACTGTTTGTATTGTTTTGACAGCAGAGTTGTGGATGTTTCCAACCAAGAACAGCAGGAGGTTGCACAGATCACTCCAGAATGCTCTGACCATGTAAATGTGTTATGTATGTTATGTTAATGGAACAATGGTGAAATGAAACGGTCTTGGCGAGCTGGTTTGTTCAAATGTGAATCAAGAGAGGTGACGTTTCTGATGTTTAACACCATACAGTTGACTGATTTCATGAGAAAAATGCCCGTGCAGCATGTGAGGGATCGCGTCTCAGAAGCAGACACAAACATAGACACCTGCTCAGACAGTTGTAGCAGCAGAGTATCCATTTGGGACGGTTATAATGCATGCAGCTGGAGTTTACTCCACCTGACAAGACGGCTGACATCACACACACGGACCTGAATGGCCCAGCCTTTATTTACCCAGAAACACAAAATCACTATTTACTTATTTGAGGCAGATTCCAATGATGAACACCAGCAATGAGAAGTCACAGAAGTGAGACACCATTTGCAGGGAATTTCTGAAAGATGCGTAATCGTCCCTAATTTTACCACATTACCACGTTATACCATTTATACTGGTAACTGTTAGATCCCTACATGTGATCCCCAAAAAAGAGTGGGAAACCATCAATGAAGACTGAATCCATACCGTGGAAAGTGTGAAATGGGCTGGGCAACGTTATTTACATTCATTGACAAGACATAAACGTTCCAGAAGAAAATATCAGGCCACAGCATTTTCAGGAGACTTAATTACAGTATAACTGACTTGGGAGGGATAGAAGGAGCCTGAGAAAATGATGGCAGAAAGCCTCGGAAGAGGAAAGGAAACAAAAAGTGAGGCGCTACCAGGTGACATCAAACCGTGCCTAGCAATGCTGCAAACAGCTGTATCTCAAAAAGTATTGGTGAGGGGAATTGAAGAGAATCTCAGCACTGCAAAGCCCAATTCAGCATTAATTTCTCAATGTTACTTGCCAACAAACCTTTACTTGAGGACAGTCCCAAAGAATGCGAACGTGATTGGCTGATTGAGTACTACATTGTCTCAACATTTTTTAGACTCAGCATTGCCACTTAAAATAGATTTTCTTTAAGGAGTTCTAACAAAATGTATCATGTTTTTCCAAGAAAGTTCTGTGCAGTGATTGGTGCAAGTATTTTGCCAATCTTCTTCATTTAATACGTTCGAGTCTTCCTCCATTTAGAGTAAATATAAAGTGTGGAGTGTTTACAGGTTCTTTGCATGTGTGAGTATATCCTTTAAATTTGCTTCCCCTCCATTTGATCAAGAAGTGCATCGGTAAATATTTTCATAAAGTCAGTTTCAGTTTCTTCAGGTTGAATGTGCTTACTGAAATGATGCTTAAGTTGTAAATACCCTATCTTGTTTCTCTAAATTGATGGTGTCTTTCAGTTGCTGAAAACTTTAAATTTATCCACAATAGAGCAATATGAAGCAACTCCACAACCGTTCTTCCACAACCATTTAAATATGGCGTCCTTCTGAGCTGGTTTAAAGTTGTGGTTGAAAGCAATCCATCTTAGCTGCTTTATATTCCCTGAACGTTTCAGACTCTTAGATTCTTTGCGCCTAATATTCAGTGGAACCACTGTGCAACAGCTCAGTTGGGCTTTCTGAAGCGTCTTAATGAAGGTACATCCTAATAATGATTGGAGAGGAATTTCCATTTGCTCTAATTCCAGTTCTTTCCATTTAGCCTCATTTTTATAATGACACCAACACATGAGGTATCTTACTTGAGCAGCTTTATAGTAGCTCTAGAAACACATCCACCACATCTATATATAATGATTGAATAATGAACAGTGCAATTCAAGAGGTGTGAGGACCAGAGAATAGTAGATCTTCATCACAGTTAAAGGACACTCACACTGCTTTTTCCAAGAACATTCTTCCACAATCCTAGGTGAGTATTGGAGGACAACAAACCTGTGTGATGAACAGATCCATCCAGGCCAGCAAGTTGATCAGGACAAGACTCAACACAAAGAGATCGTTGACCTCTGGCTGCACTGACCGGAGAAATGAGTCCATGGCTGCAAGAGACAGAAACTCACCGGTGCTGCAGACAGAAAGGAGCAAACACATTTGGTTTGTCAAACCAACCAAAAAACAACATATGTGAAAAAGGTTACCTGTTCCCATAGCGATATATCCCTTCAGGCATCTTCAAGATATAGGCAGGAGTCTGAGTCACACCAATCTCGGACAAACTACTGTGGTTATCCCACTGGCGGACGTCCACAAAGATGAACTCAATCCTGCCAGTGAACTTGACAGACAGTGAAGAGAAGAATGCAGGGGGCTGGGGCAGGTGGGCAAACATGAACATTTTGACAGTGCAGGTTGAGTCAGAGTTCCACTCCTCCAGTAGCTTTTCAGTGGAACTGAGAGTTTTGACCCGATGAGCCATGTGTGAGGTCATCCAGCGAAAGATGTGATCAGTTTCAATGCGGCGGCCAGTATATTCCTTGAGGACCACTTTGCCTTTAGAGGCTGATGTCTGAGGGACAGACATGATGAGGGTGGAGCGCTGCCAGCCACGGCGGATACATGGCCTAGAGCACAAACAGTTGTATGCAGAATTTGAAGTCTCAGCCTTCACGTGAACATTTCTGGACTCTCTAGACAGTGAAATAGTTTACTTTTAACAACTTCAAGGTGATAAAAACTCCTTACCTGTAATCGTGGGAGCAGTTAAAGGTACCGGTCCTGATCCCAAATTGAGACACTTTCTGCACCATCTTTCCCCAGTTAGCGTGACTGAGCAACGCCTCACGGTCCTGAGCAATGACCTGTACATGAACAAAGCTGATTAAGTGGGAGCTGAAAACACACCTCAGCTCATGCACTGTGGCACAATCAACATCTGAATGATTTTTTTTTATTCCACTGAAGTATACAGACCTCTTGCCACAGCTTAAAACAACGGGAACTTGATGTAAATAAAACTTGTTGGTTTCCCTCATCAACTGCCTGTAAAAGGTTATCACCACTGCAGTCATCATGGGGGATGCACCCAGAACAACAACTGCAGGTTCTACATGAATTGACCATAAAAGCTTAACAGTTCCAAACTTCAATTGCTCTGTGCTTTCTATCTGGAACAGTCTTTTTGAGTGTCAGACTGTCACATAAAACAGAAGGAACATTTACAAATTTACATGCTCATGGCTTGCGACACTTGTGGTTGTTTGGTCTTACTAACCTGAACCAGCCAAATCCCATCTTTCGTGTCTTCAACTAGTTCATAGAAGTGCATCTCTCCACTGAAGTGTGTGCTGCTGGCATCTCCCTCCTCATTTTGTTCTTCCTCCTTCTTGATGGCTGAGTACAACTCCCCTTGAGTCAGCTCTCCTGTCAGGGAAAATGGTCCCATAAATAACAAAATACAACCAGGATAAAATTGTGCGATATCTAATCAAGGAGATAATACATGTGCAATTACTGCATTTGGTTGTTACTTGTTGTTCCAAAAATAGTGAATAAAGCTAAATAAGTGCTATGTTATCAACCACCTTTTTTGAAGCACAGAGAAAGTGTTTGACCATTTTGATGACAGCAACCAAACTTCACGAGAGGACAGCTTTAAAAGACATAATAGATTCTATTATACATTTGGGACTTTTTGGACAATTTGAACTACAAATTGATAACTTATTTAGAAATTTGCCTAATCAGACACATCCATGGTTACAATAAATGCTCAGGTATTTTAGATGGAACCAAGCGTTTTGACAAAAAAAAAAAAAAAAAAAAGATTTAGTGTTTCACAACTGTTTGTTCCCTAATATGTTACAAGAGTGGCATTTTTTCTATATTCCATATTGCTCTGTACAAATAGATCAAAAAGTAAAATTGCACAAAGAAACTAAATTCACGTGATACAACCATTCCCTCAACATTCTCTTGGAGAGCCGCCTCTCCAATCCAACTAGAGGTGTCAAATGCTGAAGCAGCTGTCATTGTCACGGATTACCTTCTTTTAATGACCAAAATGATGAAGAAAATCATTTTCATGTGATTCAGGACCACTTTAAACCCATCTTTACACATATCTTGCGAAGTGAAAACGATGCCACCCCCATGTCTCGGTGAAAACCCTATTTGTCCATGTCTGTTCCAACGCATCCGAGTCACAAACTTTGCTCACGCTGACCGGGATTCAACCCAATTCATGCAGCAGACTTATTTTGCACAGAGAAGTCAAACACTGAAGCTCACGGAGTGAGGATATAGTGGATATACTTAGCAGACAAGAGTCATGGTCGTTTCCCTTGAAGACGTTGGAAGAGGACAAGGTGTATTCAAATGCATGACGAGCTGCCTGACCTGACTTCTCCACCAGCTCGCTGACATCCTTCTTCTCCGGCAGCCCGGAGTAGCCCAGTCCGCGACACTCCAGGATGGTCTTCAGCTTCTTGTAACTGAGGGTCACTGGGTCCACGAGCTGGGTCGCAAACACACCCGTTTCATACCAAACTACTGCCTCGAAGAGCCTTGCCAGCATGAACAGTAAAAGGAAGTAGAGCAACAGGAAGAACAACTTCAACCACATCATCGGACCGGACACACTTCTAGTGACACTGAGCGGACATGGAGCACTCGGCTTGAGTCACAGCAGTAGGACGTAGCTCGCGCTGACAGATAGCTTAGCTTAGCAACCACGGCTAGGCCTCGGTTTTGTAAACAAGAAATAAAAAGGCTTGCGGTGAAACACAACCAGGAGGTCCGGATCAACCCGGACCACGGCGACGGCACCGGGATTGACACGTGTAATGACGCCGATGACAAATATTCACAACAAGACGAAAAATATATTATCGGACGGATACTTTTCGTCCAGTTCAGCTGCTGGTGTACACAACTCTGATGTCATGTCCGCTTCCGACTCGCTTTGTAAACAATATACAAAATAAAGTTTTAAAAGGATTGATGGTGAGGAAAAAACCACGCACGAGACACTCGCCATAGGCAAACTTATTTAGAATTGTTTGGCATTCCTTTGAGGGTGCAACTCAGATGGGAGGGTACCACGGGGCAGATCAACAACGCAAGTCTGTTTCTGGCATTTAAAACTCCCACTTGAAATGCAATCGTGAGAACAAGATTTAATTTACTGGACAAACACACTTATTGCTTTATAGTCAAACTGGTCACATACTAAATCAATATGCTGGAGGTTTGATGTAAAGGTTTCTCATGACAAAGAGCAATTCAAAACCTTTCACCCATGAGTGAAAAACCTGGGTCACCAGGGGCCCAAAGTAGCACCATGTGTCAGAGAGGGGTCGCACGGCTACCATTCATTCACCATTCACCATTCCAGTAGGGCATAGTCCCAATGACCATCCAGCTACTCTCCTGCAGGATCATCGACTGCGACTGCAAGATGGGTCACAAAGTGCTACGAGGAATGGGCACCAGTGTAGAGGACATAAGCCTTGACACGTCAATTGGTTCCCAGAACATGCTGGATCACCTCTCCAGCAGGGAAAGGGCACGATGTTTGATGTCGAGAACCATCAAGCAGCGATCCATACTGATTTGTGCATACAGTATGTAAATGAAGTATAAAGCAGAATTGTAAATCAACAGTAAGACAGCGATGTGTCATTTTAAAAGTATATGAGTAAGTACATCATGAATATCAAATGTGAAAAAAAAAGACAAATCAAGTTGTTGTTTTTAGCAACATTTTATTTTGAGAACACAAACTCGAACACAAGTTTCTCATTTTTGACGTTGAAGGCACTTTGTCTTGACTTCACATACTTGATAAGTTTAATTCTGGTCGTTGAATGCAATCACATCATTATTGCTTGGTATTTACACTTCACAATTTTGTTGCTTCCAAAATCTTGACCAGTGACATGCAACCATCCCTGTTCATACCTCAGTCACCAATTCTGACCAGTGAACACTGAACGTTTAAGAGTAAATGAATGAAGGCCATGTTGTCAGGAAAAAAAGCGAATTGTGTCGTGCATTGCAATATGCATTTATAAATTCAGATTCCTAGATTTTATGTAAAGTAGATGTTCAAAATTTGTAGCACTCACAAATGATCTATATTTTTTTTTTGTTAAGAAAGCATGTTCTTGAAAAAAACACTTTTTAAAAACAGTTTTTTATTGGGTCTACAAAACTTCCACTTGATTTGTTACATATTTGAACTAACCTTAGTCAACAGTTAATTCGTAGTAATAACATATTTTTAAAATGATTAAAATCATGAAAGTTATTAAAGCCTATCCTATTGTACTATATTATAGAGGACATTCTTTCCATTGTCATGCTTCATCAACAGTGTTTCGTTGGGATGAGGTGTGCCACAGAGAGGGCCCATTTAACTCGCAACTGATTTCACTGTTTCTTGTTGCAGATGCAGTTTTCGTTTACACGCCGCTGTCATGGGAGGCGGCTGATACCGGCATCTTTTGAAATTCTGATTCTGACGAGTACACACATGTCAACTAGAGAGACGTCCTGCTGATTCATCACATCAATGGTGCCTAGTGCCAATCTCAAAAGTTTTATTTCCACATCCATGCTGAACACTCATCATCGGCATGGCACTGATCAGTCTGACAATCTATCACTATCATTTATTCATGAGCTATCATCAACTATTGTGACACAGTCAGGTAAGCGATAGACAGTGTCTTGCGTCATACAGACAGTGGGGATCGTGAGTCACAGACCAGAGGTGCTTCCTCCTCACTGGACCAGCTTCAGAGCGAAGCGAGACGTCAGTGTGTTTCCAAAAACAGCACCCCCATTCAGCTAGTCTCCGGCTCCACAGACTTCCTCCAAGTTCTTGGATGTAGAACTCGAAACCCTCAAGAAACTAATATATTCCTCTCACTAGACCCAGAAGTCTGTGATAATTCCTCTCCCTCTTTCACTGCACAGCAGTTGTGTTACTCCATTCTAAGCTACTATAACAAGTTGGAGTCGATCAGTCAGCCAGCTGTGCAGGGCAAAAGTGACTGGGAAAGACCAGAGAAGAGGCGGGAAACGTACAATGTTGCAGATAAGAAAGTATGTCAGCAGAGTGATGACAGGTGGACTAGCATTACAACTCTCAAGTTTGCAGCAGCAGCACAGAGATGTATAGAAGATCAATTACATTGCTACTACATCTGCCAAAAAAAGAATCACAGGACTGAATCCTGAATGGCATTAATAATTGTCCTTCCATTCATTTGACATCTTGAGAGTTGTCTTGGTCCAATTTAGGATTCAGTTGTTCCACTATGAATGTTTGGGTGAACGATGTGGCTCACACATATAGGGTTGCTAGTTAACTCTGCCTTTGCTCACTGTCACACACGTGGAACTGGGCACCATAGATTTATTTTGGTCAGAAGGGAGGCACAATTGAATGAAGTATGAGCACAAAATGGAAATAAAAAATGTCACAGGAATGCAGGAATGCAACAGAAAAATGAGAAATAGTGACAATTAACGACTCCAGTAATTCTTTGACCATCCGTGACACTTGGTTCAATTACGACCAAGTCTCCTGACATGATGCTTCTATGGAGATTTTGAACCCATCCTAACGCTCGCTAGAGCACCCTGATATGGTCTCAAATACAGGCGCAAATAATGTAATAAAAATAAAGATTCACAACATCCAACAACTAAGGACATGACCAAAGGTTTTGGTTTGCTTGTTCAATGAAAGTATTATTAAAACAATTGTGAAAGTATGGCACAGAAAACAAATGTGAGCAAAGTTATGTTCTAACAGTAGAAAGAGGCATCGTCCAAAAGCGTGCCTTAACTCTATTCTGTATTTCATCAGTGAGAAATGTAGTAGACCATCGAGATAGGAGCAACCGTAATGATGAAGCATGTCAAACAACCAAACAAGACACTCTCTAGCATATTATGTTTATCTATGTACAATTTCAAGCATTTTTAAGCAGTGCAGGTGGTGAGGGCATAACACCACAGAAGTAATGATTCTCTCCAGCAAATTAATGATGTGACAAGTGAGTGATAGTTTCATACTTTCACAAAGAAGAGTTTATAATTTCTTCTGTCAGGACAATTGCACTAAGGTTCATCACCACAGATTACATGTAGTTTAATTTACTGTATTTTGGTTGAAGTAAAAAGTCACTGCGGACATTTGTGTTGACAGTTTCACTTAGATGAAAAGGTGAAACTGTGATTGTGGTCCCATCAGTTTGTCTGAGGACCATGAACCACACCACTACAGAAAGGTGGATGCAGCAATAACTGGACGTAGTATCTGACTGACCTGTGGCTTTCTTATGCAGCAAACCTCTGGTTACAGGGATTAAAATTTGGACGCAACTTGTAAAGAGGGCTTCACACTTAAAGACTGCTTCTCCAGCTGTGTGTCCCGGACTAGCACATACAGGTATCCACTGTAATGTGCTGCTAGTAAAGGTTAGGGTACTTGAGGCAGAATCGGTTGAATGCGTCGTATATGGCCTCCCTGAAGATAAAGCAGAATCAATTGTGAAGAAAAATTGCACAAACTAGGACACAGCAATAGTGACTACGGACATAAAAGTGGCCTGGGGCTGATGTTGGACCCCGCTACAGCAATGTAATATGTTTCTTTTAAAAGATAAGAAGGGTCAAGTGCCTTCACCAGAAGAATCTCCAACTCTGACAGAACACCTCCAGAGCAGGTTATAGATTATAAATGTCTGTTAATATGAATAGACAGCACTCACAACAATGACAAATTGCATTTTGAGGTTTCATCCAAAACTGTCTTCCTTAATAGAATGTTTATAGATTTATTCTAGTTCAAATCACCATCCTTTGCTTGCTTGGTCACTTGGATGTCATTCGTAGATCTGCATGACTCATTGCAAGAGCTTACTGTTGAACCCAAATCTAAGAATCTCTAGTCTGTGAAACAGCATAGGCTGTGGCAGGGACATTATAAAACACTGACTGCAATACATCTACTACATAATGTAGACAAGTTCAAGTGTTGCGAGGAGGTTGTGTCAGACATTTTAGACAAGTGTGCTAGAAAACTAAAAATGCAGAATACCGCATCCTAGGGAGGGAAGTGAGAATTGATGATTGTTTTTGTGATTTAATATAACTCTAGAGACACCATAGTTATCATTGTGGATTTTTTATGCTCATCTTTTAATCTGCTTAGTGCTATACAGAGTTCTTGTGACAACTATGATTGGGTTAAAAAAAATGAATTAATGTATTTATTTATTCATTTATTTATTAAAAAATAAAGGCGTGTTTGCATTACCTAAAGATATTTTGCTTAAACAGATAGGCGCTGATGTGACCCCCGTTGAGATAGCGGACTTCACAGCCGGGCCAAATCTCCTGCAACCCAAGGACTCCCGCACGAGGGATGTAAGCATCTTCTTTGGCCTGGACTACGATGATAAGACTGGGATCAACTGGAACTAGGACAGGGACAAAGCCATGACGAATCAAAGTTAGTTGAGGCCGATAGCACATGAAAACTATTAATGTTGATTTGTCAGCACATACAGCTCTGGAAAAAAATAAGAGAGAACTGCAAAATTGTGAGTATTTCTGATTTTACTATTTATAGGTATGTGTTGTAAGTAAAATGAACATTTCTGTTTCTTTTTATAATCCACTAACAACATTTCTTCCAAATTCCAAATAAAAAATATTGCCATTTAGAGGATTAACTTGCAGAAAATGACTAAGAAAATTACAAATGGTCAAAATAAAAATGATGAAATGTTTTCAGACCTCAAATAATGCAAAGAAAACAAGATCATATCAATTTTAAAACATCACATTACTCTTGTTAGCAAGGGTTCAGGAATCAATATTTGATCACTCCTGGTGCAAAAATGAATTTAGCTCAGCTTTGTTTGATGGCTTGCAACCATCCATCTTCCTCTTAATCACATTCCAGAGGTTTTCGATGGGGTTCAGGTCCAGAGATAGGGCTCCAGGCCATGACAGGGTCTTGACCTGGTGGTCCTTCACCCACACCTTGACGGACCTAGCTGTGTTGCAGCTAGGTCGAAATATGCTTCTCGGGACAGGGCTAGAAAAAAGCCCTTCATCTATGAGAAGCAAAGAAGAGCCAGGCTGATGTTTGCAAAAGTCCATAAGGATTGGACCGTCGAGGACTGGGGGGCGCTCGGCAATGATCTGGGGATGCTACAGCATGGCTGCAATTGGGCAGACTTGTCTTTGCGTGCAAAGTTATCTTGGAAGAAAACTTGCTTCCTTCTTCTCCGTCAATATTCCCCAGCTCTGTGGATTGTTTTTTTCCAGCAGGACAATCTCCATGCCCTACAGTTAGGTCAATCAAGGTGTGGATGAAAGACCACCAGATCAAGACCCTGTCATCACCAGCCCAATCATGGAGCTGAACCCCATTGAAAACCAGTGGTAAAGAGGAAGATGGATGGCTGCAAGCCATCAAACAAATCTGAGCGACTCACCGAAGAACTATGAAAAACGCTGGTAGAGAGCATGTGAAAACGCATGACAGCTGTGATTAAAACTCAGGGTTATTCCACCACAATATTGATTCCTGAACTCATGCTAAGCTAAAACACGAGTATCGAGATATTGTAAAATTAATATGATCTTATTTTCTTTGCCTTATTTGATGTCTGAAACATTGCATCATTTTTGTTATTTTGACCATTTGTCATTTTCTGCAAATACTCTAAATGACAATATTTTTATTTGGAAGAAATGTTGTATATTATGTATATTACGAAAAGAAACAAAAATGTTCATTTCACTTAAACCCATACCTATAAATAGTAAAATCAGAAATAGTGACAATTTTGCAGTGGTCGCTTAATTTTTTTTCCACACTGCTTCAGCTCGCAAGCCACTTAGAAATGACCAGGTCACAATTATGAATCTACCATGAAAATGCAAAACAAATTTATAAATAGTAGTATAGAAATAGAGTATTCTATATTGCCCATTATACTTTCTCTCTCTGCTGCAGGTTCACATCATTGGTCACATCAGACCATCAGACAGTGCGACCACCATGGTTCCTCGCATGTGCCATTTGATCTACCAACATTGTCTGTGCAACCGACTGGTAATCACCACAACTGCTTCATAGAAGAACATCATGAAAACTAGAATAATGAAAAATATGTTGTGATTCAAACAGTATTGTACTAACCAGAGAAGTTGGCCATATGTGTACACTCATCCATCACTCCCTTCATGAAGTTTATAGACTCTCGGTGCAGAGATGGACGCAGGCATTTTGCCGGTTGTGACTTCTTTCCATGCTGCAACTTGTTCATTTGAAACCTTTGAGAACAAGGAATGTTAAGTAAACAAATTGTAAATATACACACTTCTTGTGCACCCATTATTAATGTGCTGAAGAACTAAGATTTTTTCCACATGCACCAAAGGTTTTTTGATAGTGTGTTCATAAATCGTCTTTTTTATACACAGCACAATACCACAGATTTCATCAGTGGCATCTGGCCCTTTAGAGAGATGTTGACTTCATGAAGGAATCTGGGTTCTCACAGTAGATGACAGGGAACATGACAGACAGGTGTTGGCTGTGAATCGAGCTGGTATTATGGTGTGCCATTTGATAGAGGGAACCTTGAATGCAGATGCCCTTATATCTGCATGGCCAGCACACTCACCGGACCAGTCCCACATTGAGCAGTGGGATGCTGTAGATCCCTGTACTCAACAGTGTGATCCAGTTCCGACTGATACCCACAATTTTTTCTCAGCTTTCTCTCATGAGGACTGGACCACAATCAACAATCCTATGCAACCGGTGGTCACACTGGTTACTTATTTGCTTTCTGAGCAACACAATAAAACAGCACATTTCAAAGGAGAGGTGCTCACACAGATTTTTGGTCAATATTTGAGCGGAATAGGCCTTTTGTGTAGCCAGAAAAAGTCTGTTCCATGGGCCACAAAATGAGAAATGAATGCACATTTCAGAAGGTGATCAAACCTAGTAGCAAGTCAATTACCTTGTTAGGAAACCCAAACTTGTTCCAGTGGTATTTGATGATGTAAAAAAAGGTTCTCCTTCGTTCCCTGCTTTTCTCTCTTTAGTACTTCTGTCGATGAACATTCTTGATCCTGTATCAGCCTCAAGTCCAGTCTTCGAGTACCATTCCATTGAAGATCTCTCAACTACAGTCAGTCCCAGCAGACGTTCCAGGGAGTCCACAGAGGCAGGAGAGCTCTTCATCAGTTCTTGAGACACTTTAAATGAGTCAGTCTAACACCAGAAGACATGAAAGGTTTGATAGATTATACAAAGGAAAATATCTCCCCAAAGAATTGATTAAAATGCTTTACCATACCCCACAGTACTCCAAGAGTTCGATAATCTCTTCTTCATAAACTGAATTGATGGCATACTGCTTCTCCAGCTCTGACCAGTTCACTGCACGGCTGAGCACTCCCTGAATCACCCCACAAATAACAGTGACTTCAGTCCATTAGACAGCAAAAGATATGGCCACAAACTAATCCTGAGAGCAGCAACAGTGCATCTGTCACATATTAGAAACACTTCACTTTTTCCAGTTACTTTCATTACAGCCTTATTCCAAAATGGCTTTCCCTCTCAAAATTGAACACTTGATACCTCAAAATGACAATGATGATTTATGGAAATATGTTAAAAATAATCTCGGATACCACACCTGCAGTGTTTCCTCTAGAACAGTGTTTTTTTTACCTTTTTTAAGCCACTGCACAGTTGGTTAATTGAAAATCCACTATGCAAACTTCGATAGTTTACAAGTGTCAAAGTTTGGAAGTGAGACATCAAGTTAACCATTAGCTCTGTTAGCTCTACGGTGCAGATAGTCCTTGCCGTCGTGGTTCCGACAAGAAACATGTTCTGTCGTGAAGGTGTGTGGTCAAGTTAGAGGTGCATCAGGTTTGAAAACTACCTAACAAGTTGCATGGGACAACATATTGTACAAAGTAAAATATTTTAAACACTAAAGTGTCTGTGATGACTATTTTCAATATGAACGCTAGCATGTCATGACAATGTCATAATACAGTACCTCTAATATTCTCCATAAATGTATATGCAAGCTTCACAAAACAGACTAATACAATGAACGACGAGCACTTGCATTTGAGTACTCGCGGATACTGAGTACTTATGCCATTACACATAGTAACTTTGATTTTTTCCATATATATCATTTTTGAACAGCATTCCTCAGTCAACACAAAAAGAAACAATTTTCAGTGGTATTGGTTTTGAGGTATCGGTGGCCATTCTATGAGTACGAGTATTCGTACTCAAGCCCGGTATCGGTGCATCCCTAGCTGAAACGTTGGAATTGTAGAAAAAGAAAAGTTGCCCTAAAAACGTGAGACAAGGAAGTAGGACTAAAATTTTAAAATAATGTTATCAATATCCAGCTGCAAGACTAAACATAACCACTAGAGAGAAAATCCAAGCTGTGGTTCTCTGTAAAACATTTATCAGTAAATAAAATGTTGTGGGATAGCTGTCTGAATCCTTGCAGTACATGAAAATACATGAGTCGAACACATTACCGTGGTGAAAACACTGGAGGCAGTGGACCAGGATAAACATGGCACAAGCGGGATGGGCTTGGGCCAATTGGTCACAGCGAGGGATGCCATCTAGACAAATGAAACCAACCACATATACACATCATTACTCCCGTCAAAACAATGAAAACATAATTCAGTCACCACACTTCAGGACACTTACATATCCTCCCATTGAAATGCCTGTCATTCCGAGTGGTGAGTATCCCTCTCTCTCAAGCCATCGAAGCAGGACAGTGGACTCCAGGATAAGAGCTCCACCCATCACAAAGAGGTCTGACACATTCTTCAGACAGGATCGGCTGAGATCGCACACAATGACTTTTACATGCCAAAATGCAAATGTTCACATCTGACACCTGTGTCAACTGCAGCCTGGTGCTGCCTCTGAAGGAGGTGCCAGTTGAGGCAGCACAAAGGAAATTCTCAGTGACACTTTTCATTCAAATGTTTATAATATTTGTAGCCAAAAATGATCAGCACAAGCTAACTTAGTTGTTCGATGTAAAAAGTTTTTCATTTTGATTGATAAAGTGGGTGTAAACTTACAGTTGGTCTTTCGGTTTCCTATATCCATGTGAGTTGAGTCAAGGCATGAAGCATTCTGGATGCTTTGGAAACAAGTTGACATGTGCCGACGCCAGAGATACAGTAGATGACACCAGAGGTACAAAATGACAATGGCTGTAAGTGCTAGCACATTAGCATAAATAAAATATACATCATTTTTAATTTTGAGTCATGCTAGATTGTTTTATTTTTTTTTAAATATGACACTAGGCTATAAATATACATCTGGGAAGTCTTCACTTTCTTTTCTACGTCTCAGAGATCATTATCTAGACAACACTTTAGTCTAAAGTATTTTATACAGACTGCATTGGAGATTTTTAGGGAAGAAACAGCCAAGCCAAAACCAAATTCTCTAGATTTACTGGTCCCTCTATGTTCCTATACTCTCATCTGGGATCACAGACTCAAGCAATGAACAAGACTGCTGAGACAAGAGGCCAAACTGTGTCCACAGACTCCCTGAATATACAGTGCCCTGAAAAAGTATTTGCCCCCTTCCTGATTTCTGTTTTTTTGTTTCATATGAATCACACACAAAGGTCTCAAATCATTAAACCAATTTTAATATCACTCAGAAACAACCCAAGGAAATGCAAAATGCAGTTTCTAAATGACGATTTTATTTACCAAGAGGGGAAAAATTACAATCCTATCTGGCTCTGTGTGAAAAAGTAATTACCGCCCCCTGTTAAGTCACAAAATAACTGACTAATTACAAATTTGGGACAGATGAGGTCAATTTCACAAGCCACACACAAACCTGTTTACCACGATAGTTGTCCAATCAAGAAATCACTTCAATAGAATCTGCCAGAGAAAGTGAAGTAGGCTACAAGATCTCAACAACCAATGCATCATGCTCACAAGTTCAAGACCAAATGAGAGAAAAAGCGAACCACTGTCAGAGCTATTATCCACAAATAGAGAAAATAGTCGAGGAATACTCGACAGACTAATAAAAGTCCGACGACTCATCCAGGTGGTCACAAAAGACCATATCTAATTGCTGGCCTCAGTTAAGGTCAGTGTTCATGACACTGGCCAAAATCCATGGGAGAGTTTGCAGAGTTTGCTGTCTGCAAAGAACACAACAGCTCGTCCCACTTTTTTCCAAAAACCAACTTGATGATCTTAATTTTGGAGAAACATTCTTGTGGACTGAAGAACTTTTGAAGGGGGTGTGGCTCATTACATCTGGCATCAAAATGGCACACCGTTTGATTAAAAAAAAAAAAAACTTTATGCCAACCGTGAAAAATGGTTGTGGCAGTGTGATGGTTTGGGGCTGCTTTGCTGCAACTAGTTGTTATTGATGGAAGAATGAATTCTGCTGTCCACCAGAAGATCCTGAAGAAGAACGTCAAGCCATCAGTTTTTACCCTTAAACTTAAACCCTCATGCATCAGGACAATGCTCCGAAACACCCCTGCAGGTCCACCTCTGAATGGCTAAACAACAAATAAAAGGTTTTGGAGTGGCCAAAATCATCAGGTGGGCCTTAGGAAATTATCCAATACTCAACTGGAATGGCTGGAACATGTAGAAGATCTGCAGACGTGAGCAAATCACATGGTTCCTTACAATCACACTTTATGAATGACAGATCTATGCCGACATGCAGACTCACAAGCAGAGAGAACTGACACTCTTCATAAGGGTCCTCCGCTTACATTCGGCACAAACAAGCCAATCCAATTGGCAATCATTAGGCTCAATAATTTAGACGTTACAGTTTTATCTTTTTTGTTCAAACATTTTCCACAAAAAGAATGAATGAATGTTTATTTCAATCTCTAACACACTGTAAACACCTCACATGACAAATTATGAGATATTTGTAATAACCTTAAATAGCATGACATCATTTTTACATTTTTACACATTTCTATTGACATTTCAGACATTAAGAAGGAGCAGATTGAAGCCCCTCATATCCACAATTTCAAATAGTGTCTGTGTGATATGTTGTGTTGTGTGATACAGTTCCTCAGTTCCTTCTTATCTTTTAGGTCTAGTAATCTAGTAGTTTCTGTGTCAGATGCAAGATATGAGTTGTTCTAGCACATGGTTGGAAGATGTTCCCTCTTCAACTTTTGCTCCTCTGGATCAGGAGTTAGTTTAAAAAGTCATTGTAGATGATACACTAACAGTCCATTTCTGGCTCCATACACCGGCAGTGTCGCTCTCCTCGCTCAGGTAACGTCAGTACTCTTGCTTTAGCAAACTAAAGTGCATTGCCATGTGCTCAGGAGACATTTTTACTCAAATAAATGCAATTATTTTTTCCAGCTTGCATACCAACATAGCCGTATGTCATTAGGTACATTTTCCCCACAAATTAAACAGGATTTTCTACAATTTTGATAAAGCACACTTGCTTTTGGGCCAGGGTTCCATTTGTGTTTTTTTTTTCCAATGAATTAAGAGTGGCACGGCTTAAGGTGGAGGTTGTTGTTTTTGTGTGGGTAGTGTAAGTATTGAGTTTAATTTATAAACAATACTTCAACAGCACTCATGACCACTTGTGCATAGAAACTTAAAGGATATAATATGGATTTTCCAGAAGCAGTGACGCCATTCCAGCCTCTTTTATCATTGGTCGTGCCATAAGGGTCCTCCGACGCCAGAAGAACTAGAAAAAAAGAAATGTCACTGTTAAGTTGATGAAAAATATAAGCCTTAAAAATCCCCAAACCGCTGCAAAAAGTACACAAATGCAAAAATAGCATGTCAGTCTAACGTAGAGATATTCAACTTGGTCCTCCAAGGTCCGGGGTGGTGTAGTTTGTGATCCAAACAGTCCAGAACACATCGCTGTTTGATTACCTTACGTGTGCTCAACTGAATGGACCAAAAACCTCCACCAACCCCAACACTTTGAGAAGTTTAAGAACCCCTGGCCTAACCACCTGTCATCACAAAAAAGCATCACAAATCGCTCTATAATGGGACACTTTAGTTTGAAATGATTTGGGGTATTCAAATGAATAATATTATTTTGGATTCAGAATCATCTTAATTGAGTATTTTTTCAAGGGACTTTGACACCAATTTCACTTGATTCCTCAGCAAAACAAAAAGATAACATAAAATGACAAGGAAAGGAACAGTCCACAGCAGCAAGGAAATATGATATTTGTTCAGTCTGAGGTAGAAGTCTGTGTCACAGTTGGTGCTCAGAGCTCTGCAAAGTCAACTATAGGGAACACGGGAGGACAAGCAGACAAGGGTCTGCTGTGGTGTTGTCTGCATTTATACCCTGCTGGCCATGAACAAGTCCTAAAAAGAGGATGGCTTGGTGCAGATGATCTTCTCTGTGGTTCCGAGTCTCTAACATTGGGTTTTAGATGGCGCTGCTTTCCTTGCTTTTCTCATTGAAGCGCAGACACTTTGTACCAGTCAGCTTTATGTAGCAGAACAAAGCTTACATCCTGATTCGTAAGGGCACATATATTTACATGCAGACCAAACATGAGTGGTCACAATTGTTTTCATTAGTTGAATTCATCTATGGGAAACTTACATGATCTCCAGTCCCAGCCAAGTGTATGCACACTGGTCTGCTCCCTTTCCACTTCTTGGGAACAATGAACTGGAACCTATAATAATCACAATTCAATTCAAAACAATTCATGGGCATTTGGAAACAAAACAAGAACTTAATTATTCCTTGGCTTTTTTTATGAATTCGCGAGTCGTGCACCTGTCACTGGACAGAAGAATGAAGACGAAAAATAGTCGGTTCCAGATTTGGAATTCTGTAAAGAGCTAGACTAAATACATGACTTTGGTTTTCTTTTGAAGAAAATATAGTGAAATCAATGTTTGAAATCAATGTCTGACATAAAATAACTTCGAGGCATGATAAGACAGATTTCTTTAGGGCAACGGAGGCCAATACACTTTGGATTGTTTTGCTGAACAATCTTAAAGCTAGCATATGAGAATGATTCATCCATATATAGAAATGGTTGTCTTTTGGCTAACATTAGTTCAGTGTTATTCAACCAGTGTTCTGTGGCACACTAGTGTGCTGTGAGAGAGTCAGGTGTGCAGTGGGAAATGATCCAGTTGCACCTCATTTGTCCAGAGACACAGGTGGATTGATATGATGACATGTGCACCAATATACAAAGACAGAAAGAAAAAATGTGGTTATGAAGCAAGCTGAGACAAAGAATGTAAAAGATTTGTTTGGAAATTACCCACACTAGAATAATAAAGTTCTTTAGCCTAAATTGACAGATGTTTCTTTTTCCTTTAGGATAAACACTGACTGAAAAACACGTGTGAACGTGATAAAATTGAAATGTTATTTAAAATTAATAAATCATAATATATATTTGGCCATATTGCCTGCCCCTCTCTGGAGACATTTTTAAACAAATACATTTTCTGCAATTTGATAAGTAGCATGCCAAAACAGAGTGTCAGTAGCTAAATATTTTCACTAATTAAGAGGGATTTTCTACACTTTCAACTAATGTGCTTTGGCCGAGGTTCCTTTGGTGGTGTGCCTCTGGATTTTTTTCAATGAACCATGTGTGCCATGGCTTAAAAAGGATGAAAAACCGCATTATCTAATGGCATTTTTTAATCGAGCAAAAATGCCAAACTCAGGGTGAGGAATGGTGTCTTATGGCTAAATATCAAGGTTTTAGGCGATTCAAAACTCATCTGTATGAGTTCGGTGAGACAGATATAACATTACAGTATACACAAAATAGTCAACAGTGAGTGTTGACCATAAGTTAGTTAAACATTTAAATAAATGAGGTCCATCCCCAGTCCATCAGTATTTGTAAATGCCATGAGAAGTAAGGTGTGAACAAGAAATTATGAACCTTGCTTTGACCGCCTCTGGGGGCAGGATTCCAGGAACCAAATGTTCCAGAGGAGAGATGAAGAAGCCATCATGTATCAGGCAGTCAGAATGCTCCTCTGTCTTGTGAGACATAAAAACAGCAGTAAGATAGATGTGCACACTATGGAAAAGAAGGTCCAGTCTGGAACAAATACATACCTTATCTATGTAGACTGGGAAGTCTTTAGGCACCAGAGACTTGCATCTTTCTCTGTCTCCAATGATCTTCCGGAACTCAAAGATTCTGAAAAAGGACATACGTTGCTTTTTAATACTGACTTCAATTTCATAAAACTGTTGGCACTATCTACATATCATTTCTACAATAGTTACAGTTTATTACCTATCTTCACTCACAATGTTTATTTCAATCAAACATTCCATTTCATCTTTTACTATTGACATCATGACTCATATATTTAACCAGCTATATTGCTACTTATTTGTTTTTCCCATGATCCTTTGCGAGTTGTGACATCAGTCAAATTATGCAATAAGATCAGTTGTTAAAAGGAATCTGAGAAACAGTAAGTCCATGCAAGCGCCATATGTCATTTTTAAAAGTCAATTTCTCTGAATTGAATGAATGCCGTTCTTTCACACTTCGCTGTTATGTAAAGCACTTGTTCCAAGTAAAACAAATCACGCATCTACACAATTTTTTTCAACAATTCTAAAATAGTTTTCTCATATTCATTATGATTACACATTGGACTTTTTTTTTCTTACAATCTAATAACATAACATTTGTTCATATTTATTCTTCTTTAACAAGCTCCAGATTTGAGACAATTATCATATTCCATTCTCATGTTCATATGAAATCTTATATTCTTTATATCGATTTCATTAAATTCAATTAATTAATGTCATATTTCTCTAGAAAATTTCCTGATCAGTTATCTGGAGGAATTAAAAGAGACATAACAAAACTGTGTAATGTATTTCATATTGCACAAAGGATCATGTTATCGTAATTTCCATTTTATTTCAGAGTCTTACCTAAACAGTTACAAACATTCCAGACCGAGATATCAAATTTTTGTTGCTCACTTGCAATGCTAACCTCTTAAGGTCTTCAGGCTTCCCCCATCCCCCAATGAAGAGTTTGGTGAGGAGCAGCCTTCTGTAGAATAGGTCCAGTCGGCTCACACCCATGGGCCAGCAGCTGGCACCTGGGCAAGCAAGCAAACAGACACACACTCTCGGTTACTTTCAGTTAAGTTGTATCTAGTTTAGCTATAAAAATGGCCAGCTTGCTCAAAATGCATGCAAACGTGTGTTTTTGCATCTGAAATCTAACCATCCAAAACAAATAACCTTAAACTAACCTTAACCTCTGAAACAAACTGAACAACAGCGTATTGAAAACACAACTTCGAAAGCAAAATAACTAAACAATACAAAAGGCAGAGTGTTTAATGTACAATAATTTACTTTCGTTCCCTTTTCAATAGAGAATGAACCCAAATGTGAACTTCACTCATCACTTAAATGCTGGAATGTCTTCACCAGTGGAACACGGCTACTCGTCCATAACAATAAACTCCATGAGCGTTCACCCCGTGGTTCACTCCGGTCAGCTTTCGCTAGGTTAACTTCTGAGTAGCACTCACATTTGGTGCAGTGATTTGAGCCCAAGTGACTCGTTTTAACGTTACGGCTGAGTCCGTGGTTGCACATGTTGCGCAATTCGGTGGTATTTTCCTTGATGAAGTACTCTCAAATGACTGCCATCGCGGCTGGCTGGCTCTAATGTCTGCTGCTACTGGTTTGCTGCATCATTGCAACAACATGCATTATTATCGTTATTTTCTGGAGCTATGCCTGCATCTGTTTTGTATTGTCATTTCTACACCGTGATGTAAAATTTCTGAGTAATAATATTACTCAATATGTATGAATATTAATTAAAATGCCATTTGTCAAAACACTTAAAAAATATAACAATAATAATAATAACAACCGTACAGCATTATAGTAATCGATAGAAATATTATTTTGGAAGTAAATATGTGCCTTGCGGACAGGAGAGAGACTCTCTTAAGGAGCACAAGAAAAATTCGGAAAAAAATGCTTGAAATGTGAAATCACAGCTGACTACATCAAAACCACCAGATGAAAATAAACAGTGGGGTCTTGATTTCAACATTATATATTTCTCATGAACTGTGGAACTTGAAGAGAGTACATCAAAAACAACATGACAACATAAAATAACTTGCTCAAGTTAATTTTCAATGTTTAAATCGTTTGTCTGTTAATGTTCTCTGTGATGCAAGTATTGAGAGAAACCTGTGTTGTTTATATGCTCACCTCAATCAATTTAGATGAATTTGGGAAAAATAAAATGAATAAATAAGACAACAGCGCTTTAATCGGAACAAAGCCAGAAGGGTCAATTAATTTTGTTATTTGACCGAAGCGCCTAGCCCCAACCTGAAGCAGCGAACACATGTTAAGTCTGCAACACAAACATGATAAACATGTTGAACTATGAAGCGCTACGGTGAATGAATAACGACTGCAAATGACGGAAAACTACTCTCCAGATGAGACTGTTCCTTTTCAGAAGTCCACGCTCAAAAGACAAAAACGTAAAATGCAACCTTTTTTTCGACAAAACGAAATGCTTATATATACATTCGAAAAACATTTCTATACATGCTCCACTCTATATACAGTAAGTATCGACATTGTACGTATGGCCTATTGGGTCAAAGCAGGACACGTGATTGCAGTGACGTCACTGCCGTCGCGTCGATATTGGCGTTCGTCATTTGAAAACGTAAATATCGTACTACTCACCAGCGCGCTTTACGAAATGATCACATGGTTTGAATCGCGTACCGTAATAACGACAATAGATGCCCAGCAAATACGACTCCCCGACGTGCCATCACGTTCATCAGTATGACAATGACACAGGGGTATTTTTTGCAATTAACCCTTACCACGGTGTATTTTTAGATCCCTTCACAGTTGTGCTTTGACATGAGTACGTTTGTGGATGATCACTGTTGCGCATCCGTCCACTGAACAATCCCTTACCCACTGTCCTTGTACAAACTGTAGCATTAGCGTACTTAGCTGCCATTCATTTAGAGCGGAGCAGGAGGCTAGACGGCCTGGTTAGGAGAACGAAAGACATTTCGCGATCGTACCTCACTCAGTACACGGAGTTCATGCTGTGGCTGCTTGAAATGACCTCTCACAACCAACTACATGCTGTCCGACACCGTCCGACGGCACAGTGGACGTCCAACTGGACCTGTTGTAAAGTTTCACGTGTCCTCCCTCCAAACCACTTCCTGACTGGCTTCAAAATAAGGTTCAAAATACGGTCTCAATACATCCTATACTACAGACAGATGAAACATTTTGTACACACGTTCCATTTGTGATAGAGAGGTAAAATAATGGTGTCATCAGATGACAATCATACTGACAAATCTAAACTAAATGTTTATCACAGCAATTCAGAAAGTTCTTTCTCATTTATCTACTTTACATATGCACAGATATGTGTAATGGTAATGGGTGCTTAAGAACATTCCCACTCTGAGGAAGGTGCGTAAGATGTGGTAGCACAGCTCTGACCATGTATCACACAAAAACAGAACACTGAAACTACAAATAGAACCCATTGAGTTGGCATGCGTCTGCCTTGCGAGGAGGGGCCAAGCAACATCTTCTTTGCTTCACAGCAGAAGAAGGCCATAAGAATTTTGAAACTCTTAAGCATTGTTTTTTTTTTTTTTACCTGTAAGAGAACCCACATGGGAAGATAAAAAAAAAAAAAATCTACGGCTCATTGTTATGTGTGTAGAGTACACAGATAGCCCCGATTCCTTCTTCTTCCTTTATGAGCAGTATATAGTATATATTTAAGATGTTGGTCAGTGCAGTGTTTTTCAACCTTTTTAAGCCACAGCAAACTTGGTTCATTGAAAAATCCAGAGGCACACCACCAAAGTAAACTTGGCCAAAGCACAATTGTGGTGAGTTGAAAGTACTGTCGCAGATCCCTTTCAATTTGTGAAAAATATTTAGCTACTGACACTTGCACAGCGGTTTTGGCATACTATTTGCAGAAACAAATTGCAGAAAATGTATTTGTTTAAAAACTGGCAGGCAATATTGCAAAAAATATATCACACCATGATTTATTTATATTTAATTTGATCACATTGTCTCGTGTTTTTGAGGCTATCTTGTGAGTTTCTGGTGAGTGTTTGTCCTGAAGGAAAAAGAAAAATCTTACAATGTAGGCCAAAGAACTATATTATTGTAGTTTGGATAATTTCCAGACAAGTGTTTTATATTCTTTGCCTCAGCTTGCTTCATGACTACAATTATTCTTCACATTTTGGGGAGCATTTGTATGGGTCATCTGTTTTTTTGCCAACTTTTTACCTATGGTGAAAATTTTGATAGTTTACGAGTGTCAATAAAGTTTTTAAGTGAGACGTCACATTAACAGTGAGCTCTGTTAGCTTGACGGTGCAGACAGTTTTTGGTGTCACAGTTCCGACAAGGAACGCTCCATCATTCTGTTGTGAAGGTGTGTGGTCAAGCTAGAGGCGCATCACATTTGAAAACAACCAGTGATGCATTTGAGCGACTTCTTCAGTGAGCCTGTATGGGAAATCTGTAGGGAACTTATCCCACCAGCCTTCGCCGTGGTTTTTAACCAATGGCGAAGGCCATTAGAGGGCGGAGCACACATGACATAGAAATCTGCGTTGCTTATGTAACAATAGTTCTATGAATATGTGCACAGCCCTCGAACGGTTTTTGCTATTGGTTAATCTTCATTGAGACACTGGCTTCAGCTTGAGACTTTGATTGATTGCCTTATCGCCCAGGTAGGCACCGCCCAGTACCTTTAACCATCTTGTCTTCTGCCGTTCAGCCTCCTTTGGAACTCAGATGAGGAGGAGGATGGAAAGACCTCAAGATGACCACCTGCGACCGGTACGCCAACGTGATCACCTTCAGCCTGAAAGTAGGGTTGGGCTGAGGGGTCACTGAGTCCCCTTCTCTCCCAAAAGACATGGGCCTGGAATTGACTGACGAAGCCATCAGGTTACTCACCTGCTTTGCTATCGACAAGGCCAGAAGCAATACTGTCTTAAGAGTCAGATCCTCCAGTGATGACTCCGCCAAAGGTTAAACTGGGGAATTACCCTCCAGAACCGCGTCTGGGATCACACCTCGAGCTCCCGGGAGTGTGCGAGAAGAAATGGCTGCGAGGATGGGCACGCACTCACGTCATCACAAGCACATGACAATGGTGAAAGCAGCCAACTAGGTGTTAGCTGCTAGCTTGCCAGGGTTGCGAGACTCAGGTCTGTCAATAGAGGGTTCTTGGTGCTTGTGTCCCGACTGTGACTTCCTCCCTCTGGCAGACGAGGACAATGCGGATGACGTGGGCGGCTGCTGGTGCTGGGGCCTCCCAAACCGAAACTCCCTCTTGCAAAACGTCCCCTTAGGCCTGGCGTCGGGTTGTGTAGCGGTGTCGTTGCTTGGGCTGGAAGTGCTGTTGGAGATGCGCAGAGGTCTTCTTAGCCTCCATCTTGACCAACAACTCAGGGACGTTTGCATCGTTGCTGCCGTCGGCGATGGGTGTGCTTGCAGATAATTGTGCCATCCATTGAGGCCGGGCTGCGCCATCTTTTGGAAGGTCACCACAGTGCCCTGTCTGGGACCACTCCAGGAGCTCCTCCTTCCTTACCGTCCTCTGGTGGATCCACAGCCACCGACTGGCACTGCATCGTCAGGCAGTCCTTCTCGTCAGGGACGCGTTGCTTGGGTCCCGACCAGAGCATAGCTGAGGGAACCAGAAGACAAAGCAAATCAAATGCTGAGTGGACAAAGAGGCTGAGCAGTCAAGGGGCTCATAGGTGGTGCTTGCTGTGCCTACCTGGGCAGTGAGCCAATCAGTCGAAGTCCCCCCGTAAACACGTTCAAATTGTTGATGATCTAATGTCATCATATCACTTCCAGTGAAAGTGGATCATTTCCCCCAGCACATCGGTCAAAAAACGCTGGGTTTGTTGATCCTTTATTTAATTTCTAGATTTTGTGGTGTCAGCTTCATCTGGCAGTACTGCCTCCATCTGCACCCTCTCCCCCGGGGGGAGCACTGAAAGATTTCAGATGGACTCAGCCGCTCTTGATCTTCCTGGCCTGGCTCCTCCACTGTCACGGCTCCCGAGCACAGGCAGGGCTGCCTTGAGTTTCTGAGTTATTGAGGAACTTCAAGAACTTTTATTTTCAGTCACTGTCAGAATAAATGTTTCCGGAACACTGATGATTCAATTCAGAAATGCAACAATGTTAGGAATTACTGACGCCTCAACTTCCTCGTTGCCTTTTTTGAAACGTAAGACGTATCTGTTGACAGCTGGGTTGTCTCCAAAGACCCCTCCGTTTGTTTAACAGACCTGTCGTCTTCTTGCTCTTGTGTGCTTCGGTGAGCAGCAAGCGCCCTGGAAAGCTCAAGGTTCAGGCTAACTTGATTGTCCAGTTGCCACTTAAGATTTTTGGCTGTGTCTTTTTGCAAGATAGCATTTTCTGCTATTTTTTGTTGAAGACTCTCTTTTGATTTAACTTCCATTTCAAGTTTTTGTCGGAGAAGTATGGCCTGGCGTTCGGCCATTTGACACCTGAGCTGTAGTTCTTCATATTGGCCTCTGGTCCCTTGGTCCTGGCTGGAAAATGGCAAATTGTCTCTTTCAGCAGGATCGTCGATCTTTGGATGACCATAACTTAAAATCTGTGCTGCTTTTAGCTCCTCTAATTTTCGGGTTAGCGCCTCACACTTTGTATCTGCATCTCTCTGGAGAACAGCCATCTCGTCGGTCAGCCTTTGATGGAGTGCTTCCTTCTCCAGACTCATGGAATGTAACAAGTCGCTGTCTTCTTGCAGCCTTTTCTCATGGGATTTAATTTTGATCTCAAGTTTTTCCTTAAGGCTCTCAGCCTCTTGTTCAACAGTCAGCAACTTGATGCTGATCTCATGGTGGGCAGCCGTCATTCTTGTCAATTCCTGGCTAAGGATTAAATTCTTGTCCTTCTCAGCCATGAGTTCTGCTTTATAATTCTGTTGGTTGAAAAGCTGAGACTCTTTTAACTCCCGCACCTCTCTTGAGAGCGATTGTTGCCGAATGCTGGCATCTCTCTGCATCGCTGCAATCTGGTTTGCCATATTTTGTCGCACAACCTCCTTCTTAGCTCTCCAAGCCTGAAAACGCTGCTGGTTTTCTTTAAATATTTCTGCGTTACACTTACTCTCTTCATCAAGTTTCTGCTGAAGGACTGTCGCCCGGTGTTCTGCATTATCACACTTAGTGGTGAGCTCCTGGTGTGAGCAGGTTATTTTCTCTAGTTCTTGGGTTAAAAGTAAATTTTTGTCTTTCTCTGCACGTAGTTCGGTGGAAAATCTTTCTTGGTTAGTTAGTTGAGTTTCTTTGAGCTCTTCTACTTCTCTCAAACGCGCCTCTTGTCTTAGAGTGGCATCTCTCTCCAGTTCGGCTACCTTTTCAGCCATTTTTTGCCGAAGTGCTTCCTTTTCTGCCCTCAAGGACTGAAATCGCTTGATGTCATCTTGCACTCTTTCTTCATGAGACTTGATTTCATTGTCAAGTGTCTCCTGAAGTTGTGCTGCATGCTGTTCAACCGTTTCATACTTGAGCGTGAGCTCCTTGTAGGTCACCGATATCTTCTCTCGTTCCTGGCTCATGTACAAGTTCTTGTCCTTCTCAGCTTTCAGCTCAGAGTTGAATTTCTCCTCCCTGAGCATCATGGCCTCTTTTTGCTCCTCCAATTCCCGTCGTAGTGACTCCAGCTTCATTGAAGCATCCCTTTGCATTGCTGCCATTTCTTCAGTGAACTTTTGTCGAAGAATTTCTTTCTCCGTCCTTAAGGACTGGTAAGACCGTAATTCATTTTCTACTTTTTCTTTGTTAGTCTTCATTTCCATATCAAGACTCTTTTCTATTCGTGTGTTCTGTAGTTTAAGGGTCTCACACTTGAGGACAAGATCCTCGTGTGAACGGGTTAGTTTCTCCAATTCCTTGACAAGACGTGAGCTCTTGTCTTTCTCAACTTGAAGATCAGTGGTGAAATTCTCCTGCATGATCAGCTGGTTTTCTTTGAGCCTTTCTATCTCTCTGCTAAGAGTTTCTTGTTTCATGGTGGCCTCTCTCTGCACTTCCATCATCTCTTCCTCCATTACTCTGTAGGCAGCTGCCTGAGTGGATGTCATATTCTGGAGGAGAAACCATCCGGGTGAAGACTCTGGGCCCATGTGGAGGCTCTCACTCTGCTGGTCATTTGCGTCACACTGTGATGTGGCATGAGGGACACCTCTGCTGGGACATTTGGTTTCCAATGCCAGAATATCATGGAGTCGCTGAACCTTTTGGAACAGATCACTGCAATCGCTGGCGGCTGTCTGCAGAATGCTCTCTGGCTCCTGCTTCCTTGTGAGCATCCAGTCTTCCAGTTTTTTTGTGATGGCTGCCACATCATTGCAAAGTGCATTGATGTGTTTATTTCGACTCTGAAATTCACTGGAAAGATCCAACAACACTTCTTTTGAGTCACTGGGAGAACGGGGTTGACTCCTGCTTGTGTTGGACGCACGCCTGTGTGAAATGTCAATGAGCTTTTGTGCCAGACATGGTTCCCCAAAAACCCGTTTCAACGTGCTTAATAAATGCGGCGGCGCACTTATGGCACGCTTTGATCGGCCTTCCATATTTATTAATGATGCTACTGAATATGTAGTCTTTCACATATACTAACATTGGCACTGTTTCACCAGCGGTTTTATTAAATTTATAAGAAATAAATAAGCTAACCAAAACAAAGTACTGTGACATCAGTGTCCGGTGTGATGTATGACAGTCAATATCCATCACTGATGCTGCAACATCAAAGACAAAAAAATAATAATTTGGCACTTCATCTGAGATTAATTTTTGTGTCTACGGGTGAGAGTTTAATTGACACAGCCGTCATGATTACCTCTATGCGGGGAATACCAAAATTACTATCAAGAGTGTAGTGCTGAAGTGATGTCACAATGATGTCATCATAACCTTCAATATTTGATGAGAATATAAAAGTGGCACATGTGGGACCTAGATGTGGTCTGTTCCTGCCCACCAGGACAATTTATACATGCAGGACTGAGTCTAACTGGACAGAGGAGGGAAGCACAGCATTGATAGTCACAGAGCGCTCCATGTTCAGAATTAAATTAGGAATTTATATGTATATGACCATGAATACAAGTTTCGTTTTACAGTTCCTTGCCTCTTGGATGAGAAACTACACTTGCACCATCTTGGGGAGCACAAAGGACCAGATGCTCATGAGACAGGTCGAAGAATTAAAGAACCAAATTCAAACTATTCACAACCACCGTGTTTCATTTGAGGACAGACTACATAAAATCTCAACTCTCCTTCAGATGGAAAAAGATGAAAATCAGACTGTTTTGAAACAGATTCAGTATGTGACCAACATTCTTGAAGGAGAGAGGAGTAAAATCTGCCGCCTGGCGCATTTGTGCCATAAGGAGAGACAAAGGTATAGCCAGGAGCTTTCCATGGTAACGCAAATTGAAGAGCAACTGCTGAGAATAAAAGAAGAGTTGAGGAAAAGACGCTTCCAGGAACCGGGTGAGGAAGAAGCACACTACCAAATTCACAAGACTTACAGGCAGTTGCAACAGCGGTATGATGCCGACATCTTGGAAGGAAAATCCAAAATTGTAGCCCTAAAGAAAAGACTTGAGAAACACATGCGTCTACGCGCTGAAGAAAGGAAAGCCTATGAGCATTTGATTGGGAGAATGAAGAGAAATCAGGATGAGTTGAAGCAAAAATTAGAGCACCAGAGGCACCAAGCAGCTGAGAAGGAAGCAAGTATTCTGGATAAACTGGCAAACCTGAGGGGAAAACTGAATCAACAAAAACATCAATTTGAAGTGGTGGAAGATGACCAAGGGGAGAAGGCTGTTGCACCATCGGCGAGGACTCACCCGGCTCACCACCAAAATGTTAAAAGTAGTTGCATTAGTATGCTGCTGATGCTCGGCTATCTCGCTGGTGTTGCTGGAGCAGGTTTAGTGACTCTCTGACTCAAATAAAAAGCAATGAATAATCAATATTGATGCTTGATAGTATTGGCACGCATTGTTCCCCAGAGCTGCTATAGCTGTTGCTCTCCCTCCTCACAAAATCATGGCAGTTCTAGGATAAACAAAGTAGACACACGCGTTGGTCTTTGAGGACCGTCAATGGCATAACGCTTATCCAGCCTTTCATTTTTTACCATCCAAAACAAATGGCTAACCTTAATCTTGCTAAAAATCGTATAATAACGGAGGTATTTCCCTTAAAAAAGAGGGTTGAAGAAGTGAGGAATGACCAAAATGTCCTCACAACGCTTAACTGGCACATATGAAATAAAAATCCTGGTTCTATGAATTATTTTAGGTATTAGGTTCTATGAATATAATCTCCTCTTTGGCCTTCCTCTCAACCTTCTGCCTGGCAGTTCCAACTTCAACATCTTCCTACCAATGTACTGGCTATCTCTCCTCTGTACATGTCCAAACCATCTCAATCTAGCCTCTGACTTTGTCTCCTAAACACCTGACATGTGCTGTCCCTCGGATATACTGCTTCCTGATCCATCCCGGTTACTCCCGGTCAGAGAAAACCTCAGCATCTTCACCTCTGCTACCTCTAGCTCTGCCTCCTGTCTTTTCCTCAGTCCCACTGTTTCCACATCACACCTGACACTTTTCTTCAATTATTCCATCCTGCCTGCACACGCTTCCTCACCTCTTTCTCACACTCTCCATTGCCCTGGTCAGTTGTGCCCAAGTACTTAAAACCCCCCACCTTCTGTTTCTCTGTATCTACTCTTTCCCACAACTTCATTGTATGGCTCATCAACTTTATCCCTCTATAATTGCCACAACACTGGACATGTTCTCCCTTGTTCTTGAAAATGGGCACCAGCACACTTCGCCTCCATTCCTCAGGAATCCTCTCACTCTCAAAGACCTTGTTAAATGTTCTCGTCAAAAAGTCTACTGCCACCTCTCCTAAACACTTCCAGACATCCTCTTCAATGCCCTTCTCACTTCAGCCTTACTATCGTTGCTATGTCCTGATCTACGATGGTCACTCCTTCTAGTTTTTGTTCTCTCTCATTTTCCTCATTCATCAGCACTTCAAAGTGCACTTTCCATCTCAGCAACACACTTCTGTTATCAGTCAAAACATTTCCCTCTCTATCCTTGATCACTCTAACTTGCTGCACATCCTTCCCATCTCTATCTCTCTGCCTTGCAATCCTGTACAAATCTCTCTCACCCTCCTAACTGTCCAACCTCACATACAAGTCCTTGTAGACCCTCTGTTTGGCCATTGACACCACTACCTTTGTCTTATGTTGAGCCTCCCTGAACTCCTGACTACTCTCTTCTGTTCTCTCAATGTACCACTTTTTCTTAGCTGACCTCTTCCTTTGTACACACTCCTGCACTTGTTTGTTCCACCACCAAATCTCCTTATCCTCTTTTCTTTCAGATGACACACCAAGAACTCTTCTACCTGTCTCCCTCATCACCTCAACTGTATATGTCCAGTCATCTGAAAGTCCTTCTTGGCCACCCAAAGCCTGCTTCAATCCCCCCTGAAAGCTTCCTCTTTCAGCTTCCACCACTTTGTCTTCTTCTCTGCCTTTGCCCTCTTCACCTTCCTCTCCACCATGGTCATCCTGCACACCACCATCCTATGTTGTCTGGCCACACTCTCACCCACTACTACTTTACAATCACTAATCTCCTTCAAGTGACATCGTCTACACAAGATGTAATCCACCTGTGTGCTCCGACCTCCACTTCTGTAAGTCACTCTATGCTCTTCCCTCGTCTGGAAGAAAGTATTGACCACAGCCATTTCCATCCTTTTTGCAAAGTCTACAACCATCTGACCTTCAGTGTTACTATCCTGGATACCTAACTTTCCCATCACTTCCTCGTCACCTCTGTTTCCTGCACCAACGTGTCCATTGAAGTCTGCCCCAATGACCACTCTCTCACCACTGGGAATACTCTCCTGCAGTTCATCTAATTCACTCCAGAAGGTCTCCTTCTCCTCAAGGTCACACCCCACCTGTGGGGCATAAGCACTAACTACATTGAAGATGACCCCTTCAATTTCTAACTTGAGACTGATCACTCTGTCCAAAACTCTTTTCTCTCTTCTAGAACATTCCTGACAAGCTCCTCCTTCAAGATGACTCTCACTCCATTCCTCTTGCCATCCACACCATGATAAATCAGTTTAAAATCATATCAGCCAACACTCTAGCTTTCCCTATCATAGTTCCCACATTCAAAGTCCCTACTCTCAAACCTATTATCTTGTCTTTCCTCTTCTCCCTCTGTCTATTGGCACACCTAGCCCCTCTCCTCGGCATCTTTTGGAATGCAGCTGCTGTAACTTGCGCTCATCGGAGTTCCTCCCTGTCCAACCTGTCCTTCTCAAAGAGGGACCGGTCCAACGCTGGCCCAACCCTCATTCTCCACAGTACAATACCAGGTGATGAACATAAATGGGTCTTCAGAGTTTTGAAGGCAATTTCACAGTTTTTGGTCCCTGTCACCAGCTGTCTGCCAGTAACCTTTACACAAGTCAAGGGTGGTCATCAACCCTTGGCATCGGATATGCGTCAAACTCAGAGGCTGCATTCACCTTCCGAAAATCGATGCAGAGGCGGAGGGAACCATTCTTGGGGACGATCACCCTGGGACTGCACCACTCTGAAATAGAAGGTTCAATTACCCCAAGCCTCCTCATCTCATCCACCTCTTTGGCCAGTTTCCCAACCAAATGCTGGGGAACTCGGTAGGGTTGCTGGTGAACTGGCCGTGAATCTATCTGGCAAATGGCATTTGCCACCACGTTGGACTTTCCGGGTCTGGCTGTGAAGAGGCAAGAAGTAGTCTTGAAGAGCTGGAGGATCTGATCCACTTGCTCTGGTTCCAGGTATGCCAGTACAGGAGTAGCACTTGTAGTCAGCGACTCCAGTCCCACGTCTCCATCTTCTTCCGCCTCCTCCTCCACCTTCTGTGCCACAAAAACCTTTTGTGCCGTGTGGATTGGCCATTCTTTCCACTCTTTAATAAGGTTCACATGGTACGTCTGTTTTTGTTTCTCCTTGTCTGGATGGAACAGTTCATAGGTCACGGGGCCCATTTTTCGGGTGACCACATACGGCTCTCGCCATTTGTCCAAGAGCTTGTTGGTCGTACCAGATCCTCTAGTTTTCTAGTTTTGGGCCTTTTGCAGGTTGACTTCTGCATCTCCAGCACAAACTGCACCACTCCTCTGTTGGTGAAGATAGTCGAGGGTACTTCCCAGCCAATTCGGAGCAGATCCAATGGGCCCTTTCGCTCCCAAATATACAGCAGCTCAAATGGTGAAAAACCTGTGGATGCCTGGGGAACGTCACATTATGCAAAGAGTAGAAATGGCAGCCAACAGTCCCAGTCTTTGCCGGTGTCATTTATACATTTCTAGAGCATCCATTTCAGCGTCTGGTTGAACCTCTCCACCAGACCATCAGTCTGTGGGTGGTAGGGAGCGGTCTTGATTGCGGTGATTCCCAACTGCTTGTAGAAGAGCTGCATTAGCCTGGAAGTAAAGTTGGCTCACTGATCTGTCAGAATCTCCCACCCTGGAGAAGAGCTGCACCAGTGCACGGAGGACTGTAGGGGCTGTAATGGTGCACAAGGGAAATGCCCCTGGGAAGCGTGTGCCACAGTCACACACCACCAGAATGTATTCATGGCCTCCGCTGCTCCTTGGCAAGGGACCCACAATGTCCATAACTATCCTGCAAAAAAGGGTAGAGATCAAAGGCAGTGGATGCAGGAACGCTCTGTCAGATTTCCGGTTTGAACAGGCTTTTTGACAAGTATCACATGTGGCACAATATTTCTTAATGTCAGAGTACATGGAGGGCCAGTGGAACCGATTTCAGACAGACTACTGTCAAATTCTGGAAGCGACTAAGCACAGGGTTCCTCTCTGCTTGGCTTTTTATCTTAATTCTCAAACAAACCTTTATCACTCTCTTGGAGTGGTTTCACACCCACTTGAGTTGGAGTCACTACAGGACCAGACATTTTACATTCTCCCGCTTCCCCAAAGTCAGTTGTGGCTGGCTGGTTTTCCCAGTAACAATTCCATAACAAGTGGAAAGTCCCTGCCCAACAGCACAACAACAGGCAGCTTCTTCCACCACACCAACAGTCACCAGATAAAGCTGTTCATCAATTGTTACTGAGAGTGCTGTGCTGCTGTGGGATACGGGCACTTATCTCCATGAACACATAATACTGTATGTCCTCCAGTCTGCCGTAATCCACCCAGCTAGCTGGAACCAGCCCCCGTCTCATCAGTGACTTGTAACTGCCACTATCTAATAGTGCAGTCACTTCATGGTCCATTATGGTCACATATTCAAAACATTGCAGTCTGTTCTTCCCAGTCTCCTCTTCAGGCCTGGGAACATAACATGCCCCAGAAAACTCTTCCGCACTGGGCAAACTGACGCCTACAAGTTCCTTACCAATGACCGGATTCATACCTTTGCTGCTTACCAGGTCCTAGATGGTTTGGGGCTGAGCTGGCAATAGCAGAGGTCTCCTGGCCTGCTCCCCTCCCTGCCAGTTGGTGCTGTGTTGGTTGAGTTGTCGGCCTGTAGATGCTGGTGAGACGTGCTGGAGGTTCTCCTCTGCAAGCATTGAGGTATTGAAGAGCCAGCTTGGCGGCGGTGAGCCCCTTGGTTGGTTCATGGTTCTTGGTTGGTTCTCACCTGCGCTGGAAGCACACGGTGTGGTTTTGTTGCTCACACTCTGATCACTGTTTGTCTGCTCCTTATTGAAATACATGACAGCCATGATGTAATAAGAAAGAGGAAAAGACCGGAGACCCAGCTTTACGACAGCTTGCAATCACACTCATTTAGCAGCTGTGCCACCAAAAGCAAATATTCTCAAACTACACATAGCCGCATTAAGACGCATACCCAAGCACACGTTAAGCCTTGTTGCCATTGTGGGCAACCGTCAACCATATTCTATAAGTCTGCCTGTGGAGTTCAAAATCCTGAACAAAACTATTATGTTCTGCAAGGGCTTATCTGGAAAACTGCGACGTTGGTTTCAGGACAGAAGCGCAGACCGTGGGTGGAAAGGTACAGGGACAGCAGTGCCTGCCCAGAAACTGTGCTAAGAACAGCAATGAAGAACAAAGTAACATTATGGGAATGGTCATGTTTTGCTGCTGTGCCTGACTGAAATGGTTTTGATGCAGTTGCTGCATTGCTGCTGGACGTGCAAGAAGCAATGACGTTTATGAGCACAGGATTTTATATATGATATTTTCATTTTACAGTATATACATGTACACAAAATAACACTTCTGTACACTGAAACACTGAACACAACTGAACTCCTCTGTGCCAGTTTTGTACTGTTCCATCTAGCTTGCCGGAGCTGAGTCCTCAGATAAAATGCATAGCTGCATCACTCATCTGAGTCTCCACAGTCCTATCAAATGGCTGCGATTAGTATATATAGGTTAAGGTCACGTCAAATGTATTGTTGAGACATACATTTGACATTTTTCTGTCAGTCTACAGAACTCCTTTTCCATCGTTTGGGCCTCCCGAATCCAAGTGCATGCCTGAATGTTTTCCACTTTGATCTTGTTGGTTCTGTCAACATTGTCTCAGACACTGAGTCCTGATTCCCTGAACTATGAATGTTATCCTCCGGGAGGGAAGACTGTGGAAATATATCCCAATCCGTCACACCTAGCCCCTCTCTACTTGACTCAAAATTAGGAATATCAAAGTTCAGATCCATCTGAGGCCTAACCTGACTTCGCAGCTCCTCTACTTCTCGTAGAAGTGCTTCATGGTTCTTGGCTGCCTGACTCTGTAAGACCGTATTTTCTGCTATTTTCTGATGAAGAGCTTCTTTCTCAGCCCTTAAGGACTCTATTAATAGCTTGTCTTGCTCTAACCTGTCTGCATGAGCCTTCATTTCCTTCTCAAGTCTCTGCTGAAGGAGTACAGTTTGTTGCTCAGCAGTCTCACATTTAAGACTAAGTTCCTCATTCGATTCTTTATTAGTCTCCTGGCTCTCTGGCAAGTTCAATTCATTTTTCACTTGACAGTCAGGCCGAGAATTCTCTGGGTTGAAAGTCTGTTTTTCATATAAATCATCTATTTCTTTCAGCAGGGACTCCTCCCTTAGGGCTGAGTCCCTCTGAATGACTGCTATTTCCTCCAGCATTTTTTGATGGAGAGCATCCATGTCGAGCCTCATCGAGTGGATTAATTCCCTGTCTTCCTTCACTCTTTCCTCATGATGCTTCTTGTCCAAGTACGTCTGTTGTTGGAGGAGTGATGCCTGCTGTTCAAATTCCTTACACCTGAAGCTGAGCTCGTGATGCAAAGTGGTGATTTGGTCCAGTTTCTGTCGCAGATGTAAATTCTCATCTTTTTCATTTTTAAGCTCAATGGTGAAATTTCTTTGACTGAAGATCTGTGCTTCTTTCAGCTCCTCAATCTCCCTAAGAAGACACTGTTGCTTACTGGTACAATCTCTTTGCAAGGCTGCCATGTCATCTGCCATCTTCTGACGGTCAGCCTCTTTCTCAGCCCTCCAGGACTGGAACTGATGCTGGCTGGCTTGAAATCTGTCTGTACTATTCTTAATTTCCAAGTCAAGTTTCTGTTGAAGGAGCAGAGCCTGGTGTTCAGCAGTCTCGCACTTGATGATCAGTTCTTTGTGTAAACATGAAATTTTCTTTAGCTCCTGGTTTAGAAGCAAGTTCTTGTCTTTCTCTGTGTGAAGATCAACAATGATTTTTTCTTGGTTGGTGATCTGGGCTTCTTTCAGCTCCTCTACTTCTCTCTGAAGGGCCTCCTGCTTCACAGCAGCATCTCTCTCTAGGACAGCCATCTCCTCTCCCATTTTCTGACGAAGAGCCTCCTTTTCAGCCCTCAAACTCTGTAAACTCTTGATGTTTTCTTGCACTCTTTCATCATGAGACTTGATTTCATTGTCAAGTGTCTCTTGGAGTCGTTCTGCATGCTGTTCCAACGTTTCACATTTGAGTCTGAGTTCTTGATTTAAGACTAAAATCTTTTCCAGTTCAAGGCTGAGACTTGAATTCTTGTCTTTCTCAGCCTTGAGATCAGCAGTGAATCTCTCATGGCTTATCATCATGGCTTCCTCCAGCTGCTCCACCTTCTGGTGAAGAGACTCCTGCTTCACGGAGGCATCCCTTTGGATTTTTGCCATGTCCTCTGCCATCTTTTGACGAAGAGTTTCTTTCTCGACTCTTAAAGATTGATAGGAACGTATTTCCTTTTGCACTCGCTCTTTATTCGACTTAATTTCCATTTCCAGATTTTTCTGAAGTCTTGCGTTGTGCAACTCTGCTGTCTCGTACTTCACGACCAGATCCTCGTGAGCGTGGGTGATCTTGTCCAGTTCCTCTCTGAGAAGCGAGTTTTTTTCCTTTTCAGCATGAAGATCGGCTGTAAAATTTTCTTGAATGATGAGCTCAGTCTCCCTTAATCTTTCTATTTCTCTGCTCAGAGATTCTTGCTTGATGCTGGCCTCTCTCTGCAAGTCTGCCATTTCTTCCTCCTTTTTTTTGAGGATGGCTGCTTGGTCTGGTGTCAGGTTCTGGAGTAAGAGGCTGTCGTGCTGGTCCGTTGTTTCGCACTGCTTACTGCCGTTTATAGTAACAGTCCTGGGGTTGCTGAGGGTTTTGCGATGTTCCTGCTCTCTAACCAGAATGTTATAAAGCCTCTGGACCTCGCTGCGAAGCCTGTCGCACTCCCTCAGCTCCTTCAGTTGGATAGAGTCTTGAGTTGGCAGGCTTGAGCACATCCAGCGCTCTAATTTGTCTGTGATAGTGGCCACATCTCTACAGAGAGCATCGATCTGTTTCTTTGGATATAACATTTCCGCAGTTAGATCCGGATACGCAGATACTGCATCACTCAGAGCACTAGTGCTCGGTTGCTCCATTCTAATTTGTCAGCACGTCTCTGATGTTTTGCTGTCAATAGATGCGATCTGTAAAGGTTGTGTCCTTACACTATCTTTAAAAGCTACTCTGTAACCTCTACTTATATATACTTTTCATCTTTCCTCCAAAGATCTCTGGTCCAAAGTACCCCGAAGAGGATTTTGCCTTAAATCATGTTCAGAGGAAGTGATTATACAAAGCAAAACTGGATTTGTGGACTAACTTCAAGGTTTTTAAATAGCTACTTAAAAGGTTGTTGTGACACAATATATTACAGCGTCACTGCTTGACATCAAAGCACAAGTTTAAGTATATCAGATAGCTTCTTCTCATATCCAATGTAATCAGCTAAGTCGACTAGAAAGCAGGTAATTGTGGCTACTAGAGCAGCCTAAGATCCAATGTTGTGGAGAGGCATTGCAACGATGGCAATCTCAGCATAACTATGAACATTTAATTCCAAATCGACCGCTTATAGCAACAATGCATAACATTTAGACATAAAACATTATTTTCACATTTCCTGAGATGACAGGTTTCAGTATGAACAGTCAAAGTTAGACTCTCCAGCTCTCTGTTAAATGCTCCCTTGGACTATGTAACTTTGCCGCCCGGAGACGTGTTCTGTGAGTGGCATCCACCCCGACAGCGACACTTCACAACAGAGCGATCTCAGTAGCAGAGTTCTTTTGTTTACATCATGGCAGCAGAATGGAATGACAGCGCAAGATCCCAATATCTGTCAATATAGGAGATGCATTTACAGCCTGGCAATAACTGAGAGCTACGAAAGGCTTTTGTTCTGATCCTGAAGTGCCGATGTTTCTACTCGGCTTGTAAGTCAATTTTCTGTTCACTGCTGTCTCTGTTGTGTTCCCAAATCATTTTGAAGGGATACAAATGTGTATATGCTTGTTGTTTGTATATAAGTGTCATATATATGTTTGCAGCGAAACAGATGACCTGCAGTGCTAAAACAGGTGCTCCATATACTTTGTGTATGGTGAAAATAGTTTTTCAATGAAATGATTGCCAGTGAAAATGACTTGCTCATGTTCTAACATAGTTATGGATGTCTGCTGTTTGTCGTATTGCACTGTCGAAGGTACTGTGAACATATAGCTGGCCAAACCATGTTAGTCAATATATTGTAGCAAAATACAGTCTTTGTACTGGACTTGTAAGGCATTCTTCTGTAGTCTTGTGTGTGTTTGTTGTGTGTGTCTGTAACTGCCGCCGTTGAGTCCTCTGATCGGCAGACCTGCTCGGAGCTGCTGAGAGATGCGACCAGCGCCACATTTCATCATCCCTGGCGATTCTCCTGGAACTGATTGAAGAACAATAGTTTGTAACTCTGACGTCAACTTGAAATAAAGGTGCGAACGGACGTTTTGATGCTCACACTCTGATCGCTGTTTGCCTAATTGAAACAGATGATAGTCATGATGTAATATAGATAGACAGGATAAAAGCTGCAACTTCGGCTGTATTATTCTACAGTGCTGTAAACAACGCCACGGCTTAAATGAGAGCCGTTGAGATGAACATGACAGTTTTCAGCAAGTTTTTGATGGGAGAAACATCACAATGACTGATGACGGAGTTCCATCTCTGATGTTGAATGATAGATGCTTCGAGAGTTGCCTTTGCAAGTAAAAGCATGACAGTGTTGTGTATATTGCCATCTGTCATTACATTTTTCACTGTTTCCCCACGGCCTTTCCTCATAAACAAATAAATGTGGAATGGGTGCAGGTCCAGAGACCCAGCTTCATGATAACTTGCAATTACACTCATAAAATAGTTTCACAATGTAGTTGTGTATCGCTGGGGGATGATTGAGAGTGCAACTTCTTTGTGATGATTCCCAGATTTTTGTAGGTGTAGGTCATGTCATAGCTCCCCCACACGGGAGCAGCACTTGATCGGTTTGGGGGGTATAACCCGCCAGTCGTGTTCTGTATGTTGAAAAGGTTGAAAAGAGTAAAACGTCCATCCACAGCTTCTGAACCGTAGCCACTCGTCCTCTTTTCGCTCCACCCTGCACATCAAACCCCAACAAACACAACGCAGAGTACCGGCGGGTGCAGCGTCGTCGAGGCAGCAGACCAGCATAGAAGTTTGGGTTACATCTTTGGTGCCGTGACCCCTTGATGGTGGATGTCGTGAGACAAACTTTTAAGACTTTTCTCTTTTTAATCTGTTGTCGACATTGAGGAGTAGTGAGATGTGCTAACTTTTGACAACGTAACTGCAAATGGTGCTGTTATACTGATGAAGGGTTAGAAAGTGAAGAAGATACTGCAGTGTGACACCCAAAGTGCATGTCCAGAGCCAGTGGCGCGGCTCAGGCCTTATCATCTGCCCCCCACAAGTACTGAATTCCACCAAACGCCACAGAACTCTCCTCATCTGGCTCCTCTGCAGTCAACTCCACCACCTCCAGACCTCTCAAGACATTACAGTCATCAGGACGCAACTCATCTAGCATCACTGGATTACAACCATCCTGCTCCCTGGCCTGATCAAGCTCAGCCATTCTCCACTCCAGCGTATCAAACGCAATCTGGACCCCACCGCACACAGTCAGTCCCTGGTGCCAGGATGGCAAATACAGTGCCCCAAGTCTTTTATCCAGGGCACAAAGAGACAATGGCACCACAGCCCTCCAGGGTGGCAAATCCCCAAATTGCATACGGGGGTTTCCTGCAGACCCATCAGGTGAAAAATGTGCAAATGTTCAGTGGTAACGCTGACAATAGGATTCTGGTGGAGGACTGGATCAGAGATATGCAGTATCTTCTGGATGCTATAGAACTTCCCTCACATTTGCGTTTCCCAACTGTAGTGCGACACCTGAGCGGGGAGGCCAGGAAGTTGGTTTTGAACCTGCCGGTGCATGAGCAGAATCCAGCCAGAGCCTTTGAGGAGTTGAGGGCCGAATACAGCGAGGCACAACGCTCCCTGGATCCACTGGCTGATTTCTACGAACGCAGCCAGCGACCAGATGAATCGGCATGTTCATATCCAATAAGTCTTGAGGCTACACTGCGTGCTGTTGAGGAGGACGAAAGAGGTGGCCGTCCTTTACCTGACAGAGACAACAAGCTGACCAGGCAGTTTCTACGAGGACTGGCAGACGAGGAAGTGTATATGCGAATCTCACCTATGAAGCCCAGATTGTTGACTTTCAAAGAGCTGCAGGAAGAGCTGAGAACCCTGAGCCGAGAGACTAAGACGTTTCAGTCCAGACACAGTCCGAAAAAGATGTTCTCTCAAGTTCATGTGGCTGGACATCTGGCTGACATAAAGGAAACTGAGAAGTCCACAGAGTTAACGGAGATTGTGAAGAAGCTGGCCTTGAATCAGGAAGAGCAGATGAAAAAGCTGTTCCAATTGGAATCCAAGATACAGCTCCCGGATTCCCTGCCCTCTCCAACGCCATCACAGGCTCGTGGTCAAGCACTTCAGAGCAGAGAGGTAGTGTGTTACAGATGTGGTCGGGTTGGGCATATAGCAAGAGTGTGTAGGTCAGTTCTGTTAAATACTGATCACATGCAGGCTCCTCCGCTAGTGCCCACACAGTCATTGACGCCTGCCCACGGTGGGGCGACATCCCTGCCACCTCAGCATTTAAACCACTAGGATAGTTACTGGGGCAACCATGGATACAAAGCAAGTCCCCCCACACAAAGAGAAGAGCAGCAAAGAGACTGCTCCCTTAGTAGGTCCTCGAAATGAGGGCGAGGTTCTGATAAATGGGTTGAAGTGCCGTGCTCTCATTGATTCTGGTTCTCAGATCACCAGCATTACTCACAGCTACTGGTGCAGTCATCCTTCACTAAAAATCAAAAACCTCAATCATCTAACATTCCCATAGAAGGTGCCGGAGGTCAGACCGTCCATCATCATGGTGTCCTGAACATCAGCTTAGAAGTGTTGGGCAAGAAATTTCCCAGTGTTCCTGCATTTATTGTACCTGACTCTGAGTACTGGTCTTCTGTCCCTCTGCTGGTGGGAACCAATGTCATCCGTGCATCCAGGGAGCAGCTTATAGCGTCTTATGGTCAGCAGTTTCTCCATCGAGTGAAGGAAGACCATCCAGAATGGTATACGGCTCTCCGGCAGGTGGGCGACATGGAGGAGCAAGATACACGTGAGATTGTGGGCCCGCTAGTGTACACTGGCAGGGACATTAAAGTCCCAGGGGCAACAGAAATGGATCTGCGTTGCAGGATTCGAGCTGGGCCACAGAGAAAGTCTTACACTGCCCTGATTGAGGGTCACAGCTAATATAGTCTCCCCCAAGGTCTGCTAGTAGCCCGAGTTGTCGCCGATGTGAAAGGAGGCATGGCCCCCGTCAGGGTGATGAATTTATCCCAACGTACCATTACGCTGAGGGCACACACTCACATTGGCCAAGTGTCTCTGATTAACAGGGTGATCGAGTCTCACCCTGCGCAGGTGGAAGCAAAGGATGGTGGGAAGAGTAAAAGTTTCAACCAGGTTCTTGCGGCCAGTGGGGTGGACCTAACTGAAGCTGCAGTTGAAGATGACAGCCAGCGGGTTCTTCTGAAGGAGGACTATGGTCACACGAGTACTGTGCTGCACGAGATCCCCCTGGTGGACTCCAGACCTTTCAGGCTGCCTTATCGGAGAATCCCACCCTCACAGTGGCAAGATGTCAGAAAAATGTTGATGGAGATGGAGGCTGATGGTTCCCTGAGGTTGTGTGTAGATTACAGAAAACTGAACTCCTACAGCACGAGAGACGCATTTCCCCTGCCGAGAATAGAGGAAGCTTTGGAGGCTCTGGGACAGGCCCGGTACTTCTCTACTCTCGATCCTACCTCTGGATATTGGCAGGTGGAAGTGGCGGAGCAGGACAAACACAAAACGGCGTTCAGCACTCCAATGGGTCTGTTTGAAGCTAACAGGATGCCTTTTGGCCTGCAAAATGCTCCCTCTACCTTTCAGCGACTCATGACCTGTTGTTTCGGCGACATCAACTACACTCAGCTCCTCATTTATTTAGATGACATCATAGTGTTTTCTAAAACATTTGAGGAGCACCTTGAACGACTGCAGCTAGTCTTTGATCGACTCAAGAACCATGGTTTGAAATTAAAACGATCAGAATGTCACCTGCTGAGAAAAGAAGTGCAGTACTTGGGGCACGTGGTGTCATCTGAAGGAGTGAGAACTGACCCAGAGAAGATCAGAAGAGTGAACGACTGGGAGAGACCTAAGAGCAAGAGAGAATTGCTGCAGTTTCTGGGTTTTGTCGGCTACTACCGCCGTTATGTGCAGGATTTCTCTCCTATAGCTGCTCCATTATACCGCCTCACCACAGGTGATCCCAGAAAGAAAAAGAGAGGATGAAAGGGAAGAGCTGGCCCAGACCCACCATTTATTTGGACAGATGAATGTGATTCAGCTTTTCTTACTCTAAAACAAAAGTTGGTGACTGCTCCGGTCCTCTGCTCCCCCGACTACAGTTTACCTTTTGTCCTGCAAGCTGACGCTTCAGGTGATTTTCAACATCCAGTACAGGAGGGGCGGAGCAACACAAATGCAGATGCTTTGTCAGGCATGTCACCGCGAGAGGTCACCCAGGTCCTGTGGTGCTGCCCGCACACCGTCTATGATGTGGGTACAGAGGGAAGGGAGTCACCTACACAAGTTCCATTAGAGGCTGAAACTAGCCAGAAAGTGGATCTGGATGAGAGATACTGTGGAGTCGGCACTGACTCTCTCCCTGCTCTGACGAAACAGGAAATCCGTGAAAGTCAGGGACAAGATCCGGTGATTGGCCCGGTTTTACACTTCAAGAGTAGAAACCAGAAACCATGCCGACAGGAGAGAACCGCAGGGGGAGAGCAGGTGCTCCTTCTGCTAAAAGAGTGGAGGAGGTTGGTGATTAAAGATGGTCTCTTGTACAGGAACATCAACGACTGCCAAAGAGGACCTACATGTCAACTGGTGCTACCTGAGCGTCTGAGAACGTTTGTCAAAACTGCACTTCACAATGATTGTGGACATTTGGGATTCGAACGAACACTGCAGACGATAAGAGAGAGGTTCTACTGGCCCAAGATGTTCCATGATGTAAAAATGTGGTGCGAGCAATGTGAGAGAGCAATGTTGTTTGAGGAAGACTCCCACGGCAGGTCACAGGGCCCCCCTGGTCAGCATCCACAGTGGTGCACCAATGGAGCTGATTTGTGTGGACTTTCTAACCCTGGAAAAATCCAAAGGCGGTATAGAAAATGCGCTGGTGGTGACTCACCATTTTTCTTGCTTCGCACAAGCGTACCCAACCAAAGACCAAAAGGCCCAAACAGTGGCCAGGGTGTTGTGGAAAAACTTCTTTTGCCAGTTTGGCTTTCCTGCTAAATTGCATGCAGACCAAGGGAGAAATTTTGAAAGCGCGGTGGTGAAGGAGTTATGTAAATGCACTGGCATAAGAAAGACTCGCACGACCCCTTATCACCCTCAAGGTAATGGCACTACCGAGAGGTTCAACAGAACTCTGATGAACATGCTGGGAACTCTGGAGCCTCACTTGAAGACACGGTGGCATGAACATGTTCAGGCAATGACACATGCTTACAACTGTAGCAAGCATGACTTGACTGGGTTCACACCATATTTCCTGATGCTTGACAGACATCCCAGACTTCCTGTCGATCTAGTGTTTGGTCTTGGGAGCAAAAATGAACCTTGTGAGTACCATGAGTATGTCCAGACTCTACATGACTCGCTGTCACAAGCCTATGCAGTGGCCAATCGGATGTCACGGATTGCAAAGGAGCAGCAGAAGAAATACTATGACTTGAAAGCTGAGAGTCATGAGTTCAGTCCGGGTGATCGTGTCCTGGTAAAAGTGTGCCATGTGGAGGGCCGACAAAAACTCGGCGACAAGAGGGAGTCCTGTCCCTATAGTGTTGTGAAGAAACAGCCTGGTGTTCAAGTGTATGTTGTGAGAAAGGAGGGCCAGGAGTCAGAGAGAGTGGTCCATGGTAACCTGCTCACACAATGTATGTTCCTGCCAGTGGAGGATGGCACTCACCTGGAGACAGAGGAGGTAAACCTGGCAGAAGAAGTCACAGAGGCAAGACTTGACAAGGGAGTAAGAAGTGATGTGAGGCAAGAGGTTAATGAGCCACTGACGAAAGATGACCATGAAAAGGAGGATATAGATTCGACGGAAACAGAAGGATCGGCCGAAGAAGAGTGTGTGACAGCAAGACCCTCCCATGCATGATGTCACACCCATGAGAAGAAATCCAAACCGAAATCGTCGTGCTCCAAAGAGGTTGATCTGTGAGCGCCACATTGCGGAGGTCGCTGACCAATTGAAGATTCAGAGAGGTTTGGAGTTGTGGCAGAAATTTAAGGGCAGAAATGCTGCAACACGGGGTTCAGAGTAGTTTGGACGCATGTTGCTGTTTTTGTTGTTTACACATGTTCCTATATTTTGCATGACACATTACTGCTTGGCCGACTGACACGAGTTAAGGTTTCTTTTGTTGTGTTCTATTTAGGAGAGTTATGTGTGTGTGTTAGAAGGTTTCCTAACATTCTGATTGACTCGGAAGTCAACAATTAAAGAAGGGGTGAATGTAGGTGTAGGTCATGTCATAGCTCCCCCACACGGGGGAAGCACTTTGGGGTTTGGGGGGTATAACCCGCCAGTCGTGTTCTGTATGTTGAAAAGGTAAGATGTCTGAATGTTCTCTGAGTCGTTGTTCTTTAAGTTGTGTCCGGTAACTCTTGTCCAGTTCGTCTGTGGTGTAATCTGTGTCATATCATTAACTGTTGTTCATTGTTTCGTTCTTTGGTTTCGTGAAAACAGATTGTAAATTGTTTGTTCGTGTTTTTTTTTATACTAATTGGAGTCGTGTTCTGTATGTTGAAATGGTTGAAAAGAGTAAAAAGTCCATCCACAGCTTCTGAACCGCAGCCACTCGACCTCTTTTCGCTCCACCCTGCACATCAAACCCCAACAAACACAACGCAGAGTACCGGCAGGTGCAGCGTTGTCGAGGCCGCAGACCAGCATAGAAGTTTGGGTTACATTTTCATTCTGGCTCACTCATTGACGATTATGCTCTTTATTATTCATTGATATACACTTTAGTACAGAAAAAAAAACAATTCACGAGGGATGTTAATTTTTTTTCACCATTAAAAAAAGGGTGGAAGCTGTGTTCATGACGCCATGAGCTGTGTAGTGACGCATCACTGGGGGTGCTGAAACGCAATCCGGTTTCCCTCATTTTCCCTGCATGATAAGAGTGTCCCTTCTCGAACCTATAATTCTTAATTCTCAGATTCTTCAAATGAGATGCGTGCACTCCGCTAGGCTACCGACCAGTCATATGCAGATGAGCTCTAAATGTGGAGAACATGTGGAGAACTAGAAATAGACCATTAAACATGAGTAGCGATTATTTAAATTTTGTTTTTGTTAGGAGGGTCGGTGCCATCCCACCACATCCCCCCTCAACTCGAGTATATATATGATATATATTGATACAAGAAGCCTGATTGTTTCCAACTGGTCTCACAGATTGAGGAATATGTAGTTGCTTTCCCGCCAGATCATGAAGGCAGGGTAGAGGGGCTCAGAGAAGCGAGCTCTGAAGGTATGAATGTGACTCAGTGTATCAGCTGTTACTTTGTAGAATGTCAGCGTTCCTGCATTCCAATCCAAGAAGACACCAAGCTTATCACAGCCGGTCTCAGGTACTGAAATGTAAACGCAGTGTTTATCATGTTCAGCGTACAGAGTAGGATGTGGGGGGCTCCAGCGATGGCCCAAACACCATGACATGACATTCCAGCCAAGCCGGCTGTTGTCACCGTCCCCCTTTCTTGACATCCCTTTGTAGCAAACCCCCACGGCAACATCCTCGCTCTGACTGGTGCTCCATTCCACCTCCCAATAGCACTGACCCATCAGACCCTCTTGAGCCAAAGCCTGATGGAAGGGATGGAACCTCTTTGTGGAAAAAGAGGGAGACAGCCATTTTCCATGAGTCACCTTTTTGTTTTCTTCGGACATGGCAAGATTACCGTTTACTGTCTCTGGATCCAGAGAGACATCACAGCCATCTGCAAAAGACATTAGGAAGTTGTTTGAAAGACTCCAGTATATTGAAAAGAATCTCACCACCACCTAAACGACATACATTAAATAATTACTTACACCAAAGTAATTGTTGCCGCTCTGTAAGATTTTCAACGTCAGCAATGTTTGGCTTCGTGAACTGCTCAGAGACCAGCTTATGTTTCCAGTAATGGTAGATCGTGCCTCCCTGGTGCTTTGGATTCTCGATTGCAGCGACAAGAAACCTGTAACTCTTGTTATTCTTCAAAGCCGCAGCTAGACGGCAGATATATTGAGCATGCTCCATCATTTCACTCAGCACTTCATCCGACTGAAACCAGCGCTCGGGTTTTGGTTCCGCACTGCTGTTTGCAGGTTTCAGTTCCAGGCCATCTAGGTAGCGGCTCATCTGTTGAATCTGCCCATCTTTGGACTCCAGGGAAGTAAATACAAAGCACAAGGTGTCATGGACATCTGCCGCAAGGACAACATAGTCCAGCTCAGCGGGTTGGGAGATGACCTTGACCTCGGACATCATATTGAGCACGGAGTTGATTATGGTCACTTCTCGCTCCTGATCTTCCAGCCACTTCTTCAATGCCCTGTGACTGAATGGTGACTTTGCAATGTCTTTCAACACGTTCTCCAGTGACTTTTCTTCATCTTTGCCACCTCGAATGGCAGGGAGTTTCTCCTTGATGACCCGTTGCAGGGTTGCCTGAAGGTCCTGGCAGTGCTTCTGGAAGCTCCTCAGCTTCTCTTTGATGGCTGGGAAATATTTGGCTGCCTTTTCCTCTAAGAGATCATTACATTCCAGTTCTGATTCGATCAACTCTTCCAGACACTCCCGAACCTTTCTGACAAGCCCGGTGCTAATCTCTGCCTGTAGTCCACCTGTTTGCGAGTAGATCTTGCTAAGTGGCATCAACCACACCATCACAGGAGACGTCTTTCCCTCAGTTTTCAGAACTTTCGGCAGCTGTACATATGTCCTCACGGCATCTTCAAAGGTTGCTGGGTTGCTCTCAAGAATAAAGTCACCGTAGAATTTACAGGAAAAGGTTTCAGTCAAGGCTTTTTCCTCTTCTGTGAGCTGTATCTCAACCTTCCCTGAAATGTTGAAAGAAGGAATTTTCTTGATTACTGCCTCCATGCTGCCCTTAACCATCTGGACACTGCTGGCGTCCAACTTCTGACTCTCAAACACAAAAAAAGCGTTCGCCCCATAGACTATGGCGGTGACCATGTGTGTGGCCATGCTTCTGTCAATGATCTCCTTCTGCAGCGAGTTCAGTGGCCTCTCACTTGTCAGATTAAGTTCCCTGTAAGAGGTTGTGGCCGAGTACTCTAAGATTACTCTGCTCTGGTTCTTGAACTTCTTCTTTTCATTGAGGTACTTGGCTGAACCTCCCACTTCTATCAGCCCACCAAGAAAGCTGGCACTCAGTGATGCATTTACATCTAGCAGAGATGACTGGGACGTGGTGGAGTCTGACGCAGCAATTTCAAACTTGCTGCTCGGAAGGGCACACTCCATTGCCATGTTTTGCAAAGATGCTTCATCCCACAAAGTGAAACCTGCAGAAAACAAATGCTGGACTGTAAATGAATATTTATCACATTATCAAGCACATTATAGTATTCGACCAGTTTTTCAGTCCTTCATTCATTCATTGAAATAATTGAGTTATTGGGGGGTGTAAAGCCACGTTTTATCTGAGAAGTATATTAAAAAGTAATACAATAAATTTTTTTATGAAGATAAGTGAAACTATATAGCTATATGCGGTTATTTTTACATCTTTTTTGAAACTACTATTCCTTATAGTAAACATTTTTGTGAAGTCAGATAAGTCATATGTGAGGTCTCTTGGGTTCAGTGGATGATGAAAAATGGCAGCTTCTATACATCTCTACATTAATGCAAGTAATGCGATGAAGAACATTTCAACCAATAATAATAATAACCAATAATTTTAATAGACAGACATTAAGTAATGATTCTCCAGCAGTACATTGCTACATAATAAATGCAGATAAAACCAAGAAGCTGGTGGTGAACACCGACAACATCCTTTGTACTGATATCGAGAAGGTGGCCCCATACAAGTACCTGGGTGTTCACCTGAACAACAAACTTGATGAGAAATACAGATGAACTTTTCAAAAAAGGGCAGAGAACACTCTTGTGGACCTCCGTCTATGACTCTGAGGTGGCATCAGCCATTTTCTATGGAGTCTTTAGCATTACAGGCAGGGACAGAGAAAGGCTGGACAGACTGGTGAAGAGAGCCTGCTCAGTCCTGGCCTGCTTTCTAGACTCGCTGGAGGAGGTTGGAGACAAGAGGACTGTGGCCAAAATGTCATTCATGATGGCCAACCTGTCTCACCCCCTCCAGGACACCCTGTCGGCACTGAGCAGCACCTCCAGAAGCCTTTCTGCCCAGTGCTGTCAACAGTAAAATTTGATGGTACTTTATTATATATTTATTATATATCTATATATTAATAATGAGCTTTATTTTGTTTATTTTGTCATGACATAAGTTAAATATATAGTAGGTATTTATTTGTTTTTTGTTATTGATAGCTTGTGACATCACTTTTTTTTTAATGCTGATGCTTTGTGGACGTCTTGATGTTTGTTCTGTATCTTTGATGTCTTTGGTATGTGTCAGTGTCTTTGTTGTCAATAGCCGCTGTGACATGTTGAATTTCCCCACACAGGGAGTAATAAAGGCAATCTAATCTAATCACTTCCAGGTGCATGGTGTTGCAAAGGAGGTATGTTGAACTCATATGTGTTTTGTGTTGTGATATCCATAAGAAAGTAAATAAAACAAATAATAAAAAAAAAATAAAAAAATAAAATAATAATAATAATAAATAACTAATAATAATAAATAAAATATCAAATTCATTCATTCGCTCATTGTTCAAGACATACACTTGCCCAATGAGTCAATGCCACTGAACTCTTTCTACCTAGAGTTATATGCTGGTGGTTATCCACACTGACCCCTGCAGCTGGATTTTGACTAACCACATCTCACCTGGAATCTGCTCATCTTTTCTTGCATCATAGAGCATCCCAAGAGTAAAGGGACGGCCCATAGCAGGAATAGTCAGCAAACTAGAAGCCATGACGGAGATTTGAAGATGACCTGCACAGGATCAGAAGACACATTTAGCCAGCAGATTCTAACCACTTCCCAGAGTGCATCACTTCCAAGAACATTGTATTACCCAGTCAGCAAGAGCAACTGGCAGAGGCTGTCTGCTGTGCATGTAATGGGTGATACATTGTTACTGTCTAAATACCTGCTGAGCGTGAGAATGAACAACTCACTCTGAAGGAGAAGTAAAGTGGAACCTCAGTTCTTGACCACAATCTGTTTCAGACGGCCGTTCGAGAAGCGATTTGTTCGAAATCTGAATCAATTTTTCCCATTACAGTTAATGGAAAAAAAAATGCGTTCCAAGCCTTAAAATAGGCTTTTGTAGGAGTGAATGTAGAGTGTCTGCTGCAGGTGCGCTGTTCGTCTATGTGTGCGGTTGCTGCATGTGGGAGGGGTTGCCGAGTGAGTGACACTCTCCAGAAGTGAAGAGGTGCCCGGTGCGTGTCCAGCTCTGAATGTGCGGTTCTGTGCAGTTTGGCTGTGACAAAGTCATAAACCAAGTCACGCTCTGACCGGGACTCGCTTCATCCCTGTCTGAGCTCCAGCCGACAACAGGACATCAAACCCTGGAGTGCGCTCCAGCCTCAGGGGTGTCGAGAGCGAGCACCTCCCCTGTGACACTCTACCACGGTCCAGTGCGGGTACAGGAAATGTTTTACAGAAGAATAAACAGCCAGTAAATGTAGCTAACGGGACACGTCTGATTACAGAGACTGCGTTATACACAATAACAAAGCGCGTCGTGGGTCAGCTGATCGGTCTGCACACGTTATGGTTTTTCTGGCTTTTTTCAGGGCCGTTCGAGTTCTGGATTTTTGTTCGAAATCCGAAGCAAGAAAATCTCAAAATTTGGGTTCGAACTCCGATTTGTTCGAATTCCGGGACGTTCAAAAACAGGTTTTGCAGGTTTTTGTTCAAACCCAACTAGCACACACAGCTTTACTGATCAGGTGTTTGAAAACTGTAACCAGTTGATTGTCAGGCTTGTTTCAGCTGAAACCTCATTGGTTAAACAGCACATGCTTGATGGGTTCCAGCCCTTTGGCTGGAACAATCTAGACACCACTGGAGTGGTCTCACTTCAGCGTTTTAGGCATGATCAGATGGCGGAGTCTGTTCTCACATCCTACAGGTGTGCAGACCTGATATGTCCTGTCCATCCTACAGGTGACCTGATGAGGACAGCCGGTTCCTGTAGTTGGATGCTTGGTGCTGGACTTCTTCATCCATCACCACTGAGCCAATGTTTTTCTTTTTTGGTCATGGTAGTTTTCTTTTTTTTATTTCACTTTTTGTTTGCTATTTAGAAAGTTCTGCTTGTTTTTGTCTGACACAAATCTGATTTCATAAAACTGAAATGCAACGACTTGATGACTTATTAAAAAAAAAAGTATGTAGTAACTTATTCCCACAAAGTAAGTAGTAAGCTATTCCCACAAATGTGCAACACACTCATCGTGCCAGTCATAGCCTGTGGGTTCATGTTCCTGGCTAGTAGTGTCCTCACATGCACTCTGGAGCTGAAAGGCTGAACTTCTCTTCTAGTAATATTTGTGTTTTGATGAAATCATAGTGATTTGGTGCTTTTGCCCTCTTTCCATGTCGGACCTGGCCAGCCTGCACCCTGCGTAGCGGTGCTGGCTAAAGGATTTGGAATCATGACCTTATGAGGAAAAATAACCAACATTGGTGCCACAAACATCTTCACCATGGTCCATAAAAAAATCAGCAGGACATCTAAAAATCTAGTTTAGGTTTAAATACACCTGCGTAACTATAGCAATGTCTTAATCATCTCACACTACACAATGAGGGAAAACCCTGATGGGGCCACACCCATGCTATAATTGAACACCTAGTGGTGGGCTGCATTACTGTCAGGGCAGAACCACTCAATGCCCACCGGGCAGGAAGAGGAAGAGCACTTGGGGTGGAGCCCATTGTGAAGCCCTGCTACAGGGCATTGCTCACATTTGGAGAACCATGGTTACTATACGTAACCCTCCCGCTGTATGTGTTTCTTGCACATAGTTATATACATTCAACTAAAAAAAACAAACAAAAAACAATAATGAATCAACATATTTGCTGAATATATAGTGCACAGAGAGACCACTCTTACTCGAGAGCTAAATGACTACACTATACCATCTCTATTCATCAGTCATGCTGGAATTCCCCACAGTGGTATGGAGCTAAACCACTGCTGGGTGTGTCCAGTGAGATTGGCCAAGGAGTTATCGTGACTGTACATTCGGGCCGTTTGCTTATCACAACGCAGTGAGGACACTATGAAGACAAACCTTTCGGTTTTGGTTTGTTAAGGCTGTGTGTAAATAATGCAATGTGTGGTGCTTTCATCCGGACTGTGTAGAAGTCCGAACTTTGCTGTCACACTTGAGTGCGCCACACGGTGAAGTCCTCGTCATGTCGATATCCATCAAGCAGGAGGTTATTGTGTGTCTCTAATGACGCATGTCACATGTGTGCAGACAGCACTCCCACCAAACTATGTGAGGTGTTGGTTATGCCGACTCTTTACTTCCCTTGTCAAGTGAATAGAGAGCCATGGAGACTTGACATGGTGTGGTCTGTTCTTTAGTTTGCAGAATAAATACGGTGTGGAAAACCCTAGCTTTCAATCCCAGAGTCCGCCTGAACCATTGCCACAGCAATGGTGGAATCCTAAATCAGAAGAGGTCAGTCTCATGTGATGTGATGTTTGCTTCCTGTATGATAAAATGCACACACTTTTACAGCGTATAGCATAGTCCAGACTGTATAGGAAACTAGAAAGACAATGTTCACGAAAGTGAAAGACGAGTAAAAACCTCTTTAATGTTAACTCACCTGAGTGTCACGTATTAAGCTTGCTGGTGAGCGGTTAGGTCCAATCCTTTATAGAAGACTGGTTTTGCAGCATTTCTCCAGCTCTGTTTTCTTCTGCAGAAGGCTTGTGGGTGATAAACAAAATCAGTGTCTCCTCCCATTCCTAGGCATGATTTAACCCTTTAGACAACAGGGGAAAGTGTCTCGTGGATGTAACTGTAGTTCTATGAGAGTGTCCCTAGTCCTCTGCATCCTCTTCTTGTTGACAGTGGAGGAGCAGGTGTGTACTAGGCGATCATCTCCAGTGGCCGACTACTGACAAGCACACATTCACAAGACTCACGTGATCGAAAAGGGAGACCTATCTGTATCAAATGGCAGAACCAGCTCTCCGGAGTTTTTCCCCATGATAATTAATTATTCCAAGGGTACGACACACAAGAGAGTGACCTACAGAGGAAAGAGACACAGAATGATATACGGCCTGCTTTAATAGAGGGAGATTATCATCACCACCATGATAAAATCAAAACGCTCGACTAGGCTGAAAAATCTGTGTGCGCTTTGTTCTTTCATTTCATTTCTTGTTTAAAAAAATATATATATATATTTATATATATATATATATACAATGTTTCACTGTCCTCAAAATTATTCATACCCTTGCTAATTCTTGTGATTTTTTATTTTGTGATGAAATGAATGATTTTTTTTTTTTTCAAATTTGTGTGTCAGTTATATGTGGCCAACAATTGAAAGAATGACAAAAAAACATTTTTTTTTTAAATATTTATTTCTGTGGTATTTGATTTCTGGCGTCCCCCAAAAAAGCCATGTTCAAAATGATTTATACCCCTGACAATCTTTCAACAAAAATGTACCAAATGAGGTAATTTTTTTGTCTAGTACCGACTTCAAGATGTCACAATGAAGTAAACATTGTTGGCCAAATGTTAAAGTGAAAAAATACATCTTTCCAGAACAGTATAAATAGGGGGAAAGTGTTCAGGTCATTCTTCCTTCTGGTCAACATGGTCAAGAAGGAGGAGCTCAACGAGGACCTGCGTCAGCGTCTTGTTCGTAGCCACAGTGAAGGAAAAGGTTACAAGACTATTTCCAAGCAGTATGATGTCCCTGTTTCAACCGTCCAGAGCATCATCAACAAGTACAAGAGGTTCAACACTGTTAAAAAGCTCAGTGGCTGTGGATGGAAGCATAAGGTGTCCCCCAAACTTGCGAGGAAAATCTGCCGAGAGGTCAACACCAACCCACAGATGACAACCAAGACCCTAATGGAAACATTCGACCAGGTAGGGACAAAGGTGTCACGATCCACCATTGAACGAGTCTTGCACAGAGGAGGTCTCCATGGACGTAGACCTCGGAAGACACCGCTGCTCAGTAAGAAACATCTGTCAGCTCGCCTGGCCTTTTGTAAACATCATGAGACAAAGTTGGAGTTATTCGGCCATATGGATGCTCAGAATGTCTGGAGGAAGAAAGGAGAAGCCTATAGGCCAAAGAACACTGTGCCTACTGTCAAGTATGGTGGTGGAAGCATAATGTTATGGGGATGTTTCTCCTCCAGTGGCACAGGGAATCTTGTCAAGGTCAAAGGAACCATGAAAAAAAGAGGATTACATCAGGATACTCGATGAAAATGTGAAGGCATCCGTGTGAAACTCCAGCTTGACCACTATTGACGTACCAGCAAGACAACGACCCTGAACACACTGCCAAGGCAGTGAAGAAATGCTTCAAGGACAATGATGTTAATGTCCTGGAATGGCCAAGTCAAAGTCCTGACCTCAATCCCATTGAGAACTTGTGGCATCAGTTGAAGACCAGAGTAATGGCGAGGAGACCAACAAACCTGACCCAGCTTGAGGCATTCGCCAAGGAGGAGTGGGCCAACATCCCACAGGAGACATGCAGGAAGCTTGTGGACACGTACAGGAATCGTCTCGAGGCGGTCATAAAGAATAAAGGCTATGCCATTGACTATTAAATAAGACAATGGACTAGGGTATGAATAACTGTGAACATGACATTTTTGGGTCTCCATTAATAAAATACCCCAGAAATATATATATTTTTAAATTTTGTATTTTTGTCATTCTTTCAATTGTTGGCCACATATAACTGACACACAAATTTGAAAAAAAATAATTCATTTCATCACAAAATAAAAAAAAAATCACGAGTTAGCAAGAGTATGAATAATTTTGAGGACGAGCGTATACATATATACATATATATATATATATATATATATATATATATATATATATAATGTTTTGTTTCTGTTTTGATCTGTCCATTGTTTTCTGGGCATTTCCACACCTGGATTTATAAATTGAAGAGGGGCGAAATTCAGGATACAGCAGTCACACTTCAGGCACACTTTACAGACACACAGCGCAGCAACGTTTTGACCAAAGTACATCTGAAAGGTGGCCGCTGTACCCTTATTTTTTCCATTCTTTTATTGTTTCAAACGGAAAAACAATTATATATATATATATATATATAAATTCTGATTTGAAAAAAATGAAAGGATACATGGATTTTACACAACAGAGTTAATAAAATACTAAAGGATCTACCAAGTCTGATTGTTGTCGCTGTCATTATAATTGAAGGGCATGCATTAGAGTGACGTTTGCCACATGCAGGAGGAGGCGGAGAAACTGATATTGATTTTGCCATTTTACCACCGTCATTGCCCAAACCTTGATATCTGGCTTGGGCAATGACGGTGCCAAAAGAAACCTGTACAACTCCATGCATGATTTTGTTTCATATTTTCCATATATGTTGAGGCACAGACGCCACAAATGTTGAAGTGGAACTCAACGTTGCACTTGCAATAGGACTTCGGTTTATTTAGCTGGATATGTGTTGTTCACATATTTGTAGGTTACAATATGTCCTTGCTGAGTTTGTGTTATTCTGTTCCACAAAAAACCCCAGGGTATGGAGACCTGGCAACATGTGACACTCTCCTCCCTCCCCAAAGGAAATACAGACACAAAAACAGAATTGCTGGCATTGTGGCTGGTAGTTCAACAAATAATTTGAGCTTTATTCAGACTCAGAAGCATTCAAGCGCATGATGGACTGATGAAGTGTCACCGTTAGATGCATGAGCCGCTCTGATTGTTGCCTTACATTAACAGTCCAGAAAAGTGAGAGTGGCATCTCCTGCACCAAGAAGACCACACAGAGAGATCCAAGCCAAGAGCGTCAAGTTCAGTGCCTGGCACCAGTCAACCCATGTTATGCCTGTTGCCATAACCTCTTTGATGAGTGTCCTTCCAGTTGTCCCATTCTCTTGCTTTCTTCAAGGCTTCCTCATCATCTTCGTCCACCTTTCTCTCTTTTTCTTCCTCCTCCCTCTCCTTGGCATCTGTGTCCTCATCCACACTGACCCTGTGGGGTATCCCCTGGTCGGGCAGGGCTCCATGCTTCCTATGCTGTTCATACCAGTCATCCACTGTCATGGTGGGCAGACTGGGGTAACCAGCCCCAAACACCTGAGCCTGTGGACATCAACATCAGATCTTTAAGCTCTGGTTTCATTTGTGAAAGGTGCTTTTTCATTTTTACCATCGATTCACTCCAAGATAAATCTGAATTTACATGTGTACATTTTGCACTGAGGCTGAGGCATGAATTTGCGGAGCCTGATGGCATGGAGCACTTAAAATGGCAATGATCATGGTGCAGGCAAAGATTAAGATTTGGTTTTCAGGACTGTCCCCGGTCAAGGACCTGGAGACAGTTTGAGAACATCACTATAGACGCCAGGTAATCACAACAGGAATCTAAATTGATTGATGATTATCCACAGAATGAATGCGACCCGCCATCACACTACACTTTAAGTACTTTGAAGAAAACAAACCATAATATGAAAGCAAGACATATCTCCACATTCCAATGGTTTCGGGAAGACCAAGTTTTAACATGACTATTATCATTAAACGGTATTTATTCCTTAAAAATACACAAAGAAATGCAACAACACCATCTGACAGTAAAATTTTGGAGTAATTCCAGGTTTTTTTTCAGTAATTGTGAACATGCGTCATGAAACCAGGTATGTGGTTGCTCGGTGACGGTACCGAACGTGTCTGCTTCTGGAATGTGTCTGGACTGAAGCCGGGTCAGGACGTTGCATCTGGCAGTTGTTTTAGCATAGGACTGACAGACCCTTTGTTAATTTCTTGGAAAACAATAGTTATGCCATTGGTTTGTTGCAGCAGAAGGAGAGGGAGAATGGGGTTCAATAGGGGTACATGTTGAGATCCAAGAGTTCATGAAATGATTGATTGTTGTGAATGTAGTGTTGTATTTTAGTTTTCTTTTGTTTATAATCATAATATTGAAAGGATATTATTGAGAAAAGAGTGAATGAAACAACAAATAAAGGAAGTATTTATATAGCCAAAGATGACATTTCTCAAGCAGGTTGTGAGCAAGTGGTGAACACTCTCACCTTGCAGTAAGAAGGTTGCGGGTCAGATTAAAAAACTAATCCATTGTATAATAGGCTGACAAAGTAAACAGAAGGCTCAAGATAGTTTGAACACACAATGCAAACTGAAATTCTATTCTCGCTCGCCAAAGAACAAAAAAAAAAAAAAAAGATGATGATAAATGTCACGTTAAAGAACATCATCAATGTTGATGTTTCAGTATAATAAGTTACCTATGTGTAGAGGAGAGAAATCCTATGTTTCACATCTCTTGTAGAAGCCAGTCGTTTCTGACAGACTGCTCTGCCAACTTTCTTTTGGGGTTAAATTGAGCCGTCTGTCTGCTGTCTTCAACCTCAATAAAATCTCGTCTTAACAATTTACTCTACTAGTTAAAATATGTCGATCTAGATGAAAAATCTTTTCACAATTCTCTCTCCTAAAATGTTTCTTTTTCATTGGCATGCTTGTAGATTTCATGAAAACTGACCAAATTAAAATTTGTGGATGGTCCATAACAGATGGATTGTAGCATTAGCGCTGCCTGTACGATTGTGTTGAATTATGAAAAGGTTTTTCATCACACAAGGACTGACAGTTTGTATAATGATTTTGAGAATAGAATATGACTAAATTATCATTTATTCACATTATTTCTAATATTTCTTCAGTAGCATCTAGGACATGTGTCCAGACTGGTCCATAGTCAACGTAAAGTATTAAGAGACATGAGAGACAGCAGACAGACAGCTCAATTTAACCTCTAACAGAGCAGTCTGTCGGACATGAGCGGCTTCTACGAGAGACGTGAAACATTGAATTTCTCATCTCTGTAATTAGTCTAATCTATATTTAAACAGTACACTCACCCCTCATCATCACCATCAATATCATTTCAATGAATTCTTACCTGAACCACATCCTTAGTGAGGACAAAAGGCTTCATTGGAGGTCTGGCTGGCCTTGACGTTTCAGGAGCACCTTGTGGTTGTGCCAAGTTCTTCAGTATCTCAATTTCCTGGTCAATGGATTCGATCTCCTCCAGACTAACAGTCACCCATCTCCTAATGTTCAGCAGGTAAAAATCTCTGCTGGTTTCCTCGTCAGCCTGACCACTGTCCACAACTTTGCGCACATCATCCAGCCTAGCTTCCAATTCTTTCTTCTGACGGTAACGCTCGATTTTGGCTTGTCTCTGTGCTGCCATGGCAACTAGGTCGGCTTGAGAGGACGAAGGCTGAAATAAAAATTCGAAGCCAGTTATAATCTGTGGGTACGTTGTTAAACAGTAGCATCACTGTAGCCTGTCAGAAATTAACCAAACGAAACCCATAAACGTGAGTGCCTGTGTCGTACCTTGGCAGCTGGAGGTTGACTTTGACCAGAGCTCTGCTTCTCTGTACTGGGTAACTCAAACTTGGAAAGGTTGTATTCTTTACACCGCGTCAGAAAGTCCATGAAGTAGGCCCGGGCCGCACGCAGCGCCTCCAGCCGCTTATCTTTGCCGGTGATCTTCAGGGTCAGAGCCCCGAGCAGAGGTGATGACAAGAAGTACTTAAGGTCTGCCGTCGCGACCTCTTCTAGGTCTTCATTCCGACTGAAAAGGTCCAACTGTGCCACCATGCTGGACGTCTCTTCCAGAGCAACGATGCCTCGCCTCACTTTAACCTGAACACCATGGGAAGCAAGTGGCTCGTCTGTTCTGTCGACCTCCTCAAACGCCTTCCAGCCCCTATCCAGCAATTCGGACAGTTTAAGAGGTTCCGAGTTTGACTGTTGCGCATCGGTGCCGTTTTGCGTTTCCGCCATCTTGTTGTTGATTCTGGACCTTTCTTCTTCGTGATATATAGTGATGTGTTATCGATACTGCCACCTATCGTAGAGTGTCTTAATGACGTATGCGACGACGCACTGTCTTATTGTTGGACTTCAGAGAGAGTGACACGCTAGTAAGCGTTTCTTTTTACACATTTTCAGTCACAGTCTAACCGTGTAATGCGAAGCTCACTTTATCGTGTTTATTGAAATAGTTTTCACCATATATTAGAGCGCTATTAATTCAGACTCTGTTCTTCTTTAAATTCGAACTATGTGGCACTTAGTCCCTTTGCAAAAACAAACTCCACCCTTAGCTAAGACCTGCTGCCAAAGTGAGGAGCTGAGGTCCTTTCACAAAACAAAAAGAAGCCCATATATGCATGTGAGAGGAAAACTCAATTTGAGCGGTGGAAGTGTCTCCCTATTCCCTATAGTGGAAAAAAAAATGCACAGGCAAAGATAAAGGCACTTTAATAGCAGAGTGACCACCTGGTCAATGGATCACACAGACTCCATCCACCCGTATAATTTCTTCAGTGCCTAGAACACTAAACAAAAACTTCAACATTCAACGCACTGAGACCCTGATCATTTGCATCATTTACAAAATAATGTTTTCTCAGCCAAATATAAGGCCACTTTTGTAGACTGATTTAAAACAATCTGCTTGTTGACTAGTCCTTTATAGAAAATTAATCCTGAAGTGCGCTGCACCTCTCCCCATTCTTGGGTGGCTATAGATCTTCAATAAAACATAACGTTCAAAGGGAACTTTCATTCTGGGAAATAAAATTAGCATCAAGTTCCTGAGATATTGTCTTCTACTTATACCACCCCACAGTGGATGACGGATTGATCGAAGCAACTGTTGAAAAGTAAAATGTGTAGGCATAGAGAGCTGGAATTCATGTTGCAGAACTTGATGGATGAACAGGGTGCAGAGCCAAAATATAGTCCGTTATGCTTGTCTGATCTGAAAACATTGGCCGCGCTGGAGGTGGTAACGTCGTAGGGGCAGACACCTCTGGGGTTTCTAAAGCCACTGCTCTCCTTTAAGTCATCAGGAAGCTGAAAGAGAAAAACATCAAGAGGGAATTTAGAAAAGTTTCTTGTTCAAAAAGCATTTGCACTCAAGCTTACAACAGTCACAGTTAATCTCAGTTACAGATGGTGCTACCTGTCTGTTTAACTGGGGGCTTTTGGAACAGGTGGGAGACATTTGTGGCAGTGTGTTGGTAGGTGTGAATTAATCCAACAATTCTTGTGAGCCTGATAGTCACCTGTTAGCCACTGATAATCCTCTAGAGCACAGAAAGTCAAATAGTGAATGAAATAGAGTCTTTAGTATGTCAGACTCCCTCACAAGCGTTCGTAGCCACATGAAAAATACAATGTCTAAGGTCATGATGAAAGACAAATGACATTGTCCTTGAAGAGTATGGCGTCACAAAGGCCTGACCTTAGACTCATGATTTGAGGAGATGCCTGTAGGCAAGCATCTAGTGGCTGGACTGGCCAAAAGAGAAATGTGGATCCACTGTCTTATGGGCTCATTATATATGAGAGGAGATGAGTCATCATTCTTGCACAGAGGTCTTGGTGGTCCAATAGGATGTCAAGATCACAGATCAGAATCTAAATGACTGTTTGAGTAATGACTTCTTCTCTTGTCAGGGTTTGTCCATATATTCAATATATTGAATGTATTCAATATATTAAATATCCAACCCCAAACTCCAACAGAACTTCGGGCTAGCTTCATTACCTGTAAGGATAGCCGTGGTACTTCGCTCTAAAAATGGAAAGTAGCCAGCTGAAGAACAGCATCACCAATGCAATACCTGCAACACACATAACTAGGACACACCCACACACACACCTTATCAGCTGTTCAATTTTGAAATATGTTTAAAAATAAACTACTCATGCATTGGCATACTTTTCCTCTTTCCGATGTCCAGGTCAGATGTAGCAGCTTCACACATCAGGACGATTCCCAAGGTGATGGCAGCATCTGAATGTCAGGTTAAAGTCATTAACAAAAAAAAAAACAACAACAACAAAACATTTTGAATGGCGACTTAAAATGTCAAATTATGATAGCTTTTCAGCTATACAGTTCCACTGCACTGGTCCTTCACCAGAATCATGATTAAATTAGGCGTACTGACGTAAAAAAAAAAAAAAAAGCAAAATTGACTACAAAATAGCATCTACTCCAAGAAGGATACTGAAGATCAGCACGATATGGGTCTCAGCCACAAACTGTGCTTGACTGCTGCCATGGATGTAGCTCTACAGTCACACACATATAAAACATAAAACACAAGATTAAAATGTGACACACAGTCAATTTGATGTCATGTCAAATGCATTAATTGTCTTACAACTTGGCCAGTGTTGGGGTTTTTGTGTGCATAGGGGGGTCCTCTGATGTGGTTCCACATCTGGCCGGATGTCATGATCAAGACAAAGCACTGCAACAGAAATCCTGAGTTCATTACTTGGTTCAAATACACATGATCAGGAGCAGATGCAACACAATCGAAGAAGTGATATTGCAGTGGCAACATTGTCATCTGAGATCATCAAAATGTCATTTGTGATGCACGTCGCCCCAATGGCTGCTGCAAACATGATCATGTTCAGATCTAGATTTGATAGATTTCTAGATAGATTTGCTTCCGTTCACATTGTATTGTTACACACAATACGTAGATGACGATAGATTTTACTGATCAATGACTTTTCCTTCAAAAGTGATTAAATGCCATGATAGTACAATGAAATAAATTTGCTATTGGGGAAAAAACAGGAAAAAAATCCCAAAGAACAATCTATTTTTCATAAAACAATGTATGTTTACAAAGTTAATCAGAGAGTATCTAGGGACCCTTAATTCATCATTTCCTGTTTCCCTGGGGAATAAGTATCATGTGACAGAAAGGCCCTTTGTTTTATCCACTCCTCAACAAGGGAAAGACAAAGGAACAGACCATTCAAATAAGGAAGGTGTGTGCCGACCTTTGCAAGTTAGGCAATAGCTATAAGAAAATAGCCAGTCACCAGCACGAGTCCTACTGTTAGAGGTAGTTTAAATCAACTGGAACTATGGTAAACAAGTCAGGACGACGACAGGATATTTTGTCAGCACGCCCATAGGGAAGGATGGTAAGCGAGATAAGTTCTCCAAAGCTCACTGTTAAACAATTGCAAAAAATGCTAGCATCTTGGGGTTACAAAGTCTCCAAAACGACCGTTACTGTCGGACTAACAAAGTGTATCTTATCTAATCGGGTGCAACATGCCAACAAACTGTTAGGGAGGCATGTGTGGTGTAGTGTAGGGGAGGATTGATGATGCTGTGGACCCGTTTCTTTTCTTTTCCAAAGGTCCTACAAACGGGGTGCATGGCATCATGTACGCTGGATTTCCTCTTTTTCCCATTGTATTATTTATTATTATTTAGAAAATGATGCATAAAAACTATCATTCATCTTCATTGTTACTTTTCATTTAAATCAAAATGTAGAACTGGAAATACAGAATTCAGTTAGTTGGTTACCAATGCAGAGAAGGCCCACATGTTGTTGTTAAACAGAAACTCCAGATTGTGCCTCCGCAGGTAAGCCAGTCCACCAATCACAGCCAAGAGGAAACCCAACAACAGTGGTCCGGCATAGTTGGGAGGACGAATGACACGGATCTAGAAAACGGGGAAAAAAAAACACAGTCAGATTTTTCCATCTAATGAGTAATACATCCATGAGATTTAAGCTGTATGATGAGCAGTAATCTGCTACTAGCCACAGAAAATCTATTACCAATTCATGTAAAAAAAAAAAAAACCAAAAGAAATGAATGAGCGTTTCGGTCACTCTGAATCCATGAATGAAGTACAGAGCCAAATAAGATGCCATCGTGCCAGTAATTTTGTATTCCATGAAATAATTTCTGCCGTCTGGTGTTTCTGATCTTTCTGAGGGGATTCTCGTGGCCAAAAAAGAGGGTCAGATAAGTCAACATCTTTGCCCATTTTTGATGTACCTGTGCACGCGCTCATTCATACATCCGGATAGTTTCATAAGTACGCCATTTTCTGGATTCCTGCTTACGGCTAGTTTCTGCATGAAATCTACAGTACTGATACATGAAGCCAGGCAGCTGAGAAAATTAGACAGAGATTCAAACTGGCTCATTGATGGAACCATATGCCACAATTAACTGCAGTTTCTCTCGATGCACCCCAATTTAGCCATCCTGGTCGGCCCCTTTAATGAATGAAGCAGCACGTGAGGTGCCATCATAGCAACAGCAAGCTCATTAACGGTGACTTCCCATGCTGCTCTGCAGCCCAGTCAACCAATAACATTAGTGGATCACCACATGTTAGTTCATCACTACATGCTGCCAAGAGTATACCTTGTCACATCAGACCATTGAAGTTACAGGCGTTTTATTGACATTAAAGTTCTAAAATGCACTCTGTCCATATGTATTCCTACTTGTTCTCCTTGCCACTTCTCTTCTGTTACTATGTCTCTTACTAAGTACTATCACACAGCTGTAGCAGGTTCCGAGGTTAACATATTAAACGTGGAAAAAATAAACATCTAAAACGTTTGCACTCACCAAGGGCTAAGTCTGCGGGAGTTGCCTGATTGGAAGAGGCGAACAAACTCTTTTTCCACCAAGGTTATCTAGCCAGTGTGGCTGTAGATTCCAGGGAAGTGCAGGTGCCCATAAAAATCCATATATATTTAAGCCACAGGCTTGAGAGAGCCAGAAAAAAGTAAAAAGTACGGAAATTACTGTACGAGTATGTGTGTGTGTGTCCCCTGACCTGCTGTCATCATTTTCCTGGTAAATAAGAAGTCACATTTGAGTAAAAATAAAGGAAACTTATAGGCATACTGTGAACCTGACACAAAATGTTGTTTTCATTTTCTTCTTCTTTAATTTTGTGAGAAGCAATAGCAGAAATATGCTAATATTACAGTATAAACCCACCAGTGTATTATGAGCACGGTTATTATCCTATCCTATGCTCCATCAAACTTCGCAGATCAAAGGTGAAAATTGAAGTGTATTGCCAAATTTTGGGATGGCATAGGCATACACATGCGCTTATTTTGGCACATACCTGGACATCAGTCCTGTCTGCCACCCATCGAGCCAGCTGCTCTGCTGCAAAGCCTCGCACCTGTAGCTCATATGTATCAGTCTTACGGGGTTTTCCTTTGGCGGGGAAATGTAGAAATGTCGGTGCAGAGTTCATGTTTAGCTAAAATGAAAGGAGAACAAAAAACACAATTAGGTCATCCACCATCCAGTAGCAGTGCAAACCCATTTAATGAAAGCTCACACAGAAAACATCTGAAGCTATAATGTTATAGAGAAAACCCTGGTCTCACTGAAGAGTTTTGACAGAAAAGATAAAAAAATATCTCACCATTTGAAAAACATCGGAACCTTCATCAAAGTCCACGGAGGCGAAGAATACTTTGTTGGTGAAAGCTGATGAGTAACGCCAAGAATTAGCCAGAACCTGGAACTCTTCATCAGCTTGTCTGACAAAAAAAAATATTGGGATGGGTTACACTTTTGTCGGAACCTGCTCTGTATTCCCAGGCCCAGAAAATTGACAGTACAAATATACAGTCACACGAAAGTCATTTCAACCATTCCACTGTTCTGCATGCATGTGTGAATGAGACCAACACAGAGAAATGGCTGATGCGGCCCAAAACATCCCAAGTATGAAAACAGTTCACTATATACAAATCAAAAGCTGCATGCAGACTCGGCAAACATATGTTTCCTACCACGGCAGTATGTCCGCTACGCGTTTGAAGCACTCCACGGTGAGATAGCAGGTAAACAACGGCCAGAAAGCCTTGTTAAAACAATCATTCTAACCAGTCCGCCAGCTAAACTTTTTGGCACAATGCACAAAACGCGTGCGTGCACTGCTCAGTTCTGCTACTGTCCCAATGAGCACATTTGAATTTGACTGTTAATCGTATCAATACTAGTTGAAATGCCCCAAAAAAGTATTTAAGCTGGAAACAAACGATTAGTCATTTTTCTCTCCTATGTTAAAAAACAAAACATGCCGAACCACATTTGCAATTTTAGTTACAACAAAGTTTAAGAAGAATAACATTGTTTTCATGACTGATTGTTTATATGCATTTTTTCAGACTTTGGCAAAAGCGTCCACATATTTATATTTATTTATATAGAGGTTTTTCTATTCTAAATTCTTATCTACACAGTTCTTGTCAGACAAATGCTCAACACTACACAGTGTCACATAACCTTAGCTGAGCTGAGTGTATGTCATTTTTCATTTCAACATACTGATACATTGTTGTCAAAATCACACACATAAAGTGAGATTAAAGGCGAAAAATGTTTCTGCCAGTTTTTTTTGCTAGGAATTTCATATTTTTAGCAATTCAATTGCTAATATTCAATACTACAATTATATGTTGTGAGTGGCCATCACCCCGGACAGTTCATTTGCTGACTACTTTGACTATCAAAACAGTCATTACAAAATACTTCTGGACGTACGGTGTCAATATAGGAATAGTAATGGACAAGTGGGTTTGTATGTTAGAATTGACGTGGTTTCGTGAATTACTTGTATGAAATTATTGTAAAATCACGGATGATAAAAACAAATCAGGCCAAACTTGTGGTAAAACAAAACTCTGGGCCTCATTTCCCACTAACAACAGGCATATGCAAACTCACCTGCAGACTCCACACTGCCTGTGAGGCTGGAGTGCTGTAAACATGATGACCACTGAATAGTTTCTGGGAGGAGCTTTGACGAAGCGTCTGAACTTATCTCCATTCATCCGAATGACTGAGCGCTTGGATGCCCACTCCATCATCTGTGTCACCTTCTCTGACAGCAAAGTCTGCAGAGAAAGCATTGGAAGGTGTCGGTCAATAATCAGGATAAAACACAATCTTTTATAACTAAGTGCAAAGCAAACAGCATCCCAAAGAAAGTAAAAGAAATATATGCTCAACATTGTGTAAGGTCAGCTACAGAGAGCAAATTAACACCCTGCAACACCGAAGCTACAGTTGAGAATCAGGCGTCCATTTTTTCCATGTTATGCAGATGTCTAGATGCCCTCCAAGCTAAAATCCTGCTGGTTAATGACCTGAGAAGAGCTGGGACCACCATTTCCAAGGTTACTGTTGGTAAAACACTAAGCCATAGTTTAAAATCATGCATGGCATGGAAGGTTCCCCTGCTTAAACCAGCACATGACTAGGCCCTAGGTCTTAAGTTTGCCAATGACCATTTGGATTATCCACGTCACGGAAGAAAGTCATGTGGTCAGTTGAGATCAACTTTTTGGTCTTAATTCCAATTGTCGTGTTTGGAGGAAGAAAAATGATGAGTACCATCCCCAGAAGACCATCCCTACTGTGAAGCATGAGAGTGGTAGCATCATGCTCTGAGGGTGTTTTTCTGCACATGGGACTGCATGACCGCACTGTATTAAGGAGAGTTAAGGTGAAAAATTACAGGAAACATTTGACCTCTGTACCAAATATTAATGTTGATTTTCTCAGGTGTTCAAATACTTTTTGCAGCAATATCATACAAATAAATTGTTGACTTCATTTTAGATTATGTCTCTCACAGTGGACATGCACCTACGATGAATATTTCAGAAAGTGGGAGAACTAGCAAAATCACAGGGTGTTCAGATTACATTAGACTGCCTTTATTCTTCTCACAATGTGGAAACTTTGTTATGGCAGCAGTGACATCAACATGCATAGATTTTAAATTTCATGTCCATTTCAAAAAACTATAAAAACATGCCCATCATCGTTCAATTTCAGCTAGGAAATGTTCCAGGAGGTAATTTGGGGGTTTCATGTGCATTGCCTTTAATCAATAATATGTTGAGAGTCTGTCAAATGTGGCCAGATGTATTTAGATTAGAATAGACTGCGTTTATTCTATCCACGATAATTATCACTGAATTAAATTTACTCGTGAGTAAGCCTTTAGTGTGAGCTCAACACTGTTGAGCGGCCCACTTCTCATCCTAGAATTGCCCCTGTTAAGGTCAGCTCATCGCTAACAGATGTAGTGTTGCCAGCAAAAGCCAGCACGGTCGATGCACCACAGTTTATGCAAATGTAATGCCGGAGGACTCTAGAAGAATATATGTAAATAACAAAAAGCTAAAGGTGGACAGCACTCGTCTTCCTGTCTCTCGAGAGGAGAGCTATGGATAAGTTAACAACAAGTAACAAATCTCTGGATGAACAGAAGAAATGAGATAGACGTTGTTGCGACGTGACACCTATGCCAGTATTATGAGTAAGCGTGCGTACTAAATGTTTCCATTTTAATAAAAAAAAAGATAAATTGTATTTCATGAAAGACTTTCTCTGTTTTCCGGTTACTGTTAGCGTAGCTACCTAAGCCGTGCCCCGCACATCATAAAATATACAACATAGTTTAGAGCTGAAGACTCCGGAGTTCTCTCGAATTAAATATGTTTATTACCTCCTTTTTCTTTTGACCGTTAGTTGCTTCATTGTAGAAAATACCAAGGAAAAGCAACGAGAGAAAAACTTTAACGCGCATTCTGCAACACGGACAAGTGACTCTCTTGTCAGTTATCTATTGGACATTCGAGCAGCCAATGGGATGGGAGGAAATTCTTCTTCGGTTCCTCCGTGGCCTTCTTCTGCACTGTTTTGCACATTACTACCCCCCAGTGGAACTTGAATACGACTACACAATTAAAATTAAGACATTTGCAATGATTCACCTTGAGTTCACAAAAAAATGATATATCTAGATTTTTAAAATCTAAGCATTGAGTAATTCAGTAATTTAAGTAAGTTCAGAGCCGCCAGCATGGTAAAAATTATTTTCGATCAGTGTCACACTATTTCATGACACTTCTCATGTTACTTCAAGATAGCATCATGTTATTTAATGTTAGTATCTAATTATTTCATGATGCTTATCACGTTATGTCAAGACAGTAATCATGTTATTTCATGATGAAGTTGCCCTTAGGGGTTTCTGCCGATGTTATATAATAATTACGTAATATCTCACGATTTTGGTACCAAGACCATTTCCGGTGACCCTGGTGTCTTACATCATATCTGGTTATGTTGTTTGGTGAATTCAAGCTCCTGTGACCACAGTGGTCTAACATCCAGTTTTAGTGATTCATCTCGTCAACTCCATTCGGAAAAAGTGAGGAGGTGGTTTTACTAATTATAGTATAAATATAACAAATGATAATTAATCATAACGTGTATTGGTGCTGTGTTTGCTTGATAACATTCACAAGCGTTTGTTGGTCTGTTTCCTTCAAACATGTCATAATATTAGCTGTCGGTACAAAAGTACGTACACAGTAAGTAGTACAGTAAGTATGCACAACAACAAGTACAAAAGTATATATATAATTATTCATGTTGATAGAATATGATATGTAACTGGTGGGTGGGTATAAACATCGTGGCATAAACCAGTGGTGCCAAAGCAAGTCAGCATCCTCCAACTTTTCTTTCACGACTGGATGATAACTGATCATCACCCTCACTTCATGCCGTCCTCGTCTTCAGTTTATCAAACAATGAGCTCATTTGATTGTTTGAACCACGACCCTTTCAACAGTAGCGTCTTGCAGCAATGCCATCTCCATCAGTAGGAATGAAGCCAGCAAGGGCATCATCATCCATGAATTTGAAGACAATTGCATCAACCTGGGGGGAAAAAGATTTGACATTAGTGTAATGTTCAAATTAAAGTCAAGAATAAGTATGAAACATGTATTCCCACTGACATAATACAGATTTTTGTGAATTAGCAGGCAGCATAATAGGAACCTGATTGTGTTGTGTGACCAGCAAGGTTGTGCTTGTAAGTTGAAATCAAGCCTTACTCTGACCCTTCATGAGACATTCCTAGTTTTTAATTTAGAATATCTTATTGTATAGTTTGTCCTGGAACTGTTTAATAAAACACTACACAACAGCAAATAATGCAGTCACTCATAGCCCTCTGGTAGACTCCTTCACCACCAAGCGAAGGTGACTTAAGAGCGTTTCATGGAAATTCAAAATCAGTGAACATGATCATTACCCTACGATGACATCATGTGCAAAGTACTTTCATATCAATCTATTAGGGTCAAATAAACTTGAGAAGCACAAGAAAAAGAAGACGCATATTAAGAGCTCAGGTCCCAGGGGGTTAATGAGGATGACTGTATTTGGACTAAGCCATCCATCATCTCAAAAATATGTGATGACAACTGCATGTTGAATTAAAAATGCTTTAGATTGCATTCCAAAACAAAAAAAACTATTCTTATTTGGCTTGCTGGCGATTCTCGTAAAAAGGTGATGCAATGCAGATATTTGAAAAGGGCCGTACACATATATACAGTATAAAGTGATGACAGAGACATTATAATAACGCTCTGCACACAAAGCTACAAAGGCTCATAAATACTTACACGCTCATCTTCTAAACGCTGCACACACTCTTCAGGGACTCAGTCCAGGTCCATAGACTGACAACTTAGAGCGGACATGACGAACACCGACGGAAACGCTGGCTATTTTGTCATGAAATAAGGAGATACTATTTTAAAATAGGTGATAACTGTCAAATAACGGGATGCTAACATGAAATAAAGTGATAAGTATCAAGAAATAATGTGTACGTATCATGAAATAAACTGATAAGTATCAAGAAATAACGTGATACTATCTTTAAATATCGTGATAAGTATCATGAATTACGGAGCACCAGACCTGACATGGTAAAAATAAAAATAAAAATGTGCGCACGCTTGAGTAAATCGTGGGAACGAAATCGTAAATAATGCCCACAAAATATGTAAAAAACTTTATTAAAGGATTATCGAAAAATATTTTTTTTCCATGCTGGCAGCTCTGAGCCTCCGTAGTAACGTTTGTTCAAACTATAAATGCATAATTTTAGGTTTATGTTTATGATCTGGTTTCTCTTGCTTGGAAGACCAGCCAGGCAACCATGCAATCCTGTAGCTTCTCCAGCGAGATGCGCTCTTGCACCCGCGGCGCCGCTAACTACATTGATGAACGCCGAGGAAGAAAAGCGTTTGCACAATGGCTAGTAAGTTGGTTTGCTAAAATAACATGACTCTCTGTAGCGATTATACGCCATAATATTCTTCCGATTATGGTGGAAGTTATTCAGCAGAAATGCAAAGCTAGAAGTAAACGGGTGAGTGGAATAATGATGTGACGTCAGTATTGCCAATGCTGTTGTCTTGTCGTGTTACCATTCTGGGGCTTGCTCGTTAGCATGAACAGCAGAATGCTTTCTTTGTTTTTATCTGTGAAGACAGGCTCTAGTGTTTCAGCATGCGAGCTGGACTAATTTCTAATTTTCTCCACAGGAGTACGATGATAAATGCTACAGTTTGGGTGGTTGCCTTATTCGATGTGCTTGTAATGCTTTCTTCACTTGTGGTGATTTTGGCAGAACTTGGAGTGATGTTTGGGAACTAGAGCGCCACGAGTCAAATACGAAGCACACTTTTGTATGGCACGTCAGCCTATCCCACTGAAGTAATGGGTCCCAGAAAAAAGGTTCAGAAACTGCTGCCACGGGTTGGGAGCAGTGAAGGGGACGTTCTCGTTCGAGCCAGTGAGTCGAGAGACTACATCAACGAGCTCTCGCATGAAGTACTCTGCCATATCTTTAGGTAAACAACTTCATTTGTTATTGTTATACTGTATATGTTTTTACTTATTTGTTGTTGTTGTTAAATTATACCGTCAATTAAGGCTTGTCCTGAAATTCTATTTTTTGTTACAGATATTTGCCTATGAAGGACATCATGTGTATGGAGTTCTTGTCCCGGAAGCTCAGAGAAGCGGTTACTCTATACCTACGTGTAGTCAAAGTAGTAGATCTATGTGCTGGTCGGTGGTGGGAGTACATGCCATCTGGTAAGAGACAACAATATTTCCAGCAAAATACACTATAAAGGTATGACATACAGTATCACCACAGATATGTGGTTGCAAATATTTGCGAAGTGCTACTGTATTTCTATACTATATTTGTTGTTTTTACATATACAACAGTGGATTGCTTGACAAAAGAAGGAAAAAAACTTTGCAGCTAACTCATAGGAGATAGGAAATAGTTTTTATTGGGTCGTCATGACTCTTCTGACAGAAACACTGAAGTATATTTAAGTTGGAAATCAGATATTTCCCTCAGGTTGATTGTTAATTTTATCAATCCATCCTAAGACGCTGATTATTTTTAAGCCTGTGTACTGAAAATAACAATACAAGTGGGGGAACCAAACTCACTTATCAGTGCTGTCATAATGTTTTTGCCGCCTTGTAGAATTTTAATTTCTTTGCATATTTGTCGCGCATAAATGTTATAGCTCATCAAACCAATTTAAAGATCAGTCAAAGACCTTGTGTTAAAAAGTGCCCTCTAACTTATACTTTCACTGTTGCATAAACTGATGATTGCATGAATCTGGTATATGTTTATGTCCATCTGGGTTTCTGTTTTCTATCTGAATAATTTCTATGCTTTGGCACAGGCTTTACCGACAGCAGCTTCCTGCTTCTTTTGAAGAAGATGCCTGACCTGGAGCAGCTCTATGGTCTTCATCCCCGATACTTGGAAAGGAGGCGTGTGCGAGGCTACCAGGCCTTCAGCATTCCTGGTGTCCTCGAGGCGCTACAGGCCTGTCCCAGCCTTCTGGTAACCCCTAAGTATCATTGAGTCTTTCACCTGGACTATGGTCACACTTCTGTGACTCATCATGTGGAATGTTGAACTCCATGAAAATGATATTGACCTCTTCAATTGACCTGTGACCATATGCAATCCTGCACTGACCCCATTCTATGCTGTGACATCACTTTTTCTGTGTAATCCCAGACCATGTTTGGTGGTGTCTTGACAAATCTCTTCAGTGAAATGGCAGTATCATGATGTGGGGCTATGGCATCCTTGATGAAAACTTACTGCAGAGACCATGCAGGTTGCTGTTTCAACCTAAAGCCTTCAGCAAAGATTTTAACAGACTGGCCAAGTGAACGCCTATTTAGAATATAACTTTGTGAATCTACTTGAGCGACCAACCAAGAGTATAGAGTTGAGTCCAGTGAAACGACTCAACAGAGATGTGAAATGTGTCCCATGAAAACTTAGTAGTGGTGTGAACAAGAAAAGAGGAATGGTTAAACTGCCCTAAATGATTGTGCCGTACTGATGGCATCATATTCAGAAATATGAGTCTGTAATGACTCCAAAGTCAAAGATAAACATATACATTGATTTTATTTTGGTTTATGTTCCTATTTGTAAAACATATGGTACATATTTTCCACATTTGTCATTATGGGACGTTTTATGTACAGTACAGTTAGGAAGCTGGAAGGGGACTTCTAAGTATCTGCGAAGTGAATGTTTTCCAGATGCACTGTAAATGCAACATCTGAAACATGTCAATATTTCATTCAGGGGGTGGAAACGTCACACCTTGAGCTTGTGGAGGCCATTTGGAATTACATGCCTCATGTCCACATTCTTGGAAAGTTTCGCAACCGTAATGGTGCTTTTCCCATTCCTGCTGAAAACAAGCTGACGATTCCAGTCACCGCAAAAATTCAGACTTTACATCTAGTAGGTGAGTAAGCAAACCTATTAATTGCACAAGCTCAACATTGCATGTCGCCCTCAGTGTCATGAGCCTAACAAGTTAGACAGAGCAAAAACCATTGGTTAACACGTTTCATTGTGTGTAGGTGTAAATGTTCCAGAGATCCCTTGTGTGTCTATGCTTCGACACCTTTATATGAAGTGGGTTCGTCTCACCAAACCTCAGCCTTTTAAAGACTTTCTGTGTGCAAGCCTAAGAACCTTCGTCATGCGAAACTGTGCCGGGCCCACCAACTCCCTCAAGTATGTCCCCCTGGTCACTGGTTTAGCTTCTGCCCGAAATCTGGAGCAGCTGGAGCTGGTGAGGGTTCCCTTCTTGGGAGGGCTCATCCAGCATGTTGTAGAAGACAGCTGGAGATCAGGTCAGAATTAGTCTCAATAAATTCTCCTGTTGGTTCACAGACACATGCTTTTTGTTCACATCAAAAATTGTTGTCATTATCCTCTTATTAACTACAGGAGGATTTCGGAATCTTCACACAATTGCCTTTGGAGCTTGTAAAAATGCTCTGGAGGTGGACTTGGGTTACCTCGTCATAACCGCTGCTCGCAGGTAAGAACGAAGTTGCATGATTTACCCTAGGGGCCAAATGAGATTAATGTAATTGGAAAATATGTGTAACTTAATAAAACAAATTTTGTTCATGAAATGAGTCAAACAAATGATCACTTCAAATATTCCTGAGAAATTTGAGAAAGTTTAACGAATTCATTACTTAAGTTGTGTGCGTGTGTGTCTGTCCTACTTTGTCCTACTACCAATTCTTGAGAATGAGGATGAAGACTTAAGGTTAACCATTTGTTTGGATGGTGAGAGGCTGGGGAAAGCATTATGGCACTGAGAAGCGTGCGTTCGTGCGGGCATGTTTTGCCATACCTCTAAGCGAGGGAACATTGCCCTCGCTTATACCAGAGCTGGGAGAATCGTGTTGGAAAGACAGCTGAAGTCCACAAACAGGATCCTGACATAGGTTCCTGGGGAGTCCAGATGCTCCAGAACAAAATGAAGGGCCTGGTTTACTGTATCGTCCACAGATCTGTTGGCTCTGTAGGCAAACTGCAATGAGTCCAGGAGGGGAGCAGTGATAGATTTCAGGTGGGATAGAAGCAGGCGCTCCAAGGACTTCATGACCACAGATGTCAGTCAGTCATTAAGTCCTTTGATCCTAGGTTTCTTTGGAACAGGAACAATCGTGGATGATTTAAAGCAGGCAGGAACATGACAGGACGCCAAGGATGCATTGAAGATGTATGTGAACACTAGAGCTAACTCTGCGGCACTTGCTTCAGAATCCGCAGCCATGTCACTGCCGTCGTCCGCCGGAAATTCTGGTGCTGGAACCCTGATCCACACAGGCTCACTGTTCCATTACGAGCAGTCACAGAATACGGTGGCCTCAAGTGGACAAAATTCAGTGTCGCAACAGACAGAACGATGAGCCTTATCAATCCATTTGAGGAAGGATAAATGTTTGTAAAGGTTGATTGAAGCTCTTTGATATCCAGTGCCCTTAATGGTGTAATGTGACTTCAGTGACTAGACTTACAGTAGTTTACTTATTGTATTGGAAGATTTTTGATATCCTGTTGAACAAATATGTAAAGAATCTATACAATTCAAAGACAATTGAGAGACTTTTATTTCTACCTTTTTATTTTTACATTTCACACATGTTCCATTCCTCAATGTCTGCAATATACATTTTTTAAACGCTAATAAACTATTACAGTTGTCACCACAGCCGACAACGACAGGTGTCTCACAGTGGTCCAGGTGACTGCTCAGACACATTTTAAATATCTAGAGGACTTTGCTTGTGAGTGCCAAGTCTTGGTTTTGAAGGTTGAAATGTCAATATAAGTACAGTAGTTTATTATAATTGGGTGCAAGTTTGGTTCAGAGTCTTGGTTAAGGTAAGCCATTTGTGTGTGTTCTTGTACTTCTATCTTTATGAGACCCTGTATGGGTTTTTAATCAACAGAGTGAGGACATCTTTGCAAAGTGAGTACATTTTGGCCAGTCCTTACTTTGTCAAGCATCATTTTGAGGGTTAAAACTTCAAAATAGCTGGGTTATTATGATTGGGTTTTAGTTCGGTTAAGAGTAAAGTTTAAGTTTAGCCATTTGTTTTAGATCTTTAGGTTTAGGGTGAGAGGCTGGGTCTTAGTCGAGAGTCGTCTTAAGACCACTTTTTTATAGTCTCGGTCTCAGATGCATTTTGTCTTGTCTTGGTCTCAGATTGGACGGACTCATGATTTCTATTCAACAACTGATCCACAAGATGGCCACAGTGGGTGCCCGGTTTTTTTGCAACTAATTAGGTATTATCTAGTAAGGTGTCTGAAGACTCAATTGTCAGACTGCTGGTGCTTCTTTCAGCTGACGTCTGATTGGTTAACCAATGTGTGCTAATATCAGCAGCTCTATATATTCTTGGTCTCGGTCTCGTCCTCCAAATATCTTGGTCTCGTCTTGGTCTTAATCTCCAAATATAATGGTCTTGTCACTGTCTCAATAATGTCATAATGTCTTGGTCTCCGTTGTTGTGGTCTTGACTACAACACTAGCGTCCGCATATATAGTTGGTAATAGGTGCACTTTGATCTTTTGATGGTGTTTTTTTTTCCCTGTTCCACTAGACTTCATGAGCTTCGCATCCAGCCATCGCTCACTAAAGACGGAGTCTTCTCCGCTCTCAAGATGGCTGAACTAGAGTTCCCTCAATTTGAAACACTGCATCTTGGATATGTGGACGAATTCCTGCTTCAGTGTAAGTTGAACAAGGAGGAATCACTTGAGGAGTACAATTTATGAGATAATTTTTCAGCAACCAGGAATGTGATATGTTTCTTTTTTTACTGCATGCAGGTAAGATGAGTCACTCAGAGCTGGTTAAGTATGGTCTCGCAGACGTCATCGAAAATCCAGGTATCATCACTGATATTGGTGTGAAGGTGGTGAATGAGGTCTTCACTCATATCAAATACCTGCTCGTCTACAACTGTCCCCACCTGCATAACCCTCACCAGTGGATTACCGGTATGTGTGAAAGACTGTTGCTGAAGATTTGTCTTCACTCACTGAACTCGCGTGTTCGCAGATCAGTCCAGATGGAGTAGACTTGCTGACCTGACGCTCGTTCGCTGTCATGCTATCAAGTTGGAGTCGTTTTCACAGTTCATCGAGTTACTCCCCAGCCTGGAGTTCATCTGTCTCGACCAGATGTTTAGAGAACCCCCTAAGGTAAAAATTCCAACACGTTTTCACACAGATGGCTTCAAATATCAAAGGTTGTTGAGTGGACTTACCTTTGGACTCAAAAGTCAGCCTGCAGTCATTGCATGTTGACCGGCGGTATCAACTCTATCAACTCTAGCCAGCACATCACATAAAGAATAGAAAGTGGTTGGGATTAGGATTGGGTGTCACTCTTGAAATTCATTTTCATGTCACTTGGTATGTATAGCCCCTCATATGATCATGACCTTTACTTACAGTGTGAACCTCTTGAGTGAAGTGCATGGCTCCATTAGGTTTGAAATAGATCAACATCACATTTAAGTAATATAGACAGTTCTCCATCGTGACACCTGCTCATCCTCGTCAGTATCCCAATCATTCTTTTTGAATGTGGAGGGAAACATTTGACATTTACATTAAAACGCTGATGCGTTAACATGCAATGACTTTTTCATCACCATTGGATGCAATTACGCTGGAGGAGAGTCGATTTATGACACTGCACTGAACATTTGATGATCAAAAAGGAAAACTACAACAGCTTTTTACAGTATTTTGCAGTTCAAGATTCAAGCATCCAATACCAGGCCACACTGAAGCAAAATGAAGAAAATGTGAAGAGAAATAGCTTTCACATTGACCATAGCCTTAAGTGCAATATTTCACTGTGTACTAAAGATCGTGATAGCGACAAGCAATCTTTCAAACATGGTGCACTGTACTGACATTCTGCCCTTTTACTCTAGTATTACCATACTGTCTGCACAGATTGGATGTGACGTGCATTTCAACTGTCCTTTCTTCAAATATTTTTTGTTTTAAAAAAATCCAAAACACTTGTAGAGACACAAGATTCATCAGTTTATGCATCATACCGAACATGTAATGCTGACCATATCGTATTTCTCACCTTGATGTCATCCCTACTTATTGAGAATTCTCATTGAGTTGAATGTGTTTATGTGTTAAGTTTTTGTTTTTCAGAAACTGTTTGAAAACATTAGGTCATTACCTTACATTACTCAAACAATAAGCATCATAGCATCACATAGCTATGTCAGGAGGAAGCAGAATGAAGAACAATCTTGCTATATCTGTCTCTCTACTCTTCTGTTCCTACTGGTTTTAATCACTCGTACTAAAATTTGTATCATCTCTATAATAGCACCTTTCATTTGTTGACACCTCACAAATGTTATTTTCATATATAAATACTTTGGACTGAGCCTTGCCAAACTTGCCAGAGGCGACTTCCTCTGTGTTTTATATTTTGAAATGAATTTAAGAATCTCATGTCCAGTCGTTAAAGAAACAGGTTAATGGATTTTAATCATATGAAGGATAGAAGGCAGTGAAGTTGTCCTATTTAGAATTGATTTGTAATTGCTTGGTACGTTTTTTTTTCATGCTATTTGTCTGACTCAGGGCTGTGCCCGGGTGGGTCTGAGTGCAGGAACTGGAATTGGTGTTTCCTCAGCACTGGTCAGCAACCAGAACACCAACAACGACAATGACAACAACAACAACAATCACCATCACAACAACAATGAGGCCAACCTTCCACCAGCTCCTGCACCGGTCAACAACAATCAAAGACAGCAGCAGCGTAACGGTATAATATTCATGCAGTTCAGAATTGTGAAGTTAAGCTGCCTACATTATTTATCTACAATATGGTGACAGTCAGGCCTGTGATTTCCTCACAGGTTTGTAGAATGTTTCATGAGGGTGGATCTACAGTATGTGACAAATGCCATTACTCAGTCTTTTCAGGCTCTGACCATTTGCGTCGTGGCTGTTTTCAAAGGACCCGTGCAAATGAATGAAGTGGAGGATGCAGAGGCGATGTTGGAGGAAGAAAACAGGGAAGTGGAGCCACAGATTGATCTGAAAGGGGATGATGTGGAGATGAAAGAAAAGGTTTCTGAGCAAGCTCCAGGACCAAGTTGCCCTGAGGGAGCCCCACAGGTGCCTCAAGATGAGGAGCAAGCAGGTCTGGTTAAACTGTTGAGTCATGATGTATGTTACAGCTACAGTTGCAGAAAATAAGATGAAATACTCTTCCTGCCTTCAGGTCCGAGTGGTTTGGTCCGACAACGCAGTTCTGCTGCTCCTAAACATCATTTGGTGGTGTCTGACTCGGAAAGCGAGGAAGAGGAAGGTCTCGCTTCACGGTTAATGCCAGCTTCCAGTTTGCACCAACCATGCACTGAAGGTATATTGGAACAACATTGCCCTTGACACTCAGCATGCTGCATAATTCCACTAGTTTGACAGTGAAAGCTTTCAATATTCTTGTGATGTTGGCAATTCTTACTCATGTTATTCAATCTATTTATTAACCAAATTGTCTAATATAATTATAGTCTAGTATATAGTCTAGTATAATTTGGCCTGGAGCGATAATCACTACCTCAAAAATACATGATGTGGAACATTTTTTTATTTACATCAAAAGTAGTCTATAAAGAAGAAAATCAATGCGAATGCTAATCCACTGAATATAAGAGGAAAAAGGTATAATTTTCTCAATGGACCATATGGCAGTAATATTTTAGTCATTTAACAGTGTACATTGTTGCTGACACTCACAGGTAAAATAGCTCTAGGTGTTATATAAAATCCTTGTGCATTTGGGATACTACTCCAAGATGACAGAACATATCTTTGCCGCTATTGAATTGCAGACTTGAATTTAGATTTGCGTTAGGATCAGTGAAACTTATTGTCGAGTGATTAAAATAGTTTCCTGTTATTTTCCAGGCAAAGGGAAGACCCCTCTGAGGCGGAACAACAATAGTCTTGTAGCTCCTGGAGATGAAGTGAAGGTTCCAATAAAGCTTCTGGTGTCAGAGCGGAGCTGTGAGAAGAGCTGCCAAGTGACGAGTGAGCAGATCAAGGCAGACATGAAGGCTGCTGCAGAGAACAAGAGGACTTGCAATAAAGGATTCAGCACTGAGGCTGAGAAAAACAGTATTAGACCTGGGACTGACTCTCAGAACCCAGGAATTAGCTCTAGGATTGGTGGAGAAGCAGCCAGAGCTGCTGTTAGGCCAGTGACTGCATGTGTAAGTAGAGCAAGGTCGTGCATGCCACGGCCTGTGGCTGATTGTGGAAGGTACACTGCCACTACATCAATTTATAGACAATCCAGCTCGAGCAGTAGAGATTCAAAAAGTGGAAGGATGAACGATGGCCTTCCCGACACTCGGACAGGTGACACCTGCTCAAGAGATTGTGCCGTTAACCCAGCTATTGACCAAAGTGACGCTGCAAATTCAGCCACGGACCACCTTCCAGATGGATTGCATTCTCACCAGCCTCAGGATCAGGACGTCACTCCCCGAAGGCCACTGACACGATCATGCACGCGAATGTCGTTGGTGTCCTTAGTACCGGAAACAGGTAAAGCTCCGCTCTCCACAGCAACAGAGCAAAACATGACATTCAAACGAGATTTGAACTCCTCATGATAGTAATGCCCCCAAAAACCAACATGGAAGGAATACATTTATAACAAACTGGTTCAGAGAGAAAGCTAGGTGATGTCACTTTTCATATTGTAATAGTGCCGTTGATGTCTCATAGAAAGTGGGCTTGTCAGATGAAGCATTGATATTTGATTATGTTTGAGTCAGACCTTTTAGTCGGACATAGAGTAACTTTCATTTCAGATGGAAAACACTCCAATTTTGTAGTTTGAAAATCAGATTAGAATAGACTGCCTTTTTTCCTTTGTCAATGGGGACATTTTGACAATTTCTTCGCATTGTACTAAGCAGCATAAAGTCACAGTCACCATTTGATAGGAACAGACCAATGATCTCTTTTGTAGATCTTGTAAGAACAAGGCCTCGACCGTCAACAAGAAGGAAGCGAATGGCTGACAAATCGACCAGTACATCAGATCCAGTGACAGAAGATGACCACGTACAGGTACTGAATTGCTGTGACGAAACATTTCCAAACGATTAACACCGTGAGTGAGTGGTACCATTCTCCTTTGTGTGAACTTTCTGATTTCCATATGGGGATCTGTGATTTCCATATGCGGATACCAGTGATGCACTTCACCACTGTCTCACTGTCCTCATTCATGTCCTGCACAGCCCTCATACAGTATATTTCTCTGATGCTCCTGACTTCCACATACAATACTACTGCCTGTCTGGGCGGTCCTTCTGACCTTCTTTGTACTTCTCCATCAGTGTCCTCAGAGCACACATCGGAACTGTTCTGCTCTATCTCACATCGCACTGTAGTGCTTCTCACTGATGCTGACTCCTCTTAATTCAACAACTCTTTCCCGCACCTTCATGGTGTGACTCATCAACTTGCTCCCTCGAGTTGTTACAGTTCTGAGAATCCCCTTTGTTCTTGAAAGTCTACACTTCAATCTTCAATCTCCACTTGTCATGAATCCTCTCAGCCTTTATGGTTTTTCAATGTTCTCATCAGAAAGTTCACTGCTTGTACTCTTCCACACCTCTACCGGGATGTTGAGGAAGTGACTTTCTGATCTTCATCCTATCAGGAGCTGCCGTTATTTCTACTTTTCTAATCCTGTGCCACCTACTCACCATTACAGGTCCTTCCTGCTCTCTCATTGTTTTCATTCATTAGTTTCCTGAAGTGGGGATGGGAATCAAAGACCAGTTCCTCGTGTTCCTCATTGGAACATGAGGAACTACTCATTGATTCCAATGTGGCAAGCAGACAAATAGGCTCAGGGATTTCTGAACTGTGCTCGCAGCAAAATAAATCAGGGAAATCATTTGATGTATTTTGAGTTTGAAGTGACTCACAAAACATAACATTTCTTTGTATTTAATCACTGCATATGGAGTTTCTGTCTGAGAGTGAGTTGAGACTGCCATTAAAATAACTGAGAATAGAATAGAGGAAATGTGTGACACAAGTAAGACATGTAAGATATGTATGACTGAATGAACTGTACTTACACAGTCAAGGTTGTAGTCCTGTGGCATTGTTGAATGACAAATAATGTGTTGTGTACAACTACTAACATGCTTTGGTACTTTAACTTTTTGTGAATTCTATTTAATTGGTCTTTTCCAGGTTTTGTCTCTGAAGAGTAAGAACCTAGTTGGCATCACTTTGACTAATTGTGGAATTACAGACCTGGTCCTAAAAGACTGCCCCAAGATGATGTTCATTCATGGTAACTTTATTCTTCTGCATTTGTTTGTTGTTATGGAATTGGTGACAATAAAACAATATTTTTTAATCATAAAATCAACAGAGACATTCATATCATTTAGTTATTATTAGACTAAATTCTGATATTTCTTTCTGGATTTTTCCCTTTATAACACACCGAAAACCACTTTTAATCATGTCCACCTCCATGATGTGTGATGTGTTATCCGCTTGTTTCAACGTTTCCACTTTGCTGTAATACACTTGATCACATCAGAGTTCATCTTTTAAAAAAAAGAGCTCATCATTCTGTAGGCATGCCGACTGTCATTTAAGCGTTGGTTGTGTGCCACAGTGGTTTACAGTGGTTTGAAGTCATAAAAGGCAATGCGGTGAAGAATATTGAAGACAAAAAAACAAAATGATGATTAAAATGTAGTATTGCTTGAGTTTTGATGTAATAGTTACTGTAAATGAACTCCAATAAAAACATACAGTAGTGCAAGGAACAACATATTATATAATGCTTTGTGTCATTTTTGTTTTGTTTGGCAAGATGTGTATATTGAATGAAGGCAGTAGGATTTTTCTCAGTTTACCATATCCATATACCCATCAGCAGATTACTCACTACTTTATCTTCTTCTATATATTTAGCCACCAGGTGTCGGGTGCTGAAGCAACTGTGGGTGGAAAGTGCTCCCATCGTCAACCGATTTGATTATGCTCAGTGTAAAAAGCTGGACATGGAACAGGTCCTGGATCAGATCTTGAGGATGCCCCCAGAGAGGAATCGCATCATATACATGCGACCTATGCACCAGGTCAGTATGCACGACTGCAGCCACACAAAACCGATGCCACCCAGGGGCATTTTAATCACATTATGTTTGGTGCTCCAGAACTCATCTTATCATGAGCCATATTTATTTCTGTGACTGACTTACAGCAAAACTTAGTTATTCAGGCTGCACCCAGTCCCTCACTACAGGAGTTTATATATCATTCACTTCTGCCTTCAAATGTGTCCTCTCCTCAGATTGACTCTGTAGCACTGGAGCGGCAGCTGTTCCAGGGACCATACCCTTATCACATTGCCATTGTACACGAGTTTAGCAACCCACCAAACATACGCAACAAGGTTCGCATTCGCAGCTGGATGGACACCATCGCTAACATCAGCCAGTGAGTTCCTCTGATTATTAAAACAATTGCTGTACAAACAAAATGCTGCCATCCCTCTTCTACCTGTGCTGTGGGCTGCACCTGCTGGGGACAAATGGAACCAGTTGCGGTCACTGTTTTTAACCCGTTCACCTTCCAGTAATGTGCCTGTCAGTAAATCACATGTTGCCATGGCAATAGTCGAAGCCAGTTGCACTTGATACTTATCACCATGGACAACAAACATAAATGGAGAGGAAACATGTGAGACATGGGTGGGAAAGTAAAAATAATTTCAACTTGTATTGAACCCCTACTGTCCGGTCACCAACTGACCAGGCAGTGAGCCGGGGAGTCGGTGCTCTGGTAACATGTGCCTCACATGTTAATGATGATCACAACAGTCTGAAATGCTGAACTAATTTAAATCACGGTTGATGGCCGATCTGTTCCAATGCAGACGCGTCTCTCCAGCGCGCCTTGATCTGATAGATCTAATAATGAGGTTGGTTAGTTTTAGAGCTGTGCTGGAGCTCAAGGTTGTATTGTCCGACATCCGACGGAGTGAACTTCAGGAATAACCAATATCGTCTAAATGGGGCATCATCATCATGATCAGTGACTCATTGCATCTTGGAGAAAAAGGACAATGAACATTTGAAACATGTCTATAAGTTAGAAAAGTCACATCACAAGATTTGTCTCTGAAAAAAACAAATGACTATGTAATTAGTAATAGCAGAAATGCGTCAAATAAATCAATAAACAAATAGGTTTCCAGTGTGATGAGCTTACAGTGGACTAGAATGTTTTATGTCATACAAAGTTAAATTAGGTTATCCTGCTCTGGGAATCTGATGATGATAGAAAAAGACAAGGAATTGGAAAGAAACATGTTAAAGGTTATTTTTGACAGAAGTCACTGCCTTCAGAGTTTTTCACACTCATTCCATTCACCTCCTGAGGATACTGTTGGAAGAAGACACCTGTTCTTGTTCAAGAATATACAAAGTGATTCAGAAAAAACCACAGCCTTCTTCAGAACAAGATCCATCCAGTTGATTTGAGTGATTTTAGCAATGTAACTAGTACTGATGGACTTGGACTTCTTATAACCGTTTCCTGATTTTCAGAACTCTCTAGGTGGCGCTGTTGGTTTTGCAGTGAAGTGAGGTTTCATTGTTATTTTTCAAATCCAAAAATTTTACCACAGAGAGTGCCGCCTAGTGGGTTCTGAATATTAGGACACGATTTTATGAAGCCTCGTCAGCCCAACACCAGTGACACGATTTCCACCCACACTAATATGGTTTTTTGCCCAATATTATCTTTATAATTAGCGCTACAATATTTATACTATGTAATAAATGTTGAGTGGTGGTATTCACAGAAAATGAGATATATTATATTTGTTCCCCAGTGGAGAAAGCGTCTCTGCAGCCAATGACAACCAACTCACCCTAGATATTGAGATACACAACATACATCAAGGAAATCCACCAAGCATCAGCATACAGAAAAATATAAAGCTACAAAAAAGTAAAGGATATTATACAATGGGGAAAATAAGTATTTCTCCCACTCCTGATTTTGTGAGTTTGCACCCTTACAAAGAAAGGAATGGTCTACATTTTGCTACGTGGTAGGTTCATTTTTAATTTGAGGGACTGAATATTTAAAAAAATCACAGAAAACCACATTCTATTAATTGTCACCATTTATTTGCATTTCATTTCGGAAAAAAAGTATTTCCCTAGCAAAACATGACTCAGTACTTGGTGGAGAAACCCTTGTTGGCAAGCACAGAGGTCAGATGTTTCTTGTATTTGGTCACCAAGTTTGTGCAGATCCCAGGAGGGATCTTTGCAGATCCTCTTCAAATCAGGACGATTTATAGGCTATCGCTTGGCAACTTGAAACTACAGCTCCATCCACAGATTCTCTATAGGATTCATGTCCAGAGACTGACTAGGCTTTAATGTGCTTCTTCTTGAGCCACTCCTTTGTTGCCTTAACTGTGTGTTTTGAGTCATCTTCATGCCGACGCGACCCATTTCAGTAACCTGGCTGAGGGAAGGAGGTTCTCACCCAAGATTTTCCCTATTCATCCTCGTTTATCCTCATTCATCCTTGATAAGGTGAAGTCGTCCTCTACCCTTATCAGAGAAACAAAGCATAAATAAAGCCAAATCCTAATGTTCCCACCGCCATGCTTGACGGTGGGGATGTCCATGGACAGCTCTTTGGTCTTGCCCATGGTGGAGTAGTAGGAATCTGATACATTGTTTGATTCTGTGGAGAGGCGTCTTTTATACAGGTAAACAGTACTTAATTAGGAATATTAATTAAGTAAGTGGACTAATCTGTGTGCTTCCTGGTCACTGTTCTGTGCAAGCCAGAATTCTTGCTGGTTGGTATGGGGTCAAATACTTATTTCAATTTCTCAAAACACAAATATGTTTAGAATTAATATCATGTGATTTTCTAATATTCTGTCAAACCTACCATGAAAATTACACACACACTCTCAGTAGGTGAAATACTAATTTCCCCACTGTAAAATGACAGTACAATTCAGTTATTGTACTATTAAGTTAAGTTGCTGATACAGTCCTCTGAAGTCACATGGCTATACTGTCATCTGCAGTAGTGCCATCAGGGCTTGACTTAACTGAATAGAACTCACTCTGATGACTGAATTAACTAACCCCCTACGTTCCTGCGCGGTCCTTGAGGTCAGCTGACCAGTTCCTCCTTCAGGTACCTAAAACCAAGCGGAAGATGAGAGGGGACTGGGCTTTCTCAGTCTGTGGCCCCCGGCTATGGAATGCCCCCCCTCCCCATGTGAGACAGGCACCATCACTGTCCACTTTTAAAACACTTCTTAAAATGCACTTTTACTCTTCGGCTTTTATACAACAACACAGCTGATCTTCTTTTTAGTAATTTTTATTTTATTTTCTTGTTTTAACTTCATGTATGTATTGTCTTTAATGTTTGTTTTATCCTGATTTTACTGCTGTACAGCACTTAGTGTCAATCTTGCATTGCTTTTTAAGTGCTATATAAATAAAATTGGTAATTGGTAATTAAAAGTCTCGATATTTTCATATTTTGTAACCTGAGTGATGCAAGGATTTTGTTTTGGTGAAGTCAAGTTGGTACTGTAAGTGTGATGATATTTCACAACGAATATATCAACACTATAGTGATTAGAGTCTCTGACAGTCGAAAAAACATTTTTGACCGATTGAAAAGAAGTCCACTGCTTCAAGGACAGATGAAGGAGAGTTCTGAGTATGTAAACATTGTAGTCCGTCCTCTATTTATCAGACAGCTTTTAAACAAAGTCTGAGAGAACACAACATAAAACTCCCTTTTAGGAAGAAACCGGTGACAGCACGAGATTCATGACGTCTGTCTCCACCGGCTGGGTTTGGCAACGGCTCCACTACAGAAATATGGTCTGTCAAAAACCACACAGTGCTCGTTCTGAAGCGTCATTATAGACCACTGTGTTGAGAAAGTCAAAATGGAGCTGGGCTCCTCTGACTCCTGCCAGGTGTTTGTGGCACAAGAAACGTCAATAAGCCTCAGTTGTTTTGCTGAAATAACAAATGTGTTTTTTGACAGAGAGTTAATCAAGTACGAGTTCTTCCCCGAGGCCACCCGAACAGAGGAGGATGTGAAGAAGTTTCCAAAATACCCATGGGGCAGGGACATCTACACACTGGAGGGTAGATATATCACACACACTCATGCGAGGCTGCAGTAAGCCTCCAGTGGGATGTGCCTCCCTGTCACATGCTGTAGTATGTCATGTCATTGTCAGGTGTTGTCGACGGCGCCCCCTACTGTATGATTACTGACTTTCCCTGGTTGAGGACGCTGAGAGCAGCAGATCCTAACAGCTACGCTCGATATGACTTTGAAGATGATGACAATAGTAAGTGAGGCGTCCTGTCGCTGTCTGTCTGTCTGTTTCCTCCATAGATTTCCAGGATATTTGATGGGAGCATAAATGCAAGCATGAGTCTGTGTGTGTGTGTGTCTGTGTGTATGAAATAGCCCACTGTAAGGAATCGAGCAGACTTCATCATTGTTGTTTGTACAGTGAGCCGAGACTCTGCTTTCTGTCTTTGATGTGTCACATCCTGTCCACAAGATATGTTGGCTTCACGCTGAAGTTGATGTTGTTCGTGGCCATAATTGAGGGAGAGGTGTGCCAGTACAAGTCAGACATAGATTGCTAAATGTCAATCAAGGCAGACTGTGAGACTTCAAGAAAAGCATTGGAAATGTTCAGTAATGGTTACTGGTCACCACTTTTCTCTTGATTTATGTTGTAGCTGAGTTAGCTCACTTGTGAAATCAGTTGGACTTGTTTTGTGAGTGGCTTGCTTCTGGTTCTCTGGTTCTGATGAATATATACTGTCACTGACGGCCTTTTCTCTTTTCTCAATGAAACAGTCGTAATTGCTTATGATTTGAACTGGTGTCATTTTGTGCCACAGCCACGATCTACGCCCCACGACGGAAAGGCCAGCTGTCTGCCGACATTTGCATGGAGACCATTGGTGAGGAGATCTCTGAGCTGAGGCAGAACAAGAGGGGAGTGTTCCAGAGAGTGGTGGTGCTGTTTCTTCATCACTGTGACACGGCAGGAGAGCCAGTAGATGACGACTACATCTAGGAGGAAGCTCGAGGCTGCAGCTTGAGCCTTGTCGTCCACAACACCACAAAGTGGTTATTGTCAATAGCCACATGGGGGCGCTGCCAAAGAGAAAGCTCTAGCATTGTGGGAACTTGCTGCAACACTACTTCCAAAGAGTTCAGACCTTTTTTTTTCCCACATGTCCCTCATAATTCTCCTATTTTTTTGTTGCGCAACATGTGGCTAGGACCAAACTCTAACGTGAGGAAGGTCCGGACTCTCGCTACAGACGCCTACCTCTCTTCGCACATGCACACATACATGCTCTCTCTCCATCTGGTCTGTCACATTGGGTCTTGATTTTGTCAGAGAAGTTCAGCAAGTGTTAGCCATAGCACGCAGCATGTTCCTCTGACTGCTTAAAAAGCCAAACAGGATTACGGAAAAAATTACACTCAGATGGTTCATTGGAGATGTGTGCCCATTCTTTAATAGTAAATGTCGAGATTCAGACCTTTTCCTACAACTCTGCTACTGCACTTTGCCACTGTGTGCTCATTGTGGACATGCGCACGCATCTGTCTTCACACGGAGAAACCAACTGAATGTAGTTGAACCGGCATCTTCTCGAGTGTCCTGGAGATATGTACAGAGAGGAGTGGAGAGTTTGTTTTCAGGATGCCAAGCACAGGTCTTGGAGGCTTCCACTATGTTTATATGTTTATAAGAAAAGTGCAAGATTATTTCTCACTGTGAAAAATAAAGATGGAGGTTCTACATCTCGCTTGCTTTTTTGTTGAAGTCCAAAAACATTGTATTTGATAATTAGGCATGTGAAAGTGTGCGTATACACAAACACGCACGTTTGTCTTCCTAGCTTAGTGAGGACTGTCATTGACATACATTGACATAATGCTTTCCTCGGCCTCTCACCCTAAACCTAACCATCTAAAACAAATGGCTAACCCAATTATAATAACCCAGCTATTTTGTACTTTTAACCCTCAAAATGAGGCTTGACAAAGTGAGGACCGGCCAAAATGTCCTCACTTTGCAAAAATGTCCTCACTCTGCTGATTAAAATATTATACTGGTTCTCACAAAGACAGAAGTACAAGAACACACACACACAGAATGTTTCAAGTTTATTTTTTTGATGGCGTTCAAAAACATTGTATTTGACAGTACATGTATATATGTGTATATATATATATATATATAGAGAGAGAGAGAGAGAGAGAGAGAGAGAGAGAATGATTACAACAGGAAAGCTGAATTTAATTGTATGTCGTTTGTGAGGTGCAACTTTGTGTTGGTAGACGTCTAACTCTCACTTTGCAGGAGAGAGCTTGATTTTTATGATGAAAACTGTGACCGGAGCAACGTTGGACAAGAAACAGCCACCTGTACACATTGTGCTAATTCTGGAGCCACTAATCTCTGCTCTTCCTGCTTTGACAAGTTGAAGAACAGCATGACACACACATGCATGCACACGCAGGCTGCCACAATGTAAACTGCTTCTTTTCTGGACTTCCCGTGTCGCTGCTTAGTGTCCGCTGCCTCCTCACATCAACCTCCACAAAGACTTCTGGAGTGACTTAACAGAGAAGAGAAAAGACAGTCAAAGGTCGCGCCAATGTCACCACTGCTGCATACAGTTTGTTTTCATAGTTAATGTTAAAGGTTGTTGTGTGGTGGGATTATGAATAAGAACATTAAAAAAATCATTCTTTACTCACTTTAAATAGTTGACTGCGCATCTCATCAGTCAGAGTTCTTCACTCTCTGGATCAGATGTGTTTATTCAGGTAATTCACTTCACCGGGAGAGCAGTCCTTATGAGGGAAACCACGCCTCCTTTAAGGCTGTGTGTGTGCAAGCATGCGTGTGCATGTGTGTTCCATCAGCCCGTCATGTCAGCTGCTGTAAACACTGAACCATCTCCAAACATTACCTTATTAAGACACACAGACAGAAGAGTGGGGAGTCAGTTCTTCAAACTCTAATCTCCATTCTGCATCAACGTTCCCAGCAGGAACTGAACAGCATCAGTGTCAAAGGTTCTCTTCATCTCACCTCTTCTGTAGCCTCAAATATGAATACATATGGAGAGCCTCTGCCTGACTAAGAAACAAAAAATAATTCAATTGATGTTTTTCTTGACGTACTGTATCTGTCCACCCCTCTTACTAGCAGGCCAACACAGTCATGTCCAGACTCTTACTGTCATTGTCCCACAGTGCTGTTGCGGATCTGTCCAGACTTGTTTCTGTTTTTTAATCCTGATTGAAATAGATAGCGGTATGGTTACTGATATTGGGTTCATCAAACAGAATTTATTCATTCATATTTTTTTCTTGATCTACACTACAATGACAAATAAATACCTTCAGATATGAAGACTTTTTCCATAAAGATTTGTGGTCTGATCCTCTGTTTGCTTTAGCAGCTCTGCTAAACAGTTTGTAGTTTAACATGAGCTGTGATGTCAGTCCTACACATACAGTCATTTATATGAAATAACTGATCATTCTGAACCTGTTAGTTCACTCTGTATTCATGCACTGAGCAGATCATTTATAGTGGCAGTGTTGTTCTCTTGTTGTGACGACGTCATCACCGGAGGTGGTGTCTGCCAGGATCTTCTCACCCTTTTTAAATGAAGACACCTGTGTCAGGTTGATGCAAACAGCCTCTTCAGATGAAGACGGATGACCACCGAGTGGATGGTTCGTCTCGGGTAGCTACCCATATATGGGAAGTTCCACCGGCAGAAATAACTGACACAGAGCATTTCTCGCTACGTTTCTCAAGGGGTCAGTGGACAGGAGAATGAAGACTTTCTTTCATTGGATGAGTCGCCCTCTTAACATCCAGATCCAACACAAGACAATCATAAAACGCAAAATTACAGAGATGACTGATTTATTGCTTTAATTTCACTGTAGCATAAAAGCATCCGCAGTGAGACAGCTGGGCAGGATGTGCTACAGGTTGGGTTAGAATTCCTAGAGAGGAAGTGTCGTACTGTATGAGGAAGTCAGGAGCGCAGGACCTGTATGAGGACAGCGAGTCAGTGATGAGGTGGGCTGTAGGAGTGACGGATGGCTCAAAGTCAGAGTAGGCGTCCATCCTCGGCCGCTCTCGGACCATTCTTGTTTGCTATTGTTATTGTTAGGCACAGACATTTTGGGGGACTGATGCTGAAGCCGGTAAAAAGGGCACCTATCGCGAATTGTATTGTTGTTGTTGCTGGTCATTGAAATGAGCAACGTTAACGTGTCTATTGTGGCGAAAATATGTTCTGTCCAAACTTCAGAGATGCTTCACCTGACTTTACGGCATCATGGCTAGTGCGTATCCTATGTAAACTGAAGGTAACTGCTTTACATGCAGCTTAAATTCAATTTATTTTACCTTGAGACAGCTTGAAAGACTGAACTAAATAAGAAGGACTTTTAACATCTTAACCAATCTTCAATCCCAATACATCGTAGCAATACTCTGGCTGAAAGGGGATGGCTCCAGTGTTGTGTTTACCTGTCTGATGCTGCGGGTTGGAGGAGCCCTTTGCGTGGCATGATAACTATTTTAGAATGCAAGGGAGATGAGTTAGTGGAGAAGTGGAGACAGAGGACTGTCATGAGTTGTTCCATGACAGAACAGTGGCAGCGGCTATTCACAGTGGAAGATGCTCAGGTTTTCATTCTAACAAGATTGACCACATAGGCCATGGTCACTCGACGGCTTAGCAAATATTATGCCAACCGCTGTTTCAATTTTGGTACACTGGGTGAGACCGCATTCCTCTGGTGACACCTTCTTTACACACGTGCAGAGAAAATGACAATGGCTTTATGCAGACCGTCATTGATCCTCACTTCGACAGAACACAGGCTATGTTCTTGATGTAATGTGCAGGTTTTTGTTGTTTACATGGGTATGATTTCTTCATTTGATCTGCCCATTGTGCAGGTAGCAACATTTCCAACGTTGATATTCCATATTGCAATAGACTCAATTACATATTTCACATTTGCAAATGGTGTGTAGTTCTGTGTATTTGTGCTGGCTTGTCATCTAAGGTAATGAAGGAATGAGTAAATAGCATTTCTCTCGTGCTGCACCACTTAACGGTGGTGGGATTCAATAACTGAACTGGACCATTTAATAATTGATGACAGTAGACATTACTGCTCAGTAATTTGTTGTGGAATTATTATTTTTGCTAAAGGTGTTTACTTCCCTGCAAATCTGTGGCTTTCCTGTGGGCTTGGAAAACTCACAGAGGTTAATTGATGACTCTGAATTGAGTGTGTGAGAGAGGTTGTCTCTATGAGACCTTAAATGGACCAGTGGTCCTCTTTATGGTGTGATACTGCTCATCAGTAAAATATGAAGTCTAGTTTTGTAAATGTGTCCTCTAGATCTGTGAGTCACTTGCTGGTCACCACTGTGTATTCGGACCACAGTAGAACTTGCCTGAAATGCTGACTGGAGAACATCTGATAGTCCAAGTGATACCATTGTGTAGTGTGATTGGTCTTTCCCACGTCATGCCTCTCTACTCTGCTGGCTGACTGCTGCGCTCTGCAACACTCCCAAATTTAGAAGAAATATGAAAATTGTCTCGATTCTGTGTTTCAGAACACAGAATCACACGCACCAAAACACACAGACACACATTCTGTTTTTATCTCTTCCATTCTTCGTACCTATGGAGTCTCCTCTGACCCCTCCAGACCCCCCTCCCTCACATCTCCACCACCAAGAGGCTGCACAGGTCATTAGTTGAGTCCTCTCTGGTGCTCTTTCTTCAGTCATCAGTCAAGTGTGAAGGGGCCTTCCCGTGTGTAATAAGACCCTCCTTCCACAGACCAAACAAGGTATCAGAGGAATGCTCAGCTCACCAGCCCAGCAGCTGCATAAAGCCCAGGCAGTGAGAGACTCCAACACTGATGAAGACATGCGGCAGTTTGGAAGGCTTCGATACAATTGCAACTGGTTGGACAGCCTGCAATTCACAGCACCCTCAGGTAGGACCACTTTCAATATCACTGCCATGTCATCAACAGGAGGAACGCGGGAGGGAGAGATAGAGTTTAGTGGCACAGTTGAAAGACGCCCGAAATGCAGGGGAAATCCTTTTCTGACGTGTTAGTGGTGACGGTAGCCGAGTGAAACAGGGCTGTCAGAGTTGCTAACCAGGGAGATCATGAGCTGATCAAGGCAGACATGTCTTCACCACTGAACAATCCACTGAGTTTAAACATTTGTAAATCAAGTGAGTTTTTCTGTCCCAAACTGTTGTAATCGTGGCAATTACCGACTTGTGACATTCTGTCGACACTCCAATAAAAATGGTCTCTTACCATTAAACACATACCTGATGGGTATGTGTCACTGTTAAGGACCATGTAAAGATGCCAGATATCAATGCCCTTCTCCTGACTGTATAAGGAAACAACAGTATTGGGCTAGAACAACTGACATTGCTGCCATGTCCATATGCAAAAATGTTGCCTTTAAAAATAAGATGACTCATCCAGGATACTGGTTTCATCTTTTACTCCTGTATTTTGTTATACTATAAAAGTACATTGTGATTTATTTGGCTTTCACTTCAGTTCAGTCACTTTACTCTATACTCTATATCCATTTGGATATCATCTGTCCACGCAAGTTTCAAAATTAGACATCAAATCTCTTTCCATACACTTCTGTATTTTGAGTGCCAGATGAGATATGTTAAACCAATAATTTCAGTGGATTATTTAGTGCTGGTGATCAATCTGATCCAGATGATGAGTTTGTCCATGAAATAATGGTTATGTGTGAGAGGTATTGTTGGTATCATTATTATTGAGGTGAGGTACAGCGACAGAGTCAGATGTAAACAGTGAAAGCAGTATTATTATCCATCTAACATGACAAGAGCAAATCACACTTATGTCAGCGTGAGTGGATATGTGTCACACATCATTCTAACTGCCCTTGTATTTCCTCCGGCAGCTGCGTGTGAAACAAGACTTGGGCACATTGAGGAGGATGACAAGGTAACACACACAAAAACTGTTATTTTAACACTTGTAGCTCACTGCTACACACTTTTGATTCTTTAATCCATACGGGTGCCGATAAAAATAGGTTACTGTATTGAGCTAAAAAAAATCATAAACAATGTTTATTCTTATTCAGTTTAATGATCACATAAACATAGATCATGAAATTAGATACTTAAGTTGATGTGAGCTCATCCTAGTGAGGATCGATTTTGGGGCCTTTGTGGGGCCGTTATGCTGGAACCCATGAGGTTAAGCCTCATTTTGAGGATTAAAACTTAAAATAACTAGGCCATTATAATAGAATTTAAGTTTGGTCCAGAGTCCTGGATAAGGTGGGCCATTTGTTCTAGGTGGTTAGGTTTAGCTCGGAAAAACACTATGGCAATGAAATGCCCCCACTAAACATAAAAACATGTTGTGTGTGTGTGTTCTTGTACTTCTATTTGTTGTCAGAACCTGTATGAGTTTTTAAATCAACTCAGTGGGGACATTTTTGCGGGGACATTTTGGCGGATCCTTACTTTTTCAAGCCTCATTTTGAGAGCTATAACTACAAAATAGCGAGGTTATTATAATTGGGTTTTAGTTTGGTTAAGCATAAAGGCTTTGTTTAGCCATGTATATCAATGACAGTCCTCACTCAGATAGGAAGACAAATGTGTGTGTGTGTGTGTGTGCAGTAGTGCATCACTGTTCATCTGCCCAAAACTGAGACAGCCTTGAGAAGGGAGTTAAGAAGGAAATGCAGAATTTATTTATGCAGCAGGCAAACATCCAGAGGCCACTGGGTTAGCGGGACTTTCACATAACCCTACGGTACACACCCCCACATCAAATCTCCTCTGGGGCTTGAAGACACTGTCATTCCCAGGGTCAGTTTCACAAGGGAAGAAGGGGGAGGGTGCTTGTCTGGAGAACAGGGGGGTGGACAGTCCACAACACACTCACATAGTCCACACACGCATGCTCATATATCTTAGTTTCCATCTTCTCATGATCAACACTTTCATTCTTCCTGAGCTGTGTCACACTAGGTTGTATTTTTAGAATAACTGAGCCTCACTGAAGAATGAAAGAAAAAAAAGGATTCAATAAACACCACGGTGACCTCTCATCCACGTCACAAGGAAACAAACACTCCTGCATCACATCAAGTGATTCATAATAAGAGGTGGACTTCATACAAACAGAATACAAACATTCACTTTTGTTTTTTTCAGAGTTAAGTTCTGTCTTGGATGTAAAATCTGTGTGTGTGTCTGTTCAGTCATGCTGTGATATCAATGCGAGCCATCTCTCTTGTAAAGTCAAACATTCCCATATATGGTCGTCTTTCTTTCCCTCTTGCTTCTGTAAATTAGTCCTCAGAGGAAGAGTTCTCCATCACACACACACACACACACACACACACACACACACACACACACACACACACACACACACACACACACACACACACACACACACACACACACACACATACACACACACACACACACACACACACACACACACACACGCACATGTATTTCTAAGCTTGTGGGGACAATGTGATGTTTCTCATTGCCGTAATGCTGTTCCCACCTCTCACCCTAATCATAACCATCCAGAACAAATGGCTAACTTTAACAAGGACTCTGGACCAAACTTCAATTTTAATAACCCAGTTATTTTGACGTCTCCTCAAATTGAGGCTTAACCTCATGGGGTCCAGCCTAATGTCTCCACAAAGCCATATTTGGTCCTCACAAGGATAGTGTTTTATCAAGAATAGGTCTCCACTAAGTAGGATAAATAAGCTCGCACACAAGGGCTTGTTTATCCTACTTTGTGTTTTTATGTTTTGTGGGGGCGTTTCATTGCCATAGTGCTTTCGCCAGTCACTCATCCTAAACCTGACCATCCAAAACAAATGTCTCACCTTAACCAGGACTCTGAACCAAACTTAAATTCAATTATAAATGACCCCGTTGTTTTGTCGAACCCAGAGCCGCGTGCTGCCTCCCTCTGACACCTGGTGTGACTAGAAAAGGGAATGTATGTAGCCAGCTGGTGAGGGTGGAGACTGGGTGACAAACTATCAGTGGGAGTGATCACAGTCTGGAAGAAGAGAGAATGTTTATCCAGTGATCCCGTTTTCCACAATCCCAAAAATAAGAAGGCCAGCTCTGGCCTTATATGGGCAGATTGGGAGTTACACTGCAGCACAGTGGGAACCTTCCACAAAAGTGCATGGCTCCACTGAAGCCGTGTCTCTCTGTGCTTAGCAAATGATGGCTTCTGTGGTCAACAGTTTCTGCTCTTGTCTTTCCTCAGGTGATAATGGAGATGCTTTTCTTTGATGTGACTGGACCACTTCAACCAGACTGTTAAGACTGAGTGGCATCACAGGTAACAACCATATATGCTCCAGTCAGAGGTGCAGGGCATTAAAACAAAATCATTTTAGTTCATCAATCTGGTCTGTGGTCAGAGGTCGACAGTTACACCAAACACACAGCAAAACACAAAGACTTCATCATTATTCCACGTCCAATGTCATCACATTGATGGAGCATTTTGAAATATGTCACCTATGCATGTGTGCATGAAGACTAGCTCTGTCTGACTGAATGATCTGACCAATTTATGAAGCTGTTGTTTGTGTTAGCAAAGCTTTTGCGTTTGCTAGCTGAGTGGGTACCTGTGACACGTGAGCTGCATGCTGGTTATTTTCTCAACAGGGCAGGAAGTGTTCTGCATTTCATCCATGGCCACTGTGTGTTTGTTAACACGTGAAGCCATCTGGTATAAATGGATGTGTTTGAATGTGTTCTTCATGTCAGTGTGTTGATTTGCTGAGCTGCATCATGGAATCAAAACATACACTACATGCTATTGTAAGGCTATCTATTTGGAAACTATATTTAATTATACTAATGCAATGCACTCATTTATCACCATTCAGATTATCCAGTCCATGACTGTGTCTACCAGTATTCTTAGCTGACAGACTTTCTTCCCTCTTCCTTCATGAACTGAATGTCTTGTGTCCGACTCACTAAAATTGGTTCAAAACTCTGGGAGAGGTCAGGTCCCAGATCACTGAGCTCTTCCCCCTGTGAATAACCCTGCCCTGCGGCTAGAGTTCATTCAGTCCTGTATAAATATTCTGCTCTCTTGCCTTACACTTTCATTTCAGAAATATCCACGGACCATCTCTGTCTAAGTGAGGACCGTCATTGACGCAATGCTTTCCCCAGCCTCCCACCCTCAAACTACTTTAAACAAATGGCTGAACTTAAACCATTTACAACAGCCTAACAATTTAGTAGTTTTAACCTTCAAAATGAGGCTCAACAAAGTGAGGACCTGCCAAAATATCCTCACTTCACAAAAATGTCCTCACTTTGTGATTAAAGATAGAAGTCCAAGAACACCCCCACACACTTGACAATTTACATTCCACATTTACAACTGATCTCTGGCTTTCTTTCACAGGTAGGTTTTTGGATCACATCCAGAAGATGGACGACGCGGCATTTGGTTGGTACGCTTTTCCCATGACCCTTGGTGCAGTGCTGCATCTCTGGTCAGTTGGTAGTCTGAGATGAAGCACTGTAGCTCGGGACATGGGGCTCACATCGCAGTCTTCCAGCCTGAGGAAAATGACAGCGGCAGATTTCCCGCCCCTCCCCTCCCCTCCCCTCCCCTGGGGTCCAGTTTTCCCAGGAATCCCTTCACCATTCAGAAAAGGGGGATTCCTGGAAATACTGTTCTTAGGGTCGGGGTTGAGCTGCACTAGGTTTCTTTTGTACTACCCTTCAACTGTGTTAGTCAGATTTAGAATTTTGTGTGGGGCTGCTGAACCACAGATGTGCCACACGTCTGAGTATAAAGTATTGATACACCACTATTACAGTCAGCAATGGCATCTTTTCTGGTTTGCAACATGGTGAATCAGGTGAGGCACAGGTGCATGAAGCCAACTTCACTGAAGTACTTGTCTTCTTCACAAGACAGCCCCTCATGAAAAAATAATTAATGGTGAATGAGCATTGAAAAACAATGACTGCTGAAGAACAACCTCAGGGCAGAAGTGTGAACAATCTCAGAACAGAGATTTAGCAGTCCTCACTCTTCACTTGTCCTGACAGCTGCATGGTCTAACTTGAATGTTTTCCTCCAGACAGCTCTTTATGGACTTCAATATCCTCAACAAAGATGTTCAATAAATGCCTTTGTTCACTTATGGTGTTTGGTCATTTGATTCCTGTTTTGTGTCAATGTTGGAATGAAGTTCATAAAAAAAAAAAAAAGTCTCATTGTTTCCATCTCACTACCGCCACTACTCGTGCTCACCTGCTTTCACACAAAATTGCAGCGTTTTTAGTATGTGCACACATTTCGCAAATTTCACAAACATTTTTATTTTTTATTAATTCAATGATCAATCAATTTTGATGGATAGGAGCCAAAGGAATCAAACAAACAGATGCAATACTTACATTACTAAACCTTACTTTTTTAGTCCACATATTAGTCCACGAGAGGGAGACAAAATCTATGATAAGAGTACTGAGGTTCACCTCATGAAACTCTGTCTCTGACAGAAAACTACAAGACTGAACGGTTGAAGCAACGTAAGTGATGTGTGAAAAGGTGATCTGGGGCAGCCAGCGTCTTCTCAGGTCTCATCGAAGCGTGAGGTGTTTGGGAAATCTAAAAAACTATCTTGTAAAATATAACTTCCATGGTAACAAAGTTACTCATATCTTCAAACAGATACCACAGTACTTTCTGCTTTTTTCAGTTTGTGTTCAGTTCCACGCACACAAACAATATACATAGACAATTCACATTTCACATGCATGCATACACAAACTACAAAAACTGAAAGTAAAACACAAATGATCAGAGAATTAAACAATCAAAAAGACTTATTTCACACGGATTATTGATAAATCTAATCAATATTCTGATCATTATCAGCTCTGTTGGAGTTAAAAGCCCAGAAAAAGCACTGTTCTTCAAAGCTTCTTTACGGCACTACACTTCACTGACGTCACTTTTGAACATGAAACTTTTTTTCATTTTACTTTATACGTACAGAAACACATATCAAGGGAGCAGACAGAAACATGGTCAGTGTCCGGAAGATGGCTGGCTGGGGTCAGATGGAGGGGCAGGCTAATTAATTTTGTCAGTGTCCGTGATTAAAGCCCCAGGAACACAAGAGAATGTTATGCTTTGTGTCTTAACTCATTTCTATTGCTGACAGCATAGTATTTTTATTTTTTTTTTTATCGTGACGAGAGTTGCTTATGGAGTCACACTGGGCAGCCTGTCTCAGTTTCCCAAGGAGACCGGGAAATTTAGCTGACCTCTGAGGCCCTGTGAAAAATCACTGTATTTTGAAAACATGCGGTGAAAACGTTTGTTTTTTTTCTGAGCACGGCCTTGTGGGCTGTCTTTTTATACAGATTAGTGATGCATGCTGCCACATCTGGCTGGCTTCACGTTGACCATGACTTGTACGTGTCTTGTGATTGGATACCACTGACCGCTACTCTTTTTATAGAGATTTTTATGGGCAAACTAGCTTCAGAGCAATGAAACCACAGATGTTTGGTCACAATCCAGCATGTATCGCTGTGCTGTTCCTGCATTTCCCTGGCATCTACAGTCACACTGGCAAGATAATCAGGTGGAGGAAGTTCGGGACTTCCAGGGCTTCCGCCACGTATAACCTGGCACAGCTTACATCAGAGCCATGAGCCATCAGAAAACAAATATCTTTTTAATGATGAAATCTCACGTGATCAAACATCAAAGAGACGATCTTGAACGTGTCGGCGTTATTCATGGAAAAATCCCGCAAGAAACATCATATAATGACTGAAGTCTGTTGCCGGCGGAACTGAAGTTGAGGATTGAACCCAAGGTTGATTGACTGTTTGGCCCATTAACCCTGTTCTGAAACCAAAACCTCAGAGTTTTGCAGATCATTTAGACAACCTGTGTGGGGTTGGGTTAACCTGCAAATTGAAACAGACCACAGGTCGAAACAGACACATGAATGTGGTTGGATAATGGCTGAGTGAAAGCAGAAGTAAGCAGGAAAACAGGAGCATATAACATAAAAAGAAGTCTATAAAATGATTGTTTTTAGGTGGAAGTGCTTGTTGTGTTTCAGTTCTAATCTGGCAAACTGTTACAGTGTTGAGAGCCCCTTTAAGACTTGAATTTGAGTCACCCATCAATGATCTACCTAAGGATCTGTAGTCAGGGGCCAAGCCAAGCCAGGCTTTAAAACAATGATACTTAACCATAGGCTGAGGCCCTATGGTTGGGCTGCGAGCACCTCCAAGAGGGCCTCTAAAAATTGTTCTGTTTTACAACCCAGGGCCTACGATTTGTGTTAGTTACCAAATATGGGGAAGTTCTTGAAAATAAAAAATGATGAAGAAAGTGATGCTGCCACCCCCATCAGTAACAAGTGTTCATGAAAGCACCTGTTGAAATAGTTTTAAAAATTCAAAAATTTTATGGTGATACTTTAGTTCACACTTCACTTATATGTTTTTTTAGAGTTTATTTTGAAAACATAACATTTTAGGCATAGTTTTATTACATTTACTTTATTCTGAATTTTATTCATGACGCACATTTTTTCCAATTTTCTTAACAGTTTGCATCAAGTGTATTTTTTTTTTTCATGAATATGACTTGCACTTGGTTCTTCTGCTGAATGGACTTTTCGATGACAAATAAATAACTTTGTGGTGATCACATGGTTTCATGTAATTTCACAATGTTTTGGTTTCTTTACGTGTAAGCAGATAAACTGCGGTGATTGAGCACAAATGAAATCAAAAGTAATGAATCACTCTTGAACTACTTGAAGCCCAGGCCTGGTTGTTCTGGAAAATGAGATCAAAAAGCTTCAATAATCTTAAAGTGGATTCAAATGTACCACTGGCTGCTCAAAGCCTCGCTGCAGGTGTCCTAAATCATAACTGTTCCCAAATTGAATTAGCTGTCTACATCAAGAGCAGCCCCCACCAGTTACACACGTTTCAGTCACTAGCACAACAGAAAGAAACGAGAGCCCATGTCACTTCTAGCTTGCGTTTAATTTATGACACATGAAACACTTCAATAACTGAAATATGGATACAGGTATGTTTCTGCATTCATTGTTTTCAAGACTGAAGAAACCTCAAACTTTATGAATGTGTTTGAGCAGAATACAATTTGGATAACAGCGCAACATTTAAAGTCAATGCAACATGTTATTTAACATTTCATCCAATGCAACTTCGATGCATATTGCCAGAGACCCCACTCTGGTTAGATTATGGAGGTTTGAACCCACAAAACATTGCTCCACAGTCAGTGTGGCAACTGGCCATTAAAAGGTTAACATTAACATATTCACTAACTACGATTGTAATTGCTGGCTCACAGCGGTGCTTTCAATCTTCCCACTCTACCCACAAGGATCTCATCCATGGGTGTCCAACTTTTTCATCCCACCAAAGGAGTAGGCTGTCCAACCAATCTGCTGTCTGAACACTGCATCACCTGATTGTCAGTCAGGTGCTGCTGGTTTGGTCGGAAAAAAACCCAGCCTTAAGCTGAAAAGTAGGAGGAAGTGGAGCTCTGACTGCTCCACTGGTTCCGTCTTAAGGGGTTCATCTTCTCACCTCCCCCTTCAGTTGAAACAAGGACATTGATGGCTGACCATTTTGTTGACTTCTCCTTGGATTCTCCTTTGTCAGCAATTGGAATGACATCTCTGATGATCCCTGATGGTGCCAGGACTGGTCTGTAATGACATCAAGGTCACGTGCCGTTATCAGCAGGCTGGTATGGAACTGTACTTTCAACTACTGCAGCTGCTCTGATGGCTCTATCATTCTCTGTCATTAGCAACTCCAGGAGTTTGTTGCTGTTGCACTGCATTTTCTTCACAAGTCACAGACCTTGATTTCCTTCTAGGTGTCAGGTGTCATGAATTGGGTGGACGTGGATTCTGGAGACTCTGGATTAAGAGCTGTTTAGAGAAAGTCTGTCTGTTTCTCATCTGAATGTGAATTCCTTGAGCTTGTTACTGTAGTAAGCGCAGCTGATACAGGTGAGGTAGCTAAGTTATTTTGAGGGGAAGGTGGCGGGGATGAACACGCCAGTGTCAAGTTAGCATCAAAACCAGGAGCTGTCTCTAACAAGCCAGGCTCGAGGACGATGGGTGTGGAGGTCTGCTGAGGTCCGGGATCACACATGTCTTCCATTTTGTCATACACCACATCTCCCGTGTTTGTTGCAGTCAGTATCTTTTGAGACTCAGCAGTCAAAGGAATCATGAGGCTTTTGGGTGGATCCACAGTAGGCTCTTCTTCAGGCTCATTACCAGGAGGGGAGGAAGGGGTTGCAGCATTATTCACTCCGTCCGATGTAGTAGAACCAGACACTTCAGGTGGTGGAGGTGTTCGGCTGCGTTCACAACTCTCCTTCGGCAGCGGCTCCTCCAAAACCACAGGCTGTTGATGGACACCAAACTTCCCAAGTCCAAGTTCTTTACTGGCCCCATCATTCAGTCGAGTCCCAGCACCATCACTACCTCTCCTTAACCCAAATATTGTCAGACTCCTCCTGCGTTTCCCTGCATTCTGAGCTGGCCCATTTGAGGCTTGAGAAAACGGTTGCGCATCTTTGAACATGCTCCTGAGGTTGTAGCCAGCCTCCTTTCGGTCATCATTGTCTGGAGATTGATCTAGTTGGTTGCCAGACTCAGCCAATGAGTTTGAACCTCCATGGAGCTTCTTATCAGTGTGGGTCACACGAAATCTGAAAAAAAAAACCCACATTGTTGCAGTCAGCCATTTAGGAGTTGACTTTTCCCTCATCTCTTGTGGAATTACCTGCCAACAGAGAGGACTGTCTGCTCTCCAGGCCGTTGTTTGAAACGAGGCGTTTTACTTTGTCGACGACTCTTTTTGGACCGGACCTGGGCACAGAGGTGGCAGGAATTGATATTTCCGCCGGAGTGCACTGTGTGATGATGGGGAGGTATTCCAGCCAGTGATTCCTTCCTCACTCTGGAAACAAGCATGGCCATTAGTGAGACAGAGTCACAAACGGATTCACCATCGCGTTCACAATCCATTGACAATCAATTTCGATTTGGATTCCAGTCGCTAATTTTTCAGTGCCCAAAATGAGGGTCTGGACCAACATGCTCTTTATAAATTAGACAAAGACAAGAAACCCTAAGGCTATTTCTATGAAAGGCTACCGTGCAGAAACCTCATGAACCATGGAAGCGAGTGCTATTCATTACCACTCTTAAAATAGATAACACAAGTCACTTACATACGTAAGTATGTATGAGTCACAGCATGCCATCGGATTCAGTTTCACTGGACTGTATTGGATTCCTTTTTACCGCATCAGATGGCATTTAGGCATAATTCATAGAAATGTCAACCCAACACGAGTGGCCACGATGAAGTCACAAACCTGGGATCATGGTGCACACAAATGTTTTGGTTGCCCAGCATCTCATTCAGAGCCTCTATGTTGGCTGAAAGTGAACAGAGAGAATCAGTGGTAAATAATAAATCAGTATCTTTGTAAAACAGGACGTTAGAGAGCTCTGTGATGCCTGCATGCAGATATCATACAGGACATTCAGGAACTTTATTTGCAGGTGAGGGAGTTCTTGTCAGGCTTATATGAGCCAGGTTGTTTGACCTTCTATCACTCTCACTGTATAAATGCAGCATCTGACATCCATTAAGACCCACCAGGTGTAACAGTCTCCGCAACATATGACATGATGATGATTCGATGAATTTGTGACCAGCTTAAAAGGGTCATTGTCGAAAAGTCAACCAAGATATAATTTAAAAGATTAAGATTAACAAGTGTGTTTTCATTCTGTGTATACAAATTTTTTTTTTTAAACGTTGGTTTTCATACATCATACCATAAATTACAAAACGATGCAGACTTGGTCATCTCTGGATCAAACACCTGCGCCATCTTGTGACGTAACCAGAGGTTTAATTTAACCACATCTCTCAAACTCTATCAAAAAGGGTCAACAAGGGGGATCTGTACCGAAGTGCCTGCTCTGGGTGCAATATTTTCAAGTCACAAGTCTAAATAATCTAAGACGCACATCAGTTTTTATATTAGCCATTATATCACTGGTTTCTTTAAGCACCAGTAACTACTGCAATATTGCTGTGTGCCAAAATAGTGCACTAAACAGAAATGGGTTCCTTGGTAAAACAGCTCTCTGCCTTTTTACCACAGGGGAGAGGTTTTTTGGGGCACTTGGAGGGTGTCTTGATGGGGAATAACTCAAACTATGAATGCCGCTGTACATGATGGAAAAAAAAGGATATATTCTTCCACAAATCAATCAAAACTGCATTCGTGAATTACCTTCATTTTCAATGATGCACTTGAGAATCTGATCAACTGTATCCTGATTGTCTTCCTCCTCATCTGCAAAAAAGAAGATGAAAAGATGAGGGGCTTGAAATGAAGCAATTGACATGTAAACTGAAGTCTCTGCCAGCCTCAACATGCCACCCCTTGTGTTGAGTCGATTGCATGACAAATCTAGTCAATCGAACATTCTACGTCATCTCTGCCCTGTCGCGGCTTTGAAGAGCAACGCTTGCAGGCAGCATGTCTGCCCTCAGCCAGGATAGCTGCGATGACTCACATCACCTCACAGTAAGCCCAGCAGTCCTGAATCAAGACCTCTAACTCCTCCGCTAAGTCTTGGACAGACTACCATGAGGAAGACACAAGGAAGGCGTTTGAGGACGACAACCCTGCCACAATCTTCAATGAGCAACCAGAGCAGGAGAGTGAATGGGAGTTGTTGTTGGAAAAAAATTGGAGGTGGAGACTGACTAAACAAGCTATTTCTACCTTCAAAAGAAAGACAAGAGGCCTAGAGAGGTGGCTTTGTGTGCCAAGATGCCGGTATGGTGGATTTGGCGAGTGGCACAGAGAGTCGCTTCACCAGCCGCTTTGTTCGGGTGCAAGCAAAGATAAGGACTGGAAGAAGGGCCTGAGGTAGTGGGGCCAACCAGGCCAGACAGTGAATAAAATGTCTGGGTAGGGTGTGTATTGATGTGCATATTAGTACATCCTGGTCATATTAAAAGACCAGTCATCTCTGGTATAAGCAGATCATAGTTATTGTCCAGTGGAACCATGAAGCAAAATGATTTCCACAACATCCAAGATGGTTGACATCATCAATTTCTGTTTTACACTTCAACTGCACACCATGGAGCAGAGTTTGTAAACAGTGATGACATATGAATGGGGTGGCAAGCATTTTGGCAATGGAAGGCAACGTCAGAGGCTTTCCTGCAAAACATTTGGTAAAATTTATCAGCAAAAACTCACACTGATGGATGGAAAAATAATCCAAGACCAGTGCAACATCAGCAAGTGTGCAACTTCACTTCACAGAAAGGTTTACTCAGCTATAGGTCACGGTTGGAATACTGGGTCTGACAACCGACTACGCAACAACCAGACATATTTACAGCTGAAAAATGGGGATTGGGGAGCTACGCATCTGTGTCCACACGATGGTAAATGTTATGACCACATAGAACTGGCAGAAACAATGACCTCCTGCATTTGCTTTCAGCTCCTCTTCCTCGTCTTCTTCATCATCGAGGTCACCAGTACGACAGTGGTATCCCTTCTTCTTTAGCATGTGGCAGACGAGGAAGCCAAGCAGTCCAGTGATGAAGAAGAGGAAGACCACCACAAACAGCATGTAGGGTGCGGGGGCATCCCCCTTCCCAACGGCATCTAATTCACTCATTGTGGCAGCTCAACAGCTCTACCTGAAGAAAAAAACACAGCACAGGTGTGAGTAAAGAGGATAGCATGGACTGACCAAGGTGATAAATACGTCTTCAGCATCATGCAATATGTCAAGAAAGAAAAGATTATAAAACAGGAAGATGTTCTGATTTTCCCCATTTTCACAAATCAGTGATATAAAATGTAATATTTGATCACAAAATGGTTCTTAGCACACGCTGGCAAATAGACGGTCTTTGGTCTGAATGGGCTTCTCTTTTAGGACTGTTTAACAAAAAGAAGTGGTAGTGGACAATGCACTTACCAGAAACTTGCACATTAGTCTCATAAATACATGCAAGAGTAACATGATAAGTGAGTCAAAGAAGCCAATCATGGATCACAACTTCAATATTTTAAAGTCATCTCCATGAGTCACAACAAGATGTTGTGATATCATTATAATGCATGATTCATGACTGGGCTGCTGCAATGTACTTAAAACGGTAAAAAAGTACCGTACGTCATTAATGCTCAGTATTTTTTAGCTTTACGGAGCAAAGTGGACTTAGTTGATAAACAACATATTAGGCCCGTCCTGGGTGCCCTCTCAAACTCCACCACTGTCTCAAGACCTGTTGGCGTCCAATAACAATCTTAATAAAGTTTCATCTCACACCACAATAGCCCTTTTCTATTCCATAACTTAAATTGAGACTTCACCTCCTGGCCAAATCACTTTTGGCAGAAGCAAAAAAAAACACTGAAAAACAGCACTCAAACTCACCGCCACTTAGGGTCTGATGTTGCCTTCAGATAAGATGTATATTTCTTACCATTCTTTGTCAATAATGGATGAGTCTAAATATCAGCAAGGCAGCATAGTCAAAATTTAGAAGCACTCAGGAGAAGGCAGGAAAACAATCCAGATTTGGAAGATGAATAATGCAGACATCCTTTAACAAAAAAGAAAGCTACGACCGTCAGCAGTGTGGAGTGACCCTGCGAATGGCCCCCACCAGCCCCGCCCTCAGTCGGTATAGGAGGCACCGAATGGAAAGAAATAGGATGATTATGGAGTTGTAACCTAAAGTAAAGTTTTTAATGCGTAATATGAATCATGTATGAGCGTGAAGTCAGAGTACACTTAGTTTTCTAAAAGCGCTTTTCTTCCTTCTCTGTCTCTTTCTCTCACTCTTTCCCCACCAACCCTGTCTCTGCGCATTTGCGCTGCACTTTATCAATGTTTCCCTGCTGGTGGCTTATCACTGTCCATTAACACACCCATACACATATGCACAGACAAGCGTATTAGAAACATCTTGCACTTAGAGGTGATTTACAGTTTGAAAACCTTCTGTGTATAATTGTCTTAAATATTTAAACGTGTGCTTATCAAATTCTATTCTGAAAGCTCGGTTCATGCAGTTTCTCTAAAATACTTTGTCACATCATCAAGGTTGTACTAAATAATTCAAACAAATATATTTAAGTATTTCAATGGTACATAGGGTTCAACAACTTTAGGAAAATAAGTGAATTGCGATTTATTATGACAATATTGCAATATCAGCATTCAATTTAAATTAATATCTTTATTTAACTATTCAATGGCAAAAAGAAAAATCTTATATTACTGTACAATATTAGTATAAAGTAGTACAGTTAGCAATTGCTTAAATAAAATCAGAGACAGGAGTTAAGCACAGCTGCACATGAAAAATAAATATATAAACATAACTTCACACATCCTCACACCCAAAACCTGGGGTTTCTAGACTGGGTTGAGTACAATGGATCACTCCAGCATGGAGTCAGTCCATGGAAAGCAAAGTGGATCCAGCAAATTTTCTAAGTTCAACACTGCATCACTGTGCAGACTTTGAATCGCGTTACGTCACTGCAATGACAGAGCTGGTTGCGCTTTACACTTGTCAACATGGAGAACAAGGAAATTATCAAATGAAAATCGCAGTCTTAGCAATTTGAAAATTGCATTCTCTTACACTGAGATGTCAATCTGAGTCGTAAAAAATGATCAGGTCTAATCATTTAAATATATAAATACAAAAATACGCTAATTATATTTATGGAAAATACATTATTGCAAAAGCAATTTTAAATTATCGTCAAATACAGCTTTTCAGTGGGGCTCCAGACAAAACGTAATATCTTTATATTCACGCCGGATTTCACCATACTGAAACCACTCGACTGTAGGTTTAGTGAAAACCATTTTTCAGAAAATAAAAACATTACTGTACAAGAGGATTAAGTGTGTGACGATTCATCTAGTACAGTAGATCAACGGATTGTTTAATATAGCTACTATACATCTGCATTGATCTGTGTTTGGCAGGGGTGTCTGAATGCCATATATTGATCTTGATGATTTAAAAATATAATCAATCGATTGTATTGATATCAGATTTACAAAAAAATGAATGCTCACAAACATTCACGCAAGTTGTAACGAGTGCTTGAAGACTAATAGAGTTACAAAAGAAGACACCATGAGACATGACATGGCTGAATAACAATAAACGTGATCAAGCCTTTCTGTTTGTAAAACAATGTAAAACAGTAGTAGATGTTTAAAGGGCTGCAAGGGCTGCAACAAATTGATAACAGAGTTTAAGACTCTTGTCCAAAATCTCTTCTGTGATCCGCTGGGGTGGTTTCTATTTTGGTTCTATTTCTGAATGAACACAAGAATAGTCAAATATAGTGAATATAGAAGGACATAATGAGATAATTGTGCCTCCAAGCGTGGGGTAGAACGTTCCATGATGAACATGTTTTCTCCATACTCGTTTTCATGACAAATATTTTCCAAAACATCAACAGTGGACGTCTTATCTGATACGAACATGACCTTCACATGGCCTTTATTTAACCCTGTTCCCCCGCCAAAATCTTTTTTTCCCACACAATGACCACCAAGTGTCATTTGAGAGTAGACTTTCAGTGAAGCCGCAGGCAGGGTTCTTGTCAGAGGAGCTCCCGATGTAAAAATGGACCGATTCATATGCTGATGTGAGACAAACCAGCTGCAACTTGTTAAACTTAAGAAAAACATGAGGGGGACTTCTGGTGGTATGTGAGATCTCCAGCCCCCTTCACCACACAGGGATAGGAGATTAAAATTGTTTGGGAGTCACCAGAACACTGTTCTCTGAAATAGGGTGCTGGCAGGAGGCATGAAGGTCGCAAAGTCCAACAGACTGAAGAAGCTGGATGAGAGGATGGCAGAATAACGTCCTGTGTAGATACACATTTAGAAGCGCTTTTACGACCTCAACAGGACTGGCCCCTTGCGACATGCTTAGTGCGAGTGCGAGTGTGAGTGCGAGTGCGAGTTTGTGTGGTCCAACAGCAGACACACACTGATAGCACACACATCACACTGACCGCTTCATGACAAATCTGTTTGCAGTGATGCAGAACAGTTCCAAACCTCTCAATTACCAGGACAGGAGTTGGCAGATTTGCAGAAGATATTCTTTCACAGTTTGACCTTGACGAATCCTGGCATTGACATTTTGGAATATGCTGGGGCCACCATAAAGAAAAAACAAGTCCATGGATGGAATCACCGAATTCAGGCAACGTTTATTTTAGGCAATTCAGTGTATAAGCACAAGATAAGCGCAGGTGTTTGTCATTGTGTCATATGAATTCCAAAACACACAATGTGCAAATATTAGACAAATATTAGCCAAATTCTCTAATGTTAGCAGTGGAATCTGTGCATGAGAAAATGCTGTTGGCAGTGTGACTTATCAAATAAAACAAGCCTGGCGAGAGCTCCTGCAGCACAACCTATTGTGAGACATGTGAACGGATACTCAAATGTCAAAATTATAGTACTACCAAATATTTATGAAAAAAGACTGAAAAATGTTCAGAAAGACTCGTTAGTCTCCCATTTACCCAAATAACTTGGACAACTGAAGGAGCACACAATAATAGTCATAATAATGTTTCATAGTTAATTAATCATTATTAATGGCATTTTCATTTTTGATACCAGAGTACTCAAACTTAATCTGTACACATAATCTCAAAATGAGGATGTCAGCGCTCCAATGATGAGTCAAGCGTTTGCTGCATAACATCCACACAAACTTTCAACAACAACAACAACAACTGCAATTTGTGAGCTGAAAATGTTCCCAGCAAAAGAAACTTAATATGCACTTTCTGTGTTATTTGCATCCATTAATTTTTCTAATTAATTAATTAATCAAAATTAGCACTTTTAGGTGCCATCCTATAAATAATCCTGTCTGATCAGGCGTACTACATGAAGTGGGCCAGGACATTTACTGTAGTGCCCAATGGAAGGCAAAGGTGAAGGCTGAAAGAGCAGCAGAGTTTGGAGACCAGGACAGACAGCTGGTCACCTGCGAGCCTCATGCTGAGGGCACTAGGCAACACAAGGCCACCGTTTTTAGTCAACTGCAACTTTTGATGTTAGAGACCGCCTCTCTAAGCTCAGTCTTTCCCCTAAGACTTTGCAACAGCAATGTCACCTCCACATGATGAGGGGTGATGCCGAGGCAACTGAGACTGCTATACTGTACTCAGTACACAGTGATCATACTGTCTGATCGACTACTCTTTAAGAGGTCCAGAATCAGCGCAATGGAATGGTTGTTCAGCGCATCAACATCATGGTGGTGTCATCACAGACTGTCAGAGAGGTTCCTTTGACAGGTATCTGGATTAAAGTAACAATACCGCAAAGGATACACAGTGAATAACTTTTTTCCCAGTTTTCCTTGTATTGCAAGAATGAGTCTTAGTTTTAGAGAAACTAAGGAAGTAAGATGTGAAACACCGGAGGAGGAAAAAAAACTGCAGGTACTTTTCAGAAACTTAAAATAATTGTTTGAGATGTATTGTATGTCTTTACTCTGGTTCACTCTATTTAAGTGCACACTAGTAGACCAAATAAATAAATATTTTAGATTAAAACCGCTCCTACCCTTGGTGGAAGAAGACTGAGTGTCATGAGTCTCATTCACGAATGAGGGAAGGATGGCACGTGATATTGACAGATTCATTTGTGCAGCATCTTCAGTCATGTACTGCTGGTTAAGCTACATTCTTACCCTCTGTTACTGGTATGAGTGCTCTGTTTATGGGTGCTGGATGGCAAGGAAGATGCCCAGCCACATGGGACAGATTCTCATAGGAACATCCAGAAAAGCATCTTGCTTTCTGGACACCTACTTAGTAAGTATTTTTGTGCATGGATACACTGAACCTCACAGTGGCAGAAAATGGACGGATGGATGAATCAGCCATATGTCAAACTTCCAGACTTCATGGAAAACTACAATGAAACTTGGGTTGTTATATTCCCATAGAAGGTAGACTCTGCAGATACATAGACATCAGATCAACTTCTGTTGAACAGTTCCGGTGCAAGAGACAGGATGGCGTCCATCTCCATCACCGAATTCCATCACGTCACTTCGCACCGGTTATCTCAAGGAGCACACTCATGACTGATACACAAACAATAACAAGAGTGTATCATCTACGGATGGAAGCCAGCGCTTTGGTACTCACCATCAGAAAAGGCGAGCCTCACTGCCGATGTTCCCATCTCGGCTGCACACTGCTCGCCCTCTGGACGGAGACTGAGGACGCGACTAAGATGTGAGGCGGGGAGAGGAACAGGAAGCTGGCTGCCACCTGACTCAACCGTTACTACCGATACATGTTACCTCGCACTCCGCTCACCTTTCTTTCTCACCATGCTATATTGCTTCGAGCAAACCAAAATTCTTGTGGATTCGGTCCATTAAAAAGGAACTAAGGATTCTATTTTATTTGTATTTACATAACACATTAAGGACGGTTTGAAATCATTCGTTTCACCAGGAAATGCTTACTGTTGTTGTGAAAAAAGGCAAATACAAGAGTGGGAATACAAAACGCATATAACGCTATTTATTATCCGAGTTCTTTAAGTAATACATATAACTGTCCAATTGTTGCCATCTAGCGGTTAACGTGAGTACTACGACTTAAAAGACCGCCCCATATCTTGTCTGGTACCAAATAAAAATTCAACGTCCACTTGAATAAATAGGTTAGTCAGTGCATTCTCTGTCAACTATTTTGCATTGTTGAGTAATTTAAACGTATTTTGGCGTGTTTTTTTTTTTTTTACTTCCACAATGTTACGTCTGTCTTCGCATTTTCATTAAAGAGACTGCAGCCTCCTGATTCTTTCCTTGTTCAACGCCGAAAACGACTGTTTTGAAACTATGCATGTTGTACAATGTTTTTTTTTTCAATGAGCTCTATTTTTCTGTGACGTTTCAATCGCAACCGGAAGTGAACTCGGCCCCTGGAAACAGGAAGTAGAGTTAACAAATAGACGCTACCGCTGTGTCTGCATTCCTTGCTAGTTATTAAGAGCAGGTTGGTTGCTGTTTGGATATATATGACGTCCGAAGTGATTCCGTGTGGGTTAGGAATAACAGATCTAACAATGTTAACGTAGTCGATAGCTGTGCCACTTTGGTGTTGAGCTGAACGGTTACTCAAATGATATGTTCAGTTGAGGACGATTGATGATTTCGTGTTATTTTAGTATGTTACAACATAGACGTGCATTTTGTGGCGTTCTAAATATTTGGCTCATTAGAAAGTGTAAGTGCCACCGTTCGCAGCCCCTTAGCTCAAGATGCTAATAAGAGAGTCTTGTGACCTGCCGTTTTTTTTTCTTCCCCATGTACTTTCCACATTCACTTAAATCTTACCTGGCATGTTTGAAATATATAAAAAGCGTTGAACAATCAACGTGAACAATCAATAACGATCGCTTTTGACTTGAAAAGTCCCTTTTTTCTATCCTCTCAAATGATTGTAAAATCATTCAATCATCAAGTCTCGACAAATCCTGTGTGTGTATCTGATGTGATGGTGTTTGGATCGGTAGGTGCAGAACTGAAGTGTCAGAATGGCCGGTGTCCAGTGGGAGCTTCCTCCAGAGCTGTGCTGTCGACCCATGGCTTTCGTGGCACTGACTGGACTGGATGTTGTGTTCAACGCTGTGCATCGAGCCATTTGGGATGCATTCTGTGCAAACCGGCGAGCTGACAGGGTTCCCATCTCTTTCAAAGTTCTGCCAGGTGACCATGAATATCCCAAATGTCGCACAAAGGTGAGCACATCAGTACCAAATGTTGGAATATATGGAATATACTCAAGTGAATGATTTTGTATGAGCTATAGTTGAGTAATTGCTCATTTGAGTTCTCTTCGTTTAGCGAACTTCCTACGAATGGTACATTCCTAAAGGCATTTTGAAGACAGGGTGGATGAATAAGCACCTCAACTTGGTACCGGCACTGGTTGTTCTCTTCTATGAGCTAGACTGGGATGATCCACAGTGGAAAGAAAAGCAATCAGAATGTGCCACCAGAGTGGAAATTGTCAGGTATGCAAGGGTTCACGAATTCAAAGCTGAATATTGATGACCCGGTTAATCGCACACCAAGCCTGCCTTTTTGCATATTTCATTCAAAGACTTCACTTTGTGTTTACAGCATTAGCAATACAATTGTAATTTTATGGAATGAAAACCTTAACATTAAGGTGTTATGATACAAAGCATATTTCAGATGGTTTTTGTATAACAAGTTGATTGAAATGTTTGATAGATTATTTATCAGAAAATTAACAATTTATTAACGATACACTAAAGTGCTCCTTTAAACATGTATTTTTGGATGATTTATACTACTAAGTTTTTATTTTGTATATATTTTTTCCATGAACATTCTCTCTCGGTAAGTCACTCACCCCCCTTATTGCCATAACATAAATATGCTCCATGGCACTGATGATAATCGTGGTCAAAAGGCTAAATTACATTGATATGATGTATAAAATGTAAATGCATTTTTTGTTAATTTAAGATCAAGTCTTCAAGGCAGAAATACAAAAGTAGCAGTGGTTTTGATCCAGAAGAAAACTCCACTGCCCCCAGGTAAAGTTTCTTCGTTTTATCATGATATATTTGTTGGGCATTTGAATGCTCCTTTATTGTATTTAGAAGATGTTATTAAGGTTTCCTGGTTGTTTGGTTTCTTTATATTTCAAATTCTTTATCGCAGACATGTTCTTTTCTCTTATTGTGTCCACAGGAGAGGACCTGGTAGCATCAGAGAGAGCAACTGCTCTCTGTGGTGCATGTGATCTGTCTGGGAAGAGTCTTTTTGTGCTGCCTCACACTGATCATCTTGTTGGATACATTATCAGGTTGGTTGTGCTACATGATATATATATATATATATATATATATATATATATGTATAGGCTGAAATCATCACTCGAGTAATCATTGGTCTGTGTTAGGCTTGGTAAGTACTTTGAGCTATGTATTGCATACACTTGGGCCACAAGTGACCTACTGTAGTAATAGAAGAAGTGCATTCGTGTATTGCAATTTCACAGGCATCTCCTGTCTTATGTTTTTATTTAGGTTGGAAAACGCATTCTATGAGCATGCACAGACGTACTATTACACAGAAATCCGCCGAGTCAAGTCACATAAGGAGTTCCTCAACAAGACAACACATCAGGTAGGAGGAAAGTACTGCAATACTTTGAATTTGAACACCAAACTATTTATTTTTTCTCCATTCAAGCTGCTGTTTGTCAGACACCAGTTCAAAATTGCCTTCTTTAGTGAGCTGAAACAAGACACCCAGAATGCTCTCAAGTAAGTATGAAGAACAAGAAAAGATCATTTGTAGTGACTTTTACCTTCTTTTGTTAAGGTTATATTCCCTACCAAGTTTACTCGCATTAATTTGCATTTAACAAATTGGTCAATTGTTCAAAGATGGGAAAGCAGTAAAGGTGGTAACTTTGTGCCACAAAATGTTTTTGTTGCATGTACGACTGCTTCCTTGACATACCTCGGAACCCACATTGGTCCCTGTCATCACGACCACTTTTGATACGCGGTGCTCATTAGTGTAGTAAGGGAGACCCCAAAACTTCATGAATAAAGGTGACAAAAGAGAGACTGACACTGAAGATATGGTTATGGTGCTTGTTTGAGTAATTACAGGACCAATGTGATATTGTGTCTGCACATTGTGTCAGAGTGATGACCACAGTGATGCTAAATTACATTATACCTTAAAACTATAAGCGCTATAGCCCTTTTGAATGAATGAACTCAATGAATTTCTGTAAGTTCCCCCAGTTTTACTCGTTTCATTCTGTCTTCAGGTATTACAGAACTGCTTATAGTCTGGTCCATGAACTGAGAGTCCACGAGACCAACATGTTAGAAATAAAAACTATGGCGGGATTCATCAACTATAAGGTGGGTTTCTACCTCATAAGCAGTATGGTAAATGGATGATTATGACGTTGGCTGTAATTTAAATGGAAGTGATGGAAATAGATCAAAAATTTAAAACTCTTTCTGTCCACAGATCTGCCGGCTGTGTTTCCAGCACAACACTCCACTAGATGCTATAGCTCAGTTCAGAAAGCACATTGATCTTTGTAAGAAAAAGATTGGTAGTGCTGATCTAGCATTTGAGCATGCTGCGTGGATGTCCAAACAGTAAGCTATATCCTTGGGTTGCCATCATGTCTCAGTATAAACAATTTGCTCTTGCTACACCCACGCTGGTGAAAGAGTATTTCCATTTGTCAATGCCACTCGCTGCTTCCCCACTGTCTTTGGTGTTGCCAACATGACAATTGGAGGGAAAAAGGTTTCAATTTCCCCTCTGATTTGTATTTTATTCTCAGAAATACAGTAGATGACGACAACTGGTCACTCTGAATAAATATTTGAGGGCGCAGAGAAAATAGAATGCTCAAACATTCTTGTTGGAGATAGACACACAGCTTAATCATCCTCTCACAACAAGAGTTTTCTGGTGAAAATCTTCACATTGACAGGAGAAACACATGGTTGGTTGAGAATTTTGCCCAGTAGTGATGGGATGATGAGACTTCATGAAATAGTGTCCTGACTTTCAGATCCCACTAGATGGGAGTCTCTGCTGTGAAATCTGTGTCATGAGGCCTCATCAGCCAGTTGTCAATAAGGGGGTTGGTTTTGTGTATTTTGTTTCAATTTGTTTTTGATGAGCTGTATTTTAAGTCTTAAGCCTGTTTTTTTCCCCCCCAAATATTCTGAGAGCCGGGATAGACAATGTTGACTCACCTGCTCTTACTTGTCTTCTCAGGTTCCAGTCTTTTGGGGAGCTATTTGATGAGGCTATTAAGTTGGGTCTGACCGCTATCCAGACCCAGAACCCTGGTTTCTACTACCAGCAGGCTGCCTCTTATAGCCAGGACCGCAAGCAACTGTCACAGCAGCTCTGTCAGGTAGCTCCAAAAATTATTTCCACGACTGAATTTCCTGCAGCTTCTTAATTTGTTCTTGGTACTTGGTAATGGGGATATTATACATCCAGTAAGTGGATTATGTCCAATCTAGGCTGGAGCACATTATCCAAGTCCTGACCCCCTTGACACCCAAAGCGGAGCATTGGACTTTTATGGTCAGAGACCATGGAGGCAGGGACATCAGAGTAAGGATATGCTGTACTGTATTAACCTGTGTTATATCCTTGTTTAAAGAAGTGTTAAACACGTTTACATGAACTGTATCCTCTTCAGGTATCGACCCTCCTGATACAGAGAAAGAAAAGACTGGAATTCTTGCTCTGCAGATACAGGAGAGAGATGTACCTCACTCCGTGAGTACTGTCTGTTTTGGATGTGTCTGAACCACAGAGGCCTTGCAGAAGCCTGGGTTAAGGGCGTCAAAGAGATGTCTTAGTGGACAACAAGTAGTATTATGGATGATAACTCTGGATATGCTGAATGCTTTCATGGTAATATCTGACTGATAATATGTGGACTTCTCTGTCCACAGGAGCTGATCATAGCCCTCCTTAGTAATGCTGTTGCACAGTTCAAGAAGTACAAGTGTCCACGGATGAAGAGTCACCTCAGTAAGTCCGAGATATACATATATATATATATATATATATATATATATATATATGTTGCAGCTTTAAGTAGTGTTCCTGAGAATTCATGGTGAAGTCGTCTTCACTAAAAATAGTGATAAAAATAATAATGACACATTCTGATTTTAAATGGAATCGCCGTGTAGAAGTGGTGAGTCCTAGTCTAGCCTGTATTTATTGATGTTATTTATTTCTATTATTTGGTGTTGTCAGGTTTGTTGAGCTTGCTGCAACAAGAGGTGTGCCAGATGATGATAACGCTTTTTAAACATGTTCTTGAAAATCCACAGTGGTGCAGATGGGGCAGGAGTACTACCATGCTCGAGATTACACTAAAGCTCTGAAGTAAGTCAAGATATTTTACAACACAAAACAGTGTTAATATGCAGATGCTAACGGCAGCTTTGACTCTGTGTGAATGCATTCTCAGGCTCTTGGACTATGTGATGTGTGATTATCGCACAGAGCGCTGGTGTGCTCTCCTCACTGCCATCTTGACAACTGCTTTGCAGTGTTCCTATTTGATGGCCAGTGTTAAAGATTACATCATTTACAGTATGGAGCTGTTGGGCAGAGGTGAGTCAGACGGGTCACTTACTGTATATAATCTATCTATCTATCTATCTCTCTATCTCTCTATCTATCCATCTATCCATCCATCCATCCATCCATCCATCCATCCATCTATCTATCTATACATCTAAATCTATGAAACTACATGCAATAATAATAGTTACAGTTAACAGTTATTATTATTTTAATTATACTTACGAATTACTTGCTATGAGCAGGTTGGCAGAAAACCATAAATAATGAACAGAACCTGTGGAAACAATGACACATTTTCCTGCTTCAAATTAATGCCTGCTTTTTCTCCTCTCTAGCTTCAACACTGAGCGAGGAGCGAAAGTTGAGGATAGAGCAGAACCTCATCAAAGTTCTGGCGGTGTGTAGTCTCAGTAGTCAGTCCTATTCTTCTTATTTTTTGTATGGATTTTGTTTTTTTGATGAATCCATGCAGTTCGGAGTTGCATGATATTTTTTATTTTTCTAATTTTAACATGACTGAAATATAACAAGTAACAGATGATGTAGTTTTCTGCTAGATACAATTATTTGTATTTTTAAAAGGTTTAAAGGGTGTTGACTTTCTGGTGGCTCAGAGCTTCCTGCTGGCTAAAGCACCTTTTGGAAGAATAGTTTGTTATTTTGGGATATTGGGTGTGTTTGATCACCCTCAGGATGATTGGTGCGAGCCTGCGAGACCAAGCGTCTGCAGCGCGGGTCTGTGCTCAAGTGCATATGATGAAGGTGGACATGTAGGAAATTTTTGTTCATTGTACGTCTCGTGTAGTAATGAGGGTTAATGTTTTTCCCCCTTTCATTTCAGGAAAAAAAATCCCAAACAGTTATTGTTGTGAAGCCCATTTAAGCCTTTAGTATTTAGAACTTAATTTCTCCCTGGAAGATCAATTATCTATCTATTCTGTATATCTATCGATTTGACACTTCCGTCTTGATGGCAAGCGTTTCCAAAAGCGGATTTGTTATATTGTCCTAATCTTTTTCAGAACAATGTTCCTGACCCAGAGCCGGAGTGTGATCCATCTTCAGCTGCTGCAGCAAGGTCTCTGTGGAATGACCGCATGTCTTTAGCAGGATCAAATGAGTTCTCCATTGAAGTGCAGGACTACATACCATTTAGTGAGTCTAGCTCTTAGTTTCATCACAATTGCTGCAAGCTAAGATGCAGAAATGGACCTTAGCTTGCAACAATTGTGAATTGAATTTGATTACCCTCTTTCTTATTGTACTCCAGTCCAGTGTAAAGCCCGTTTCCAGTCCCCCAGTTTCCATGTGGACCATCCCATCCAGCTGCAGGTGTTTTTGCGAGCTGACTGTCCACATCCCGTCTCCTTCTCTAAACTGGCAGTCAGCCTGAGCAACCAGGTGCACACTCAATTATGTTGACATTTTTAGCCTTTATTCTCACATATGGACGCCTATTTAAATTGATAAATTTGATGTTCCCCCCATATTATTCTGGTTATAATTCTATCTATCTATATGTATTCCATTATGTGCCAATATCTATTTTCTCAGATGCCTGTCTTATCTTTGTGTTATCTTTGAAATGGAGAAGTCAACTCCAATATTTTGTTAACAATGTGGATACATTACTAGAGTGAAGCCTTACAATCTTGACATTTATAACTCAACCAGTTGAAGTAAAGCCAATGCTAGTCTTTTACGTCTTATTTTAATTTGCAGGAGTACAACCAGTTCTGTGTGGTGGAGTCTCCAGATCAAGATGACATGAGGCTGTCAGAGAACGTCAAGTGCTACAACTTTAGCTTCGTAGCTAGCACCAAAGATGTTGGCAAAAAGATAGAGGTGACTCTTGAGTATGTTTTGTAAATTGTGATGCAGTGTGGGCCTGAATCCCTGTGTGCTGACATTAGGTGACTGGAATCGAGCTGATGCTTGGCAGTGATGCCGGGCGCTGTGTGTTCTTGAGCTGGAGAGGAGCAGGCGGAGATGCTGCATCCAGCCATGAAGCCTTACAGGCAAGCAGGTCTTCCCGCCGCTGGGGGCGGAGCAGTGATGCATGCATGGAGCCTGAGTGGGACAGTGTGACAATGCAGCCTAGTACAATGTAATTTCTCGATCGAATTTATACTTCCCAGCTCAGTGCAGCTCCTGCAGAATCACCTTTTCCCCTCTTGGTTCAGGATCATCTCCAGAGTCCCCAAGATCTCTGTTCAGCTGAGCCATGAGCCTCCTGCTCTCACCAATGAAATCTACAGAATCAATGTCACTGTACAGTCTCATGAGGAAGGTGTGGCTCAAGACTTAAAACTGACTGCAGGACTCAAACCAGGTACAGTGACATCACAATTGGCATAACTTAGTCTGCTACAGTTTCCCAAATCATCACATTTCGATTTTGCTGCTGTACTGTTTTAAACTGAAACACATGTGTCAACACAGTTTCCTTTTTATCTGTGTGATTCAAGCTAGTTAATGCCAGTTGCCTCCTCAAAGACTTCGCATCAGTACTTGTGTCTGCTCTATTCTCATGTAGGCCAGGATGCCAATCTTAGCCAGAGCACACATGTAACGCAAGATGGCTCAAAATGCTGTGACGACACTGCCCCCCCTCTGCTCCCTGATATCCCGTTAGGAGACCTAAAACCTGGTGAAAAGGTAATCCACACAGCTTCATATTTTTGAATTCTTTATCTTACTGTAATATGTGTGTTTCCCTTTCAGCTGGAGAAATGCTTATTTATGCAGTGCACATCCACCGGACCACGTGTCTTCCTCTTCCATGTGGCCTACAGCATTGATACCACTGTGGGGTATCAGCAGATAGTCTGCAAGTGTCACAAGGTGCAGAATGCCACCACACTTACCTGCCTGTGTTACACCATGGAGTCTGGGAAAACTGCAATCTTTCCATTTTTGTCATCTTACAGGATGAGACAGTGACCATAGAGACGGTGATTCCATTTGAAGTGTCTGTGAATTTTGTCTCCCCAAAGGTGTGTGTCTGTTTGTGCTTCTTAAGTCTGCAAAAAAAATCCTTTAAGCATTTGTATTCACATAACTACATTTTAGTTTTGGCTCATAAAAATCTGACAGCGTCCCTCGAAACCAGGGGTCTCAAACCGGTCCTCACAGTGCTGCAGTGGGCACAGTTTTTTGTTCCAGCCAGTGACTTTTTTTGCCAGTCAGCTGTCTGAAGACAGTAGTCAGTTGATTGTCAGTCTGGTGCTGCTTGTATCAGCTGACACCTGATTGGTGATACTGTGTGTGTTTGTTTGACTGGAACAAAAACCTGCACCCACTGCAGCCCCTTAGTGGATCAGTTTGATACCCGTGCTCTAAAGCGAACATTAAAGAAAATTCTACTCTGGAAAGTTTCTTGACATTGAATTGTAATGGGGCTGGTCGTAGTGAAGCCCTGATGACCTCCGCCAAGGTTAAATAATAGAGTCATGGATGTCAGTGAAATTTTCAGGACATGTTGATAGCACTGCAAGGAACAGATAATGACATGTCACTCAACTTCGCTGCTACTGTTGTGTGCTGTCCCAATGATCGCATTGGAATTGGACTATTAATGATGTCAGTGACAGTAAAATTACTTAAAAGGCGTCTTAATTGTTTGGGAAAAATACATATTAGGGCAGTCATTTTGGCAATGAATGAAATAGCAAGCATGTGTGTTTATTAGTGTTATTTCAAAAGCATTTAAAATATAAACCCATTTTACATGAAAGCAAAGAAGGGCATTTGTAAGTCTCTGAATTTGTTTATTTCAGTAAAGTTGAAGTCAGGCATTGAGTAGCACTTTGTAATTTTTGCTTAGTTAGTAAAAAAACTGCATATATATATATATATATATATGTATGTATACACACACACACACACACACACACACACACACACACTATACACATACCTTGTGTTCAGACGTGTTTGTTATCCCCTCTCCTGGGTCTGTCTGCAGTTTGAGCCATTAGAGCGGATAGCGTTGGGCATCCCATTTTTGTTGATGACGGATATCCTATCATCGTCTCCCTGGCCCCTCCTACTGTCTTCGTCCTCGCTGCAACTGCTGTCAGTGACCAAAAATACATCAGAGCTCCAGTCTCAGCTGCAGGAAGGTATCTACTCATCGTTTATTTTTCTAGTTCTAGTTTTTAAAATTAACTTTAAATTTGAAGAATTCTGTTGATTTCCAATTCACCAGGAATAAAGACATCTCAGTCTACTGAATATCTAGCCCAGTGAAACAAGGCTGACACTTGTATGACTGTGTACCAGACATGCTTAAAATATATTTGGTGCATTTTGGTGCTGAATCTTGAACTGTAATTGTTTGTTTTCAGTGGTTCTGCACACAGATGAATGTGCCAGTGAGTGTTTTTGCCTTCAATGTCCACCATCCACTCAGAGCAACAACACTGTGGCCACTGGGCAATACCTGATCTACTGGAGGAGGTTGGTATACATGGACACACTCTTTGGTTGAGGACAAACTATTTGCTCTTCTGCAGACAGTCATCCAGTCCCGATAGTCCTCTGATCCAGACTTCAGTCACTCTGCCTCACGTCATTCTGGAGTCCATCCCTCTCTACATCCATGCTGGTCAATGCACACACAACTTACAAAACATGTACTTGGATAAAAAGGGATGTGCACCAAATGACCTGCCTGATTTGTTTTGTAGATTTACCTTCATTTGGCAGAGTCAGAGAGTCTCTGCCAGTTCGTTACCACATAGAGAACAAGACAACAATGGTACAGGAGGTGGAGATGGCAGTGGAACCTTCCGACGCCTTCATGTTCTCTGGACTTAAGCAGGTATGATCAATGTTTTCTGGTTTTTATGTGGCACCCAAATCATCTCAGTACATTTGCCATGGGGAACATTCTCACTCACGCTGCTGTGGGATGACTACAACTATCGAACTGAAAGTACGCTCCAGTTTCTAAAATCATTGCTGCCCTACAAGCGAGCTGTTGCAGTAGAAAAGATGAAGAATGTTTGAGGTGCTTTGACGCCGATCTGATAGAAGATGCTTGTTTTACTGTATGCAGGTCCGTCTTCGTATTCTTCCTGGTTCTGAACAGCAGATGCTGTACAACTTCTATCCCCTGATGGCTGGTTACCAAACGCTGCCGCAGCTCAACATCAGCCTTCCCCGCTGCCCCAACACTAACTCCCTGTCACTCAGGCGCTTCCTTCCCCAGCGAATCTTTGTGAAGGTGACACATGAAGTCTCTTTAAGTTCATCCAGAATTGATTTTTCCCCATCAGTTGCCTACTGATAATCAGCAAGTATTTGCGTGACAACTACTAAATGTGCATAAAATGCCTTTATCATGCTGAGATGGTCAACTGTGAGCATGTGAATTCAAATTTACAGCATTGGGAGGAAAAATTTGAATACTATCAGCAGATCACAATAAAACTCATGGGGAAAGTATCATGATTTTACACAAGTCTGCTGTGTAATAATTTATGTATTTCCTATATACTTCTGTGTCTTCATTGTAACACAACAAATATTATTTTTCAATTTCTCCTCAGCCTCAGGGCAGACAGCAGGGTGATGCCTCCATCGCAGCAGCTTGAGAGGAAATCTAACCATTAACTGGATTCTCCTGTCCCCCTCTGGGTTGTTTTTAACACCACGGAAGGGATTTTCCTCACAAAATTGGATCACCATTTTAATGCAGCAATGTGGATGCCACACAGGAGGTTGCACCTGGTAGTTAGTGCTACAGAATTCTAATGTATGAGTCTTGTGTGAAGTGTGTTGACATCTGGATATTACATGGAATGTGGTAAAGATTTTATTAAATTTAAATTCTAATTCAACTGAATTGTTGCGATTTGATTTTAATATTGATGTGTTGTATTTCTGTCCCAATCTTGCTTTTTTATTTTTTTGTTAAAGCAATGGGTGTCAAAGTGAATATTATAATACTAATGTTTCTGGAATATTCCTCCATTATCACAGAACACTATTTGATACCGTAAAATTTCCAATATAATATCAGGGCTGTTCAGGTTTGTAATGTTCATGGATTGCATTGGAGTGCTGTCGATTGTTAATAAAATGCACCGTAAATCTTAAATTATGTGCTGTATAAATGTCGTTTTCTCTCATAATTGGATTGGTATTCTTCCCTCACAGACCACCCCTTTGTTGCTAAAGGTCAGAGGCAGAACTCTGCTTGTAAGCTGTGAGCAATAATAATAATTATTATAATAATGAATATTATATTTTATCACATATGAGCATGACAGCTGATGTCTGCAATTCTTTAACAGTGCGTTGACATTAATCTGAACTCATGATGTGTTTTTCCTCACGTTTACCATCAGCACTTCCATGTTTAGTATTACCACATAGATGGTTAGACACAAGTATTTGAAACAGTAACTTGTCATTTATTGCTATAAAGATTTTAAATAAAAAAAATATTGTTTTTCGGAGGGGATTGAGTAGCCTAATGATGGATGTTTGGCAGTTGAAGATGCACTCACCAGTTCAGCCCTTGTGAAGTGAAGCTTGTGAAGAGGATGTGGTGCTGTTGGCTCCCGAACACGGTGACGTTTAACTCTCAATTCATTGCAGCTGAACAAGAAGCAGGTGGGATGCCGATCGGCTCCTCTAAAGTTGTAGTTGGATGGTACGATCACAATGCTGATGCAGTCATAAGAAAGCTGTAATGGACTGTTGTGATGAAGAAGCTACAGCGCATGAATGCCAAGATCTTTTTCAGTTGGTTGATCCCTGTTCTTACAGGTCACAAGAGACTGAAATCAGCTCCCTCCAGAGGTTGGTCAGATTGAGATCAGTCATATGGAACAAGCTCAAAGTTATACCTTCACATGAGAAGAAAATACCATCTGTTGAAAATAGGTTCCACCAACATTCATTTCGTTTCATTTTTCAATTGCTTTGAATTACTTTTCTGCAGTTAAGTTTTGAAATCATGAGAACCACTTGCCACCGATATTTTTGTGGAAACTACGTACAGGATGAATGAAATCTCGTGACCTTACGGCAGAGGGTAATGTTGCGCTATCTCACCCTCGTCTCGTGTCCTCTCGCGATATTTGACGGTTGTGTAAACCATTTGAATTGGTGGCGGCGGTTGGGATCTTGGCGGACGTCGTTGGAAAAAGACAAGGTTTTGTTGATTCTCGTTTGTGGTAATATTTTTGTTAAGGTCACACCAATATCGAATTCATGAAATTTTAAAATAACGTCTTGGAACAGTTGTGAGGTTGAAATATTCTGACGCTATGGTCGTAGCCGCAGTAGCTCGAGACGTAAATAAAGTTTGATCCCGGAATGGAATTTTATCTTGACGCGTTTATGGTTTTGCCGAATGGACCTCTCATTTTGGACGTCCAGCATGATTTTTAAAAGTGTCTTCATGAACTTCTTTATCGACCCACATTTGATCAAGATGTCTTCGCGTTGGTAGTTTAGTTGAAATATGTCTAGTACTGTATTTAAAAGGACATTGCTCAATGAACATTTCTGACTGTGAGCCTTTTTCTCATGACATTTTTATGTTGTGTCAACGAAGGAATTGTGTAAAGAGTTCTAATCTCCTGTAAAGTACGTTTCCGCGCATCGACTATGATCATCTTTTTTTTGTACCGCTTTTGGCTATGGGATGCCCCCATAGTTGGCTCGAAATTATGTCACATTATCAGTCTTATTAATATTTATGTTTTAATTAACCTCAGAATATTGATGCTGCATATCAAATCTTCATTATGGATATTATTCTGTTTTTAGATGTGTCGGTCGGCAGTGGAAGCAGAGGAAGAAATGCAGGCGTTGAGGATTCAGCTGAAGGAACGGGAAATGCAGGTCCAGCAGGCTGCCCAGGCTGGCCTGGACCTACTAAACCAGCAAATGGAGCTTCAGAGCAGGCTAGAAGAACAGAGAGTAGAAATGACCAATGCTTTGGAGGTAATGTGACCCTTCATCAGCCCAGCGTCATCTTGGTCACTCTTCATTGCAAGGTATGTTCTGTTGGGATGTGTGTTTCAGGCTCGAGAGCAAGAAAAGTACTCCCTGCAGAAAGAAATAGAGCTGAAGACTCGTATGATGGAGTCTTTAAAGTCTGACTACGACTTGTTCCAGAGCCAACAGAGTCAGAAGCTTCAAGAGGAACTGGAGGTTTTGGAAAGGAAACACAGCCTGACTGTTTGTGAGCTGAACAACAAGGTGTGGCACTTTGCTATACATATGAGGGTCCTCACCATCATGAGACTGGGCTTCATCTGTTCTGTTAATGGACATCTTCGAGGCTCTTGAGAAGTGACCCATCTCCTGTTGTCCAGGTGCTTTGCTTGCAGTCCTCTCTTGAAGAATCCCAACTCAGTGAGAAGCAGCTGAAACACAAGCTCCAAGTGCAGACAGAGGTGCTGAACAGTAAGACGGAAGAGCTTCGGACCCTTGGTGAACAAACCCAGAACTCTATGACTTCTGACATGATGGAGGTGGAGACAAAGCTTCTGGACTTGAAGAATGAGAATGTAAGGTTTGGGAGGTGCTTTTGCTATGAGCAGTCAAGTAACTGGAAGTGTATGTTCCAGCTGCACCTGGAAAAGTCTCTGCAAGAGTCCCAGTACAGAGAACAGCAGCTGGAGCAGACCATTGCCAGCCTACAGCGCCACCTTGCGAACATCACTGAAGAAAAGGAGGACAGAGAAAAAGAAGCTGTTTCCTATTTTAATGCTCTGGAGGTAAACACCTGGATTGGGAGTACAAGGCACCTTTCAAAGAAAAGTTATGTATATACACCTGATTGTGCAAAACATTGACATAAAACTATCGAGACAATGAAAAACTTATTAGATGATTATGTGACACTTATACTGGTAACATGTATTACTGTATTAATGGTAGCAGCAACAGCAGAGTTATATATTGTACATGTAAGATGTATTTAAAATAACATGCACTTGTTCTAACTATGACCATGTACAGGTACTGGGTAACAATAATGTATCATAAAAACATCAGTCACATACTGGTCCAAAGATTGTCAATGCTCCAGTGTATCCAACACTCATGTATGGCATATAATGACTTAATGCGTGAATAAGTGTCATTTTACTACAAAGAACGAAAAAAGCAGACATGTTTTCAACAAAACGTAGATAGAGAATCTGATCATTGTTCAAAGACTTATAACGCTGTGCCTACACAAATGTTTTATCGAAACATAGGGAAAATTTCATTTGGGACTTTTCAACATGAAAGTCATGTATTAGTTTCCAGGGTCTTGCTGCACTTCCCCATTGGCCATTGGAGTTATTGAAAACAAATTGCAGTCCTGTTAAGGACGGGAGGAGAGTGTGCATGAATGTGTGAGGAAATGGCACTAGAACCATAGGTGATGTACAAACGAAGCAGGCCTATACTCAGAAAAGCGCTGGATAATCATCCCAAACATGACAAATCTGGCAGAAAGTGGGCAGTTATATACCACAGTTTTGTACATAGTTTTTTACTTCAGTCATGTTTCTATCTTGACCAAACTAAACTGTTTTCAGAATTTTGTTGTTAACAGAACACTTCAGGAATATATTCCCATTTACCCAAATTGAATAAGTAAGTACTCTCCTGTCTTTCTACATGTCTGAATCCATATTGTTGCTTCAGAAATCTAGAGAGGGGAATCGGGACCTCCAGATCCAACTTGACCTAGTAACTCAGCAGGCCCAAGATCCGAACAGCAAGGGAAACTCTCTGTTTGCTGAGGTAAGTGCCCTTGGCTGTCGGAGATTTACACATTATCACACAGAAACATAACTACACCCTCGAGTCACATGGAATGAACAGTCTCCAGAAATGTATAGCATATCAATTTCCAACATTCTTTTGCATTGACATAAAAGCAGCAATAATTGCCAAATTGCTTTTATCTCCCGATTTTGCAGTTGGAGGACAAACGTGCTGAAATGGAGCGTCAGTTGATCAGCATGAAGGTTCAGCATCAGTCTCTGCTTAAACAACATGCTTTCAGCAAACAGCAGCAACAACGCATGAAGGTTCTCACTGGTCTAGAGTAAAAGAAGAAAAAGGGAGAAAAGTGGTGCTGTGAGTCTGAAGACGTCTTTCGTTTTTCAGGTGCAGATTGCCAACCTGATGCAGCTGCTAGGTACCAGAACAGACCCTGCTCAGATGGAAAGACTTCAGTTCATGCTCTCCGAGAAGAATGGAGAAATCCAAAACCTCATGACCAAACTTCAGAGGCTGGAGAAGGTGGAAGTAAGTGGTTGTGTTCTTGTGGAAGCCGTCTCAGGCATTGAAATTTCACAAGCATTCTATCTGCTAAATTGTTGAAATAATGCCTGATCAAACTTGAGACTAGGGCTGTTGCAGTAGACTAGTATTGTCTTGAATTTTGTGTGCACGTTGCACACTCCGACTGAATTTTTTCGTTGCGGATGCAGTGCTGGTTCAGACGTCACTCCTGAAAGAGCTGACTGTAACTGCCTGCTTTTCAAACAAGCCTAAACAATGCTGCCAATCTGTTTGCGTGTGTCAACTAGACAGAAATCCTACTGTGCATGTGTCAGATTCATCACAACAAAGGTCCCTGCATGATTAGAGAGAGACAGTTATTTAGAATGCGAGAAACCCAGAGGTTCAGTGCGAAATGATGATAAACCACAATATTTGTTCTTGCTTTATTCTCAGTGAAGAGCTTGATGGGCACTGATAATGAGTCACAAACTGGTGCCTAGTGGTGCTTGCTCAGGACCGAAGTCGGCTTTAGAGTGAAGCAAAGTCTGTTTCCACCTAACTCCAGAAACTCAGACGAAACAGACCGCTTGCTCAAAGCTGTCTCTGGTTCGGAGTACTGCACCAGTTTGAAGCAACAATTACGTTGCAGGGTGTAATGAGTTTCAGGGAAGAGGATCAGAAGAGGTGTAGTAAGGTGCATTGAATGCAGCATGTAATGATGGAAAACAATGATATCGCTTGTAGATGAAGTTTATGGTGATCACTAGATGGCACTGGTGACCTGGCACATGTGCAGTGTGTTTGACTTTAGTGAGCAGCTAAGTTTGACAACAAGCCAGTTTGTGAACACCACCTTGATAAAGTAAAGTATCTGCAAAAGGGGCTAATGCCACAGACCTGTCCTGGCCATCTGATCATCCAACTGATTTTTAAAGTTCAGTTATGATATAATGGAGTTCATAGTGTTTTCTCCCCTCTGGTAACTTGAGAGAAACATAGATTATTTTAAAGATGAATTTGAATGATTGCACTATTATTTAAATCATTGCCGGTAATATCAACATTGTTACTTTTTTGCCCACGATATTGATGTGAAAATCTGATATTGTGACAGCCCTTCCTGAAGCATAATTACACCCTCGAGTCACATGGAATGAATAGTCTCCAGTTACTCTCGCACTGTTCAAACAATATTTATCTTTTTTTGTGTGTGTGTGTGCAGACAATGCTGAAGTCTCAGCCAACAAACCCATCAGCACCAGGATGCAGTGATGTCCACGATGAGACCTATTACACAGACCTGTTGAAGATGCAGCTGGGAAAAGCAGCGTGAGTTGTTGTTGGTATACAGTCACATGGATGCCTGAAACTTGTGTTTACTCTCATCCTGCTTTTATACGTAAGCATGATTGTGCATGGCATGAACTGGCATGAACTGTTTCAATATGGACCACCGCAGAGATGTGAACACTGATGGGTGGCTTAATGGGACAGACCACTGGACTAATGTTAATCTGTGGAACACCTTTCATTGTATTGTTCATCTGTTGGAATCCAAAATACATGATGCACTGGTCTTTTCAAAATGCGATGTGATCTGCTGCTGCACTCATGAAGATCCGCCACAGTGGAGGTTTTAGCTTCTCAAAGCACTGTTTTGCCATCATGAAATCACTCAAATACATTATTATAGTTGTTATGGTTTATATTATAGTTGTAACAAACAGTATGATGATGATCACTTATTAGAGTTTCAGCATGTGTACCTAGTGATTGTCTCCTCATGCACAAAACAGACTTCTCTGTTGTTTTGGTATCATTCTATGTTATTATGCTGATTATATAAATAATTGGCGGGTAACTTCTGATGTTTATACATATGTTATGAATGTTGTGATGCAGAATGCTTCTGCATATATCTCAGGAAACATGCAGAGAATCTGGGGGATGAACTGTCCCTTCAGAGGATGAAGTCCCTGTCGGAGAGTCAGCGAGCGCTACAGCTGGAGAGGAAGCTCTTCAAGTCCGAGCAGATCCTCAAACAGGTAGTAAATAGACCTCCAACCATCAGTTTCCTAACACTGACGCACCATAACTGAACAACAAAAGTTGCACTCAACTGGTGTGCTCAAGAAGAGTCATTTTCAGAATGTTCAGATGGTTCATTTCAGTCTTTGGGTTTATCCTGTAATAGCTTCTTGAGATGCCTTTTTCTGATTTCATTGACCTGTAATGATTGTAGAGTAGTGCAGGATGGCTGTTTGACATTCTAGCCATTCTCATCATGACGGACAATCAGTATAAAAGAATTATATCAATGGTATGCAGAATGATGCAGCAGAAATGCAGACTGTACACGGAGAAAGAGATTTAGCTTGAAGTGATCCACTGATGATCATGCGCAAATATGATAAGCTAATGATCATTCAAGGTGTCAACTAACTGGGAAAATTCACTTTTTGATTTACTGTGCCAGCTCACTGTCCTATTAGATCCTGTCTAGTTATTCCAAATTTCTACTTTGGCTGGGTAATTTGAAATCCCTAAATTCCACATTTACAAGCTGTCTTTTTTTGGCGATCTGTCGGCTTTTCAGGTCCATTGGTGGTCATTGAGTTGTCATTCAGTCAATTTATTGTTTTATTTCTTCTATTACTGTTGTCTGACGTGGTCTTTTGGGCTGTATTTTACTGCTGTGTGTGTCATGTTGCTGTTTTTAATTCTTGTTTTATTACATGATAAGCACTTAACACGTGTGTTTGCTGTTCACTTTCACAGACTCAGAGCGACAAGATCCGACTGCAGCTGCGAGTAGAGGAGCTCCAACAAAAATATGAGCCCAAAGGTCTAGTCTAATAACCTTACCATTGGCAGTGCTTGTTGAAATCAGAATATATGTCTTTTACTGTCTGTCTTCCAAATAGTATCTTTTCCAAAATATTGTTGAAAAGAGCAGAAGAACAATGTGGCATGGCAGTTGGGCAATTCCAGTATTAAGTGAATGAGCATTCGTTTCTGATGGAAGATGTTCAGAAGTTGGCTGGAAATGTTCATTTTATACACTAATCATCAGAGGGGAGAATGCTGTAACAAAAGTTATGTCTTGGATTTTTTTGTAGACGAGCAAAGTCTGAGGAGCCAAAAAAGAACGAAAGAGAAACTTCCTTTCAGTGTTGTCCCACCTGCAAAGGAAAATTCGCCAGACAACGAAAAGGCTACTGTTATGGAGATAAATGTCCTCAAGATTAAGGCTGCTGAATCTGGACCTGACATCTGTCCTGCCACTCAGACCTTCAGAGACACTAAAGGTGTGTTGGTGTGTGTGCCTTGGAAGTTGAATAGATTTTAGAACTGAAGCCTTAGAAGTCTCTTACTAGTACTTTTTCTATCGCTTCTGTTTTGTAGATTTGATTTCTGAGCCGAGACCTGCCAAGTGTGTGAGGATCAGTGATGAGTCTACGATCATCCCTGATCAGAGGTTAGTAGCATGTGTTCATCTAATGCTAGAGGAAAATAACAGGTATTTGCATTGAAATAAATCACCTTCAAATCCACATGCTTCGGAAAACTAGAAAAAATTTGAGATGAGTCTACCTCATGTCTGTAACAATGTCTGCCTGTCTGTTACATATTTCTATCTCAGTAAGCTTTTTTTTCTTAAGTTTGAAAGGAAGAAAGTGTGCGTTCTGTTTTCTGTCTGTTTATAAGGTATTTAAAGGAAGGGCTCAGCAATCTTTACAGCTTGGTGTAAATTTGAGTTTTTTCTGCAGTGACACACATAAGGAGCACTCATAATTTGAAACTCTTTTCAGTTCTCATGTGGCTGACAGTAACAAACTGAAGGAGAGGCAGGAGCCCAACATACTCGAGGAGAGCAAAATGGAGCTGAAGCTCTCACAGGAAGATAGGAACCTGGAGCACAACCAGCTGAAGAGAGGGAAGCTTCCAGTGGAAGCCATTCATGTGAGCTCCAGCAGCAGCATGGAGAACCAGTGTGCGCAGCAGTAGACCTTGTCTTAATGTATTATTACTGACCTGTCTACTGATTTTTCTTCGGGTGTTTTAAACAAAATGTCAGATTCCAGAGTGCTGTGTATTCTTCTTGTTTTTCATACATGGCGTACATGCAAAAGTTGTTGTTTTTAAATGTCGATTTTCACTGCAGGTCTTATTGAATTAAAGGATGATTACAGACCTGGGGCAGGCATTTGTGGAATTGACTTGGAGAACATGTTCGAGCGCATCAATGCCCAACTGAGCTGTCTGGACAATAATAAACGTCACTGTAATCAGTACCTCTGGACACAAGCTTTTCTTGGGATTTGATGCAGCATCTGTGCTGCTGACCGGAAGGGATCGAACAGGACTAAACGTTTGAGGTGGCAGGTGCCTGAACCACCGTGGCATGCTCTGTAAAACCTATTTCACTTTGTGTACTTCCCCCCATTGACACCCATTTATGTGAGGAGAGATAATGGGTGTCTGTGACTCAATATTTAATAAAAGGAAATCATATACCTCTGCACTCATTCAATGTTTGTACCTTTCAATGAGTCTTCTGATAAAAAGGAATAAAACGATGTGTATCATGTAACATTTTGAAAAACAGCTCATATAGAGTATTTGTAGTTTGGATGTCGTAATGCGTTATGACACGTTTACACGGAAGCAGTAGCTGTTCCAGCGGCTGTTTGACAGGTAGTGAAGCTGCTGTTTCTACTCCATATCAGGAAGTGTCGCTGTTTTACCTCGTACTCCCGGAAATATGATGACAAGCGTCAGTAATGCTGTGCTGTCGTTGAAGCCGAGCCTTGGCTTCTTCTACTTCCTAAACATTTCGCAATATTGGGGATTTGGTTTTTACCCTTGCGCTTCAGTCAATACCTATACTAACCTCATTCTGGTATATATATATATAAATAGATATACATTTGATTGCAGTACTTAGTTTATCCATCTGTGATCCATATAGAGCGATGCCTCACTGAAATAGACTTTACTGATGTGTTTTGTTTGCTTTCAGGTTGTATTGAAGTCATGATCAGAATGATCAAAAACTTCAAGTGGATTTATTTTGTTCTCCTCTGCTGTCACAGTAGCACCTCAGCACAAAAGGTCGGTTTCACCGCATCAATGCCGGAATTTGAGTGTATGTAGAATCGTGTTTTTGCGTCCAAACAGATCATAAATGAGGAGGGAGCTATTAAGTTGCGTCACGGAAATTGTGTTTGTTGCAAATATTGGGCAGCATGCTGTGATAACCGAGGTTTGTTTGTAGTTGAAGCACGCAATAAGCTTTGGTGTGATAGTGAGCCTACTTGTCTTCTGCCAAGGCTCCTAGGTAAAGGTACTTCAGCTTCACTTGATGCGACGTATCCCTTCAGTAACACAATTCACTATTAAAGAGACAAACATTCATGACTCACATGGAGCCCACTGAAATCGAGTCTTGTTGCCTGTGAAACATTTTTTCTTCAATAAATTAAAATGCTGGGTGCTGTTGAAGCCATGTTCAGGGGATTTTCCATGTTAGCTTTTGAGATGTTTCCCACTCTTAAACTTGCCATGTGCTATGTGTTCAGTCTGATTCTGCTTTGACTGTGGTGGACGACACTGAAGCAGCTGGTGGTGGTAATGACCATGAGGCTAGAGGTGATGAAGAAGAGTTGGAGGTCCTGCAACCAACACAGACGTGGCAGACTCTCCAACCAGGTAACACTTTCAAATGCAATGATGGAGGACAATGTGAAACCTATACTTCTATATGGGGACTCTGTCCATTAATGTTGAGGCCCCTGTGTTACCATGTGGTGGAATGTGCATTTTAGTAATTGACTTGATGTTGAGCACTAAAAGCCGCGTATGAGTTCAGTTGGTTCAGTTGTGAAATAGTTTTTTGATTTAAAAGGTGTGCAATTGTGTTCCTCCAGGTCAGGCTGTACCAGCTGGTTCCCATGTGAGACTGAATCTGCAGACAGGCCAGAGAGAAGTCAGGATGGGAGAGGAGCAGCTTAAATACTGGAATCCAGAACACGAGTGGGACATTTTATTCACATTCAAATCATTATGACGCTAGCTGAGACTCTGAGTTGAGAGATGTTTTCTGTTATCCACAAAGGAAGACTGAGGAAAGTGGTGGATCCCTTTACAGTTCCGATGAGCTCAAAAAAATCATGAAGAAGATCAAGGAGGATCTAAGCCCAGCAGAGTATACTTCACATAATCAGGTCACGATCACCTCTATAATAGCTTACTGTTCAGCAGTTAGTGATGATACAAAAATGAACCTCTTGTCTCGTCTTACGCCCCTCCATTCTAGTTCCGTCCTCTAGAGGAGCTGAAAAAAGACATGGCTCAACTGGACATGCTTGTGGAAACAGATGTTCAGGTACATCATGTCATATTACTTCTTTCACTTGTGAACAAGACTGCAAAACACATCCACCCTTGTCCAACTGAGAACAATGCTCACCGACTAAGAGGAGCTGATCTTCATTCAGCTTCATGGTCAGCTACATTGAAGGTCTTGGGTTCATGAAACCGACAGCAAACCTGCAAAAAGCAGAGTTCACGATTCAGAGGCGCACAAATTGAAATGGAGTATTTGTGTCCATTAAAAAAAATCGTAAGCAGAACCAATGAATTGAGGCTTGAGCTGAGGCGAGTCCAGCAGTCTCACCCTCACCCATCACTTCTTACCTGGCCTGTGTGGTTATAGTGAATGAAGAACTGCCAAAGACCCACAGCACAGTGTTGTCAACTCATCACGAAAGAAAGTTGCTAATGACTGTCTTAAATAATGCACAAAGCTGGAACTGGCCTAATTTGCAAACTGCTGATTCATTTACAGCCTGGGAGTGGTGCAGTAACAGTCTCTGACTCGATCTGCTCTGTGGGTGCTTTGGGACGAGGGCGGTGCTCCCCACTAAGATTAGATTGGAACCCAAAGACAGTTTGATCTGTCATTAGTCACTTCTCGCAGTAGCAGTTGCCAAGTTGGTACCTGTCCACCTGACTGTACTGATTAACAGGAAACAATTAATATAAAATATATTTCATAGCTCTGTCTATTTTGTGATAAATTACAGTGGACGGGAGTGAAATGAACTTGCTGAACTTTGACTTAGATACTGAGACGACTGCTGAACCACTTCAACAGTAGCAGCACCAGTACAGAGCAGAGGCTGAACATTCTGGAGGAGCTGGAGTATATGGTTCATCAGGTACTATGAGGTACTTCTGTCAAATCAGCCCACGGTTCATCACTTCTTCTCATGTGTCTTTAAATCTGTGTGTTTCTTTCAGGTGGATAATGCCCAAAGCCTGTGCATGATGGGGGGTCTACAATTAATACTCAACTGTCTGAACAGTTCTGACTCTAGGTTACAGGAATACTCGGCTTTTGTTTTAGGATCTGCTCTGGCCAGGTACCCCCCTGGTGGTATTACACCACCACACGTCACCACACGATTCACTAACATTGTAATTAGGGATGCACAAAATCAAAGTCTTGGCCAAAACCCAAATGAGATAACCAAGGCTGCAAACCGAAACACTGAAAGAGCTATTTATACCAATTACTACTACATTTATGGCTATGACTGTGTGCTTAACTCACAGAAATCATAGCAGTCACGCAAAGTAGGATTCATGCTTCAAATCATAGGTCATTTACAGAATAATGAGAATCTTCGTGTAGCAACATATTTGATGATATCTGGAATAGCTCACTGTTGCCAGGCACACCCAGAAAGATGTGCAAGATTGTGCAATGATGACTTTCATTAACATTTATATAATAAAGGATTTCTTTGCAGCAGCATGATGGATTAGTGGTTAGGGCTGCAGCCTCAGGGCAAGTTGATCGTAGGTTTGAGTCCAGCATGAGGAATGAACGTGCATCCTTTCTGTCTGGCATTGCATGTTTTCCCCATTGTTGCTTTGGTTTTCTCTGGGCACCTGAGTTTCATCCCACTTTTGAAGAAAGGTACAGAGCTGATTTGGTGACTCTAAATCCGCTGTAACTCATCACACTGTATGTGTGTGAATGCTTGGCTGGTGAATTTTCAGGGTGTCAGAATGAGATGATTTCACCCACAGGTAAATGCAATTCAAGCACACGGCCGCCGTTAAATCATGAGCTCTTTGACAAGCTCAGGGAATCAAATTTTATAATGTCAGAAAAATTGACAAATGATTTTTCCTATTCTCAACGTCCAAAAATCATTTTCATTCTAGGTTTCATGTGAAGTGTTGTGAAGTGACTTCCAAACCTTGTTTGTCCTCAGCAACCCTGCAGTGCAGGTGAAAGCAATGGAGAGTGGAGCACTGACATCACTCCTGACTGCACTGGCCACAGCTCATCCCTTCAGTGTCAAAAAGAAGGTACACACATCTTCACACACATGTAACTGCGTTTGTATTAATGTATAATTACTCCCATTTTATTAGCACGTAGTCATATTTAAATACTGTCCTGTTTCAGTAGGATAAAATATAAAATGTAATAATATGAACTTTCTGCTTCTGCTGTTGTTGTTGTATGGAAGGGCGATGTGTGTTTTGAGAAGATTTTTTTCTGTGGAAGTGACTCTGGAAAGCAACGTGAGCCCACGCCACTGACTGAATGCCAAATAGAAACTCGAGAAAGATGCTTTATGATCAAAGGAATGACTCCTCCTAAAGGATATAACATAAAATGACTGAAATTTCTTGAAATGTCAAATCATGGCAGTTGATGAGCCTTTGCCTGCAGACTGCAGACGAGGACTATTTAATCATCTTTTCATGGGACAAGACTGACAAAATCACACTTTGATACCATGTGCAGTGATCAGTGTACAGTGTAAATGTACTGTGTCCTCAAAATAAAGCAACACAAGTGAGTACACCCCTAAGTGAAAATGTCCAAATTGTGCCTAATCATCCCTTTTCCCTCCCAGTTTAATATTGGTGTTATCGCTCTCACAATCTCTCAAACTGGTCAATGGAAGTTTCATATGGCACCGCATGCCAGAGAGCTCTCTAAGTCTCAGGATCCAAAACAGACTGGCTGCAGACCTCGCTTCTCAGGCCCCAAGACCTCGCCTGTCTGGCTCCAATCCTGCTGACCTCTACCTCGTCTCTCAGGACGCCACTTGCACAGACCTTGTCTCTCAGACCTGAGAGAGGAGGTCCGCTGCCAGTCCCCTCTTTAAGGATCTGTTGCTCTACGAGAAGATTTCCAACACTCTGAAACGAAGAAACAGCAGGGTGGCTAAGACCATACTGAACTCTGTGCTCAAGCGGGTAACACAAAATGTTGACACTTTTGGACCTTTTCATTTAGGGGTATTCTGACTTTGGTTGCCTATGGCTTAGACGTCAATGTCTGTACGTTGATTTCTCATTATTTTGAAGGGGCAGTAAATCTACAGTCATATGAGCTGTACACTGAGCTCTTTTCATGGTATCACATCATTGCTTTAGTGCTGTCCCATGACAGAATTGAATCAAATATTTGCAGTAATGTGAGAACTGTTGTCACTTTTCTGAGATACTGTAGAAATCGAGGCTTGGTACAAACTGTCAGAAGCAGCGTCACTGTCTGTCCTACTGTACGAGGGAAAATCTTTATCTGAGGATGGATATTCCTCTTCAGGTTCTGTGTCAGTCAAATGTGTTCTCTTGCCTACTACGTAATACAGCCTCCTTCGTCTCTTTGACTGAGGGGTCAATTTTCAAATTCTATTTACTCCAAATTTGTGATTGAAACACGGCTATAAATGTTGCTCACATTGAATCCATGAATCCGACATCAATGTAGTAACTAAATCAGGGTCATATTTGCAGCATGCCTTGTAAAAATGCCACCATGCTGCCCGTCGCAATTTTGTGACTTTGGTGCCGACATCATTCAGACTTGCCTCATGGTTTTATTTTTCCTATCAATTAAATCTTCAATTGCAGACTGGTTTATTGATGGAGTAATTTGCTTGATTTGTCCTCCTAATACATGCTCAACCTCTGTCATCAGGTACTTTTTGCTGTGGCGTCCCTCCTGCGTCACTTCCCTTACGCACAGCAACACTTTCTGTCACATGGCGGCCTGCAGGTCATGTCAACTGTGTTCCGAGCGGACAGCAGAGGGCCTCTCCGTGCTCGCATCATCACCATTATCCATGATATGATCCGAGAAAAAGTAGTGAAGGTGCTTAACACTTTCCTTCTTGATCAGTGTGTAATCGCTCCTCTGGTTTGGTCTCCCAGGAGCTTGTATCCCAAGAGCTGGAATCCCACCAGCAGGAACGTATTCGTCAGTACTCAGGTGTGTCCCTGCTGGAGTTGCTGCTGGAGGAAGGCTGGTGCAGCGTTGTCCCGCAGTTGCTGGAGTCTCCAGAGCATGATCACAGAGAAAAGGTGGGCCTCACAGTTTGCTTGAACAGTCATATTCACCATCCCACTTGATTGAATTATGCCATTCATTGATGGACTTGAGCCATTGATGGACCAGTCATTATTTGAAGACTTGAACAAAACACTCATTGGTGTCGTTTTGACTGTGATCCCTCCAGCGCTCAGTGTTTACTGACTGAGTGACTAAGACAGATGCAATGTGCCTGAAACTCCCATCTGGTTTCAAGTGATCAAAATATCACTCCAGCTTTTGAGTCATTTTTGCATGAAGGACTTTTTGTTTGCTGGAAGAGTAGTCTTGATGCGTTTGTTTCTGCCATGCAGGCCCTGCACACATTGTTGGCGATGTCTCCGGCATGTTTGGCTGTGTACCAGTCAGACATGGGTCTACAGGAGCGACTCCTCATGCTCCGGCTTCAGTACCAGGACAAGACTCCGGTGGAGCCCAGTTATTTTGCTGAGCTAACAGATTTGATTGATGAACTCCAGAAAAAATTGTAAGAACAAAGAGGCACAAGCGACTCACTGTGAATTCAATAGTTTGGTTTCCTTTATTTTTGTAGTCATATTTATGTTTTTCCTGTAATTACACTGTGAAACAGAAAAATAATGTTGCCATTTAACAGGAGACAAAACATTTACCCACCCAATTCTGCCAGAAATCAAATTGTTTAAACCTGGAGACTTTTACTTTGAAAATTGAAAATTGATTTGTGTGACTCATCTGCCTTTATTTCTGTTTATATCTGGCATGGAGCACATAAAGCCTCATTGAAAAGGTCATAGAAGCCTTCATCTGTGTGATCCCTGTTCCTGAAAGCGGGCTCTCCTTAGACAAGACGTGCTCTGATGTTTGAGAACATCAGAAGGACCCAAGGCTTGGTGGATGGACCACATCACGTCTCTGGATCTGTGGGCTTGAACTTCTTTGACAGACTGGTCGTGAAATATTCCAAGGCAACATGTCTGCATTGGCACACACCCCCTTAGCACAATGAAATAATAAAAGACTGAATTCAGTTCAGTTCTTCTCACTCCGTTCTTGCTATAATACATGCATTATTCTCACAGTCGTCAAGGTCGGCTACAACCTGTCTCCGTCATGCTACTGATGGTTGCTACTGCTAAAGAATGCAACTTTGGTGGCTTTGTAACATAATTTCGTATTTATTGTATGTCCTCTGCATTGTTCTTAGAAAAACAAATCCAATGTAATGACAAACATGTACGGTGGGTGGCGATATGCAGCTATTTTGAGATGAAACGAAATACAATGACGAAGAAGAGAAGCTCAGCTGGACGGGAAGCTGTAGCGTACATAGTGACAATGTCCGAAAATTAACGACTGATTTCTTGTGGACACAATGTTTCTTTCGTTTTTCCCATGGATATTCCAAGTACATAATTGAACGGACTGTTATACATTTCAGGAGGTGTTGTTTTGATATACTTGCTTTTTAGCACCGTGCTACGAGCATTGTTTCGTTTTCTTGTCGTCATTCTGAGTTTCAAAGTAGTTGGTCAAAATAGAAAACGATTGTTTTGTTGGTTGTTCAACAAGTCGATTTTTGTCTTTATTATCAGTGATTATGTCTCACTGTTATGCTCATAACTGCTGATATGTATTGTATCATGTAATATGGCAGTCGTTCGAGCTAAAATCTGGGTTGTTTGATTTTATTTCACAATTTCAGTATTTACCATTTTTCTTTGTAAAGGTACTTTTCCGTATTTGAAGTGTAAATGATATCGATGCCACAAACCTGAGACCTTGTCTGTCCACAGAGGCCAGCAAAGTGAGTCCACGCACTAACAATGGAGCTGTCTCAGAGAGAAAGACTGTCTCAACTGGTGGAGGTGCTGACAACATCTGGAGATCCACAGCTCAACCAGCACAAAATGAAAGAGGTCAAGAAGATCTGCAAGTACGTCAACGCTACCTTCCGTGTCTTGGATGTAACAGGAATTAATGTTCAAGTCTCTGATGCCTCCTGTTATATAATAATAATAATACTATAAAACTTTAGAAGTCTCTCTGCTGTGTTTGAACTAGCTGGGGGCGTGATATTGATTTCTTGCTGATACCGGTGTGTTGAGAGTTCTAGTAGTTGGCATTGGTTTGGTTTTAGAGATCATTTTTAGCAGAAACAGGACTGAGGTCAAAAGAAAGTGAGGAGTCAAATAGGACAGAGATTTTATGAAATGAGAGTTATTTAGTTAGTCTCTATTTCTCATGCTAAAATATAGAATGAAGATGATGTGAATTAGAATGATTTATTAACTTATTTTTTTTACGGTTTCATTATTTACCGTTGCCAGGTCATTGGTTTATTTGAAAAGACCTTGTAACAACTATCAGTGATGGGCTGGTCAGGTCACTACATTAAAAGTGATATGTCATATCATTGAGGTGGTTGTTAAAATCCACAGATTTAAAAGGAACTTGTGATATTTGGAGGAATCTGAAAATAAGGATGCTGTTTCTTGAAGTCTTTTCTGCCCATCCTTGCCTACTATTCTGTTAATGTCAGTGAAAACGACGACTGAGATTTATCATGAGAGCTCTGCATGAAATGCGTTGTCCAAAGTACATGCAAATGGTGTATTTACTGTTGCACAAGAAATGTAAATATTCATTAAAGGAAAAATAAAACTATACTTCATCTGGCTTTTCGTCTCTGGACATGGTGATGAGCAATATAATAATTTTGCCTTTCCCCTGAACTACAGTATTCTCTTGCTAAAACTTGTATTTGTATGTATACTGGATACTCAGAGAAGCAGTTGCAGCATCATAATTTTTAAGGGAGTTTATAGACACTTTTTACCATTTTCGGAATCTTGTTCTGTCAGTCAAACCCCTGTGTGTTTCTACTTTCTCAGGGAGTCTAATGATTGCATCGACCACGTCTACCACCTGGTTATGTCACAGCTGAACGAGGACCATGCGGAGATTCGACTGTCAGCTTTTCAGATAGCCAGTGAACTCTTCTCCAGATCACACCACTTCAGAACCCTTGTAGTAGACAACTTTCAGGTAGTGATCATCATTTATGTATCTATGGCACTTTCACAAATATAATCAATAGCATAGTGAATTGAATATAGGAGAGATGTGCGGTGGCAGAGGGGACAGGTTAGATGGATGAGGAGAGCCAGCCCTCTGTTGTTGATCATTTTATAGAAATAATCATAATATATATTTCAGTTTCATCTGGTCTGGTGACATAACTTTCACAGACATATGCTGCACATATACCATAAGCAATATTACACCAGACATTGAAACGAGATACAGTTTAAATCTTTTCTGACCAATTATCGCAGTAATTTTCTTTTCAGACACAGATTCTGTTCTCTTGTTCTATCTATCTGTGGATATATGGGAGTGCTAGTGCCGGCTAAGACTGACTTAGAGGCTGAGTTAATGAACCTGATTCAAGCTTGTGGCAATGACATAGTGTTGATTTATTAAGTTGACAGCTTCAGCGGTATGTGGACTTGGTGACTATAGCTGTTCATCCTGTTTTTTACCCCTCACAAGTTGTCCCTCATTGTCCCGATGAGCAATCATACTCCTCATCTGGGGATTTGGTTGATTCCCATTGAAAATGAACTTTGTGGGAGAACATGTGCATCTGTCTTTAATTCCACTTCTATAACTTGTGTCTTTCTCTCTTGACATCTTTTCTGTGTAGTCATGTATGATTGGGATCCTGGCTTGGTCCACCAACCTGATTCCTAGTCTGACTGCCCCAAGCACCTTGAATTTCATAACTTTGTTTTAGAAATTGACGAGAATAGGTCATGATCCATGGCCCTGAGCAGGCGGCTTTCCCATTCGTTGTGCTGAGAGCACAACGAATGGGAAATGGAACATTGTATGGTTTTTAATATATGTAAGGAGTAGAGTAAGAGTAGAGTGCCTCAGTGATCAACTCCAGGTGAAATAAGGCATAAACAATAGCAATTTAACACTTGAACTCATGTTGCGTCCTTTTTCGTTTTCATCTTCATATAAAGGACTTCCTGGATTTAACAGTGGAGACTGACACAGAGCAACCACTTCCTCCACCAAAACCAGTTGCCAAGAAGCTGCGTTCGCTGGCTATCCAGACAGTTCAGTCCTGGCAGGCCTCCTACGGGTCAGCATATAAGAAACTAGCCCTTGGCTATCATTTCCTCAAACAAGTTAAGAAGGTACAAAGTGCTATCTCTAAATCCTCTTGGTCTGTGCATGTCTCTGAAGATTGTGAGAAGGATTATGTTTTCATAAAATGTTTGTATTCAAGTGTGTTTGAACTAATGCAGGTGGATTTTGATGATGCTGAAGCTCGAACGATAGCAGAGAGGCGGAGGGAGGAGGAGAGGCAGAGGAAAATGGAGAGGATTTACAAGGAGAGAGTGGAGGCTGCCACTAAAGACATGGAGGGTAAAGAGAAACTCAAGTGGCAATAGACGTTGTGAAGTGCTTGAGAGCAGTCCTCATTAACCGCCTCTCCATTCTCTGTCAGAGAGCTATGAGGACATTCAGTCGTCTCTGACTGAGATGGAGTCTTGCATGATGCTGCTGCTTCCCAAGTTTGACTCCACAGATGTGGAGGGAACCAGTAGTGGTCTGCAAAAGGCAGAAATCCAAGTTGAACCGAAAGAGGAGGCGCCCTGCTGCAGCAAAGATTTGCGGACTGACAGAGAAGAAGTCAGAGTCCAGGAGGACCTGGTTGCTGGAGAAGTTAAGACAGAAATCACAGAAAAAAATGAGGAGACAAAAGAAGAGGGTGAGGACAGTGGCACAGATGGAGAAGATGAAGACTCATTTATCCGGAACTCAGGCTTGATTTCTCACTCATACAATCTAGACCTAAAGCTGAGCCCAGGTAAGAGTGAGCTCCTGTGATGATCTGCTCTGAGGGTCCACATTATGATTGCTATTCCCCTCCCCGTGTCTGCAGGCATACATGTGAATGAGACTGAAGATAATGAAGCTGTGGTTTCCACTGTGATAGACCTCCATCGACTGATAACCAACAAACACCTGCCTGCGGTCCAAGGCTGGGTTCAGGTGTCTTTCTGCAGTCATATTTATTCTTTCAATTCAGCGAAAACAATATTTTGACGATATTCTTCAAATGTGACCTTTCCTTTTTTTAATAGGCAATTGATGAAAATGCAGTTGAAAGAAACTGTGGCTTACCATTTTTTAAATTTTGTCTTTAAACTTCACTTGCCACTGGAACAACAACCTTGAAACATTTGCATGTTTTATGGCATAGTTTGCTGAGTATGTTGCTTGATGCAGCCAGTCTTCTTTAGTGGTTGTTTTGTGCCTGTTGCACAAATGCTGGAACCAACTTTCCGAATGTTTTGGCCCGTGCCAGTGTGGTCAAATCCAAGCCACCGTCTTACCAGCCATGCTGACCAGTGTCTTGCCCCCACTTTTGCCAAGCCCAATTACTAGTATTAGTTTCGTCTGTCCCGCCCCCTGATTGGCTTCTGTGGCTCATAGTTGGTGATATCAGGCTTCCTGTACTCTTTGTGGGTTTAGCTCTGATTGGTTTACCATTGATGCATATTTTTCTCTTTTCTAGTTGTCAAGCATAAGCACTTGATATTGTAAATTACATTGTTGTAGACAGACTATATTGCCCACCTCTTTGCTGCGATATGTTGTAACTATAACATTGTAACTATAAGAGCTGTAAATTATTCAAAAACAAGTCCCTCAATTTTTGTGGTTCTTGCCTCTAAGATGTCATTATACCAATTTATTTATCTGAATCAGTATAATCCTTTTTATAATTACAATCAGAATGTTTATCATCACTTTGCAGAAGTATAACAAAATTATTTGCTCATTAAATCTATACATTGATCAAACATCCCTTTCTGCAATGATCAGATCAGCACTTCATACTGTCACATTTATCCCCATCTAAGGCATTCTTATCTCTATGAAATTCCATAAAATTCATTGTCACCATATTTGTGTGGTTGCAGGTCTTCACCAAGTCTGGTGCTGATCAGCAGCTCCTCAGAAGAGCTCTGGATTTGAAAACGTCTATAGAAGCTGCACTGCAGAAACACAAAGAACTTCACATCGACTACAAGACAAGAATACGTAAAGTGGTGAGTTTCAAGAAGCACATTGCCAGGTAGACCTTTCCTCTTTCTAGTTAGCTCTTTTGGCACAGCAGGTGTGTTTTGAATTGACTGTCTATGAGCCTCTTCACACTTTGACTCATTACTGGACGTATTCAGACACAGCCACATGAAAGCACAAGTGAAGAGTAATATTTTGTTGTGAAGTTCAAACTCAAAATGGTGGTCAGAAACACTTTCAAGACTCATATGTTTAATGTATGTTGACATGTCTTAGATCTTATGGCACCTACTCTGACTGAGAAGGAGTACTTCCACACAGTGCATACTCTAGTTTTTGGCTCATTAGTTATAAAGTAGACAGCCATGTGCTGCGTATATATGTAGTATCTGCTGTAGATGTTTCAGGGACAAATTTGGAGCAACTGATGTCCAAATCATATGCATGATATCAAAGTCCTCTACTCCATGATGCAGTGAGTTTCTTTTCATGATGGTGCCCCGTTTGAATTATTGCTTTATAAAGTTCTCCCCAGTCTGAAACCTTGCCAAATGAGAGGTTATGAGTGACAGGCCCATCATTATGTCACAGTGTGCTCGCATTTGCCTCCAGCCTCCTTATTAGTCAGTGGTTTAGAGGTGTCTGTGCGGCATCAAATCAGAGAAGTAGTGTATGATTCAAGTGAGCATTGTTATGGTCTTCAGTAACACCTGTTGTGTGTGTGCATGAACAACACTTTTCTGTAAGTGAAATTCGATCTCTGAACAAACCATAGGAGGTTTTGTGCAAACAGACACATATTGATGTGTTCAGTATGGGTCCAATATAGTTTTAAAAGATACTCAAATCAGTGCATTGTTTAAGACTGGAAACTTTAATTTCAGAAGGTAGATCTCTGGATCTTCGGATAGATGTAGAAGTGTTAAGCAAATGTAAATTTGCATGTCTAAATGTAATTATATATATATATATATATACCGTATTATATTTGTATTTATTAATTTATTTATTTTATTTATTTATTTATTTATTTTTTACTAATGTTGGTGCTCTTGAGTTTCTTATTTGTCAGTGAATTATACTACGTTTGCCTGTCTTGCTTAGTATTGCAATTTAAGTACGCGCTTCGGTAATAAGTAGCAGGAAATGACAAACCCCATCTATATACGCGGTACCTTTTTTAGTACATGCACTACAGAATATGACCAGTAGATGGTAGTATTGGCATATCCTTTCCTTCTCCAAGACCTTGATGGTCTAGAAATGAGTGAAATATATTGGTGTTTAAGCGTATATTGGGCCAGAAAATTAGTGCTGCAAGATTTTCAGAGCATGTTAATAATAGTTATCCATTATTTATTTGACATTTGTGTATTTGATGGAATTGGTTGCTGTCTATAAAACGTAAACATAATGAAAATATATTCATTTGCTGTTAATCGGCATGTTGCTCTGGACTTTGTCCACACAACAGATTGAATCTTTAATGGTGAGAAGACAAATGGGATGAATGAGGGAAAAGCTGACATCTGTATTGTGCGCTAAAGTGTCACAGTTGATGGAAACTGTCACATTTCGACTGTCATCAAGTACGTCATGTTTGAAACTCAGTCAGACGCATGTGTCTGGAGATTCAGGCTTGAATACTGCTGATTGCATATTACTTTGTCTGTGTGGAAAAAAACATGGAACTTATAGGGTGTGAGCCCATCTACAGCAGAACAATGCAGCTGGATGACAGTGACAGAGCGCTAGGCGCCTGGCTCTGCCTGGTTATCACTGTCGTGGACCAGTCTGCTGCACCAGCAGACCTAGCACGCAGATAATCACACACTTACAGGCCCTTTATCATAATTAGCTTTTCCTTTTTAGCCTTAAAAGGCCTTCCATTACTGGGAGCTTCTCTATCGGCCCACTGACAAGCCAAACGATTGGTTTCTGTCCTCACTATACCAGCCAGGCAGCAGGACGGCCAGAAAAAGAGAGCTGAAGTGGCATACTTGGAGTCATAATGAACCAAAGGAGGATGTAACCCATCTCTCTTGCATCTGACTCTTCCATGAGGGGTTCCCCACGGCTAGTGTGAAGCACCCCTCTTAACTCCAACCGCCCATAACCGCCATCAGTTTCATTGAGGATTCATTAAGTTACACGTACAACTTCGCCGTTTCAGCTCGCGCTGCGACGGCAGCTTGGATTTGCTCTTCGATCAAGATGAGTGTTGTGTCGTTCATTTCAAAGGCATGTATAGTGTGAACAGGTTCCAAAGCAATGATTGCCTTATCCATAACTTGACAGTCTGATATTGGTTTTAAAGTTCTCACAAATCTTTTTAGTTAATATGTATTCATGCCTGTTTTGCAATTGATTTTGAGCAGCATGCATGTTACATGAGGATGTTACTCTATAGTATCAATTCTTATTTATTTGTATCAGAGGCTCATGATTGCACGCATTATGTTTAATCCAACCCGCCATAAACGGCATAATTTGATGAATGCCATTCTCCTTTCCAGTAAGCAAATGTAGTCACTGATGGTGAAGGCATTCTATATATATGTGATGTTGATCAATGAGCTTCAATTTTTTCGTAATGTTTTTGATGATCAAGTTTACTTACTAGCCTCTCTAAGAGCTATCTAACATGGAAATGTGCAGACTTATTAGAACATATCCGCTCTAAGAGTCTTCAGTCACTCTGTGGCCCATTCATACAGACCTGGGCCTTGTTTACTGCTGATAACCCATCTTATCCAGGGACAATGAATGTGTTTCTCTGTGGAGATAAGCAGACAAAGACCATCCCTCTAGTTCTCCCCTCTTTTTCATTTGTACATTCATTGTCTGAAGGTATGGCCGCCTCACATTCGCAGAATAAATATCTCTTCTTGTCCTCTTTTTCTCTTGTGTGTATTGCTTCTTCAGTAAATTGCTCCATCAGCTATCTTCTTAACTAAATAAATAGCCAAGGCACACGACCTATACTAAGGTATCGGTTGAATTTATCAATGGCCTGTCTATCCAGTATTCCTAGTTGAATAAGTCAACTGCCTGAGTGCAATGTACTTTCTTCTCTTTTATGATGACAGACATATAGTACAGGAGATTTAATGGTTAAATGTTAAGGTCAAGTAGCATGACCCTCTTGGTGCACAGACTAAATAAACTAAATAAAACAGAATGACACAACTCCAAATGGTGAAAAGTCCAACCAGAGAGGCTGATCTATGAAGGTGCACGCATTGAACATATTTCCCACTGATCATGGTTTAGTTGACAAAATATATGTACATGTTTTTTTCTTAATGTGAGATACATTGGTGAAATGGAGATAAATAACATACTATGATGTTACACCCAGCATACTACAGGGTGGTATGGTAAAAAAAAAGTCAGTTATTATTCCGTAGGTCATGACCCCAGAGATCGTGGTTGGTAATGGCCTTATGAGGCTTCATGAAACAGCGTGTTCATTTTCAGAGCCCACCAGATGGCACTCTTTTCTGTAAACTCTTTGGATTTGAACAATCATTTCAATGAAACCTCCTCCTGAGCTCTCAAAATCAGGATTCATGAAGAGTCATTATTATTTTCTTTTAATAAATGAGGACACTGATGCATTGCAGTGGTGACCAGACCAATCGGTAACAACCAGCCATCCACCAAATTGGATCTAATGGATCCACTGGGAATGTGTGAACCCGCTGGTCTCTGTTGATATTACTGACCACATTAATAAAGTGAGTCCTCCCCTAAACAGTGGCCCTGATTGAAGTCCCATGGCCCTCCAGCATCAAGCAGTGGTGTGAAATTAGACTGTTGGGCAGCTAAAGTAGTGTAAAGATTTTTTTGCTCACAGATTAAGATACGTTAGGAGGGAGAAGTTGACTGGACAGATGAGAATACACTCCTGGCAGGGAAATGTTTGGGTTTCTCTGGGCCAGCTAATAGAGCTGCCAGGCTAGGTTAGTGAAATAAAGATGTCACCTTAAACGTTATAGAAGCTGACTGCTCCCCAGGGACAAAAGCTGTTTGGATGCTGGGGGGTGGATGAGGATAATGGATGGAGCCATGAAGAGGACAGCCAAGTGGGAAGCTTTTTTTCTCATTAGGGGAGGGGCATCCCGTGGGACCTTTCCCAGGTAGTAATGAATAGATGTGCACGATGGTAATAGATATGACGGATATTGTGGGAATTGCGACTCCTCAGGAAGCTTTGTGGCTAATGACTTAGTAAATACGCTGAAATCAATCAGTCTCCTCGGCAGTGCTAATAATAACATGTTATTGGTGTTGTTACATACAGTGTAGGGGGCTTTGATTAGACAGCTGGCTGACAATGTCATGAAGCTTTTAAAGGGACTCCCAAGTTGAACTTTTTAAGTTGTTGTGGCAATTGTTATCTGTTAGGGTGACGTGATTCTAAGGATGGAAGCTTGAGTTACTGTTACCTGCCATGATTTTATAAATCATCATTGCTACTCGTTTCCGTAATATTCCCGAAGATTCATTTTGCTAATGCAGTAGTGTCATAGTATTTTATAGAGCTCTATGGAAAACTTGCACAATTGTTCAAACGTATTTTGCTATTATTTGCTATTGTACTATTATTTAATTCTGTCTTCTGTGCACTTCAGTTGTGATTGTGTCATATTGATTTTTTAAGTCAGATATTTTTGCTCAGAATGTTTTCCAGTTTTTCATGCATGTCATTGTTAAAATGTCATTGTTTTACCATTATTTATTTAATCAAAACATGAATATTTGTCTTCATAACTAAAATAAGATCTCTAATCAAAAGTGAGAAGTGTGAGAACTGATGAAGTGTGAATTTATGAGAAACAAGGAATCTTGCTGCACTTTGAATTGGCGACATGTGCTGTACATTCTGTTTGTGCCATGCACCTCCCCCAAACATATTTCAATTTCTTTTACCAAACATTCTTTCCATTACATGTATTTATGTATTACATATTTACATAGATATTTACTGTATGCAAGTCATATATTTTTCTTTATCCCGCACCTTCCATTCATCCTGCTGAGCTGCCTTGTGGAGGTCTGCGTTCTGTGTTTTTCTAGCTCCAACCATGGATTTTTTATTAATATATAACAAAAGTTGTCTGCTACTCATGGAAGATCCTGAAGAAAGGAAGTCTTCACATCCGGCATGCTCAGAACTAGTTAATGTTTTGTATCCCACATGAAAACTGTCACAGCTCTTGAGAAGTACTTCCTCTTTTAATAAAAATCCCCAAAAGAACAACTTGCAGTGATTGAAAATTCACTGTTACATTTGTCCACAATTACGGTAATTAAAAGGGACCACAGCAGGAAACATGTCCCACACATGCGTCTCTTTCCAGTCTCTGTTCATGGAGTCTAGTGTTGAGTCAGATGTCAGCTGGGTTTCCATCCCTTCATTGATCACTTGGTGTTCATCGATCACTTGGCGATTCACTAAAATGAAATGAACACCGTGGTGAAAATAGTTGGATATTGGACGCTCCGGTATTGGCGGCGGCGTCCTCTTCTGCATCCTCATTAGGAATCACTGATCGCGGACACACTCTCAGAGGCAGCACTAATGCTACAACCGGTCATCAGTTAGGGACCATCAACAAATTTTAAAAGGGTCAATATCATTGAAATCTTCAATGAGGCAATGGAAAACAACCATTTTAGGAGAGAGAATTGTGAATTTTTTTTTCATCACACAAGAAAAAACACTGCCAGTTTGTATAATGATTTCGGGAAACTAGAACATGACTAAATTATCCTTTATTCACAATATTTCTAATATTTCTTCAATAACGTGTGTGTGACATGAAATGTGTCCAGACTGTAAAGAGACATGAGATACAGCAGATAGACGGCTCAATTTAACCCCTAAGTAAAACTGGCTGAGCAGTCTGTCAGACATGACCGGGTTTTTCCTGAGACGTGAAACATTGAATTTCTCATCTCTACACTTAGTTTTCTATTATATTTAAACATAACCAAATGAGGATGTTGGAGACAAACTCCACTGATACGTTTCGCCATAAAGCAGTTTCAAGAGAGACTGTAGTGTGTCCAACACATGGAATAGAAGGAAAATGTATTTATCACAATAATTATCGTTTTCACTGAAACTACAACATTTATATTTATTAATATATTATTAATAT